>NC_083722.1:118856284-119159848 GCF_028564815.1 Eubalaena glacialis
TCACTTATAGAGGGAATGTCAAAATCGCTACACTTGAACTGAATTACAAAACAGAACAGAGTCACACATTTAGAAAACACACTATGGCTGCTTAACGGGAAAGGTGAGGTGGGGTGATGCATAAAACAAGGGTTTGAAATTAGCTCAGATACCGTTCCACAAGCCAAATATGTAATAGACAAGACCTACTCCCTGCTCAGTGAACTGGACTCAACAGCCCCTATTCACCGCCCAAGAATATATCTGACTAGTAAGAGTCTTAAAACCTATGTATTGATCTCTCTCTGAAGTGAATCAAGAGGGTGTAAAGCCGGCATAAACACAGCAGTGAAAAGCAGCTAAACCCCATTATAAAAATAGATTACTTAAAAAAAAACCCATAAAACAAAGACAGTGAAAGAGAGAGAAATTCTTACAAAATCCGTTCAGGGGCTCTGATGCAACCTGGATTGACCATATCTAGACCCACAGCTGGATGAGGACATGAGGCTGGACACTCTTGGGGCTGAGAGGATTGGTGAGCTTGGGTGAGCAAACGCAGACCCTTTAAAGTCATACTGCGTGGTACCCATGCCGTGGGTCCCAAATCTCCAGGTTCAAGGGCATCTTCCTACATCGAAAACATGCGTGGGAAACCCAGAAGATGGTACACCGTGTGATCGGGAAAGGTTTCTCAAACGCACCTCATTTCTCCTCTCCTTGTGCTCGGGTTCGCCATTCCAGCCGCTCTACTAACAATCTCCCTACTTGGAGAATCAGCACCTTTAACCTCCTGTTTCATACAGGTCGCAATTTGGCCTGAGGATGAACGGGAAGAGGGGGAACCAATGAGAGACTAGCTCTAGGTGTTGGGACAGGCACAGGTCACTCTATTTTCCCATCGGGAGAAGAATGAACCACAGGCTCAGCCTGCCCCCCGGAACCAGAATACGGCCTGAAGCAATCCTGCGCTTTGGCGGCCAGCTCCCAAAAAAGCGAGTTGACAAATGGAGCTCAGGGGCACTGCAACTCACAAACCTGCAGAGTTATAAATGAGAACTCTCGTCCACAAATATATTGAGGGAAGGCAACGAGGAGGATTTGAAAGCAAGGCAGAATTGCAGGAAACAGGTTTCAGGAGGCAGACTCGACTCGCCTTGAAGGCACATGAAAAGCGGCAAAAGCGTTGACAATGATGCCCTTGGCCAAAAAGGGCGTATGCGTTTTTTCCTGAATATATTCAGGAAAAAACGCATACGCCCTTTTTGGCCAACCAGGCAAGCGCGAAAGGCAAATCAGCGCTACAAAGAAGTCTCGCTTGCCATCGGTCAAAAGGGCCACGCTGAAAAAAGTGTAAAAACCAGAAATGCAGGACAGGCCATGGAGACATGGGAGCCTTGCTACGCTGATGGGCGGGATGTAAATTGCCAACAGCCACTCTGGAGAAGTGTACCGTGTGTCCTGAAACATGTAATAAGCACAGCTTAGAGAGCATAGGGCACTTCCACTCATGGGCGTATAAATCGGGGAAACCTAAAAATCAACAAGACACAGGCACCCCAAAGTTTAGGGCTGCTCTGTTTCCAAGAACCTCCACTTCGGTACACCTTCAATATCCCAGGAAAGCGAAAAATGGATAAAGAAGTTGTGGTACTTAGGCACAATGGAATATCACTCAGCCATGAAATCAATGTCATAAGGCTAGTAGCAGCAGGATGAGTGGATTTAGGTACGATTGACTCTCAGTGAAATAAGTCACAGAGAAAAAGACACTTATCCTAAGATATCACTTATAGAGGGAATGTCAAAATCGCTACACTTGAACTGAATTACAAAACAGAACAGAGTCACACAGTTAGAAAACACACTATGGCTGCTTAACGGGAAAGGTGAGGTGGGGTGATGCATAAAACAAGGGTTTGAAATTAGCTCAGATACCGTTCCACAAGCCAAATATGTAATAGACAAGACCTACTCCCTGCTCAGTGAACTGGACTCAACAGCCCCTATTCACCGCCCAAGAATATATCTGACTAGTAAGAGTCTTAAAACCTATGTATTGATCTCTCTCTGGAAGTGAATCAAGAGGGTGTAAAGCGGCATAAACACAGCAGTGAAAAGCAGCTAAACCCCATTATAAAAATAGATTACTTAAAAAAAAACCCATAAAACAAAGACAGTGAAAGAGAGAGAAATTCTTACAAAATCCGTTCAGGGGCTCTGATGCAACCTGGATTGACCATATCTAGACCCACAGCTGATGAGACATGAGGCTGGACACTCTTGGGGCTGAGAGGATTGGTGAGCTTGGGTGAGCAAACGCAGACCCTTTAAAGTCATACTGCGTGGTACCCATGCCGTGGGTCCCAAATCTCCAGGTTCAAGGGCATCTTCCTACATCGAAAACATGCGTGGGAAACCCAGAAGATGGTACACCGTGTGATCGGGAAAGGTTTCTCAAACGCACCTCATTTCTCCTCTCCTTGTGCTCGGGTTCGCCATTCCAGCCGCTCTACTAACAATCTCCCTACTTGGAGAATCAGCACCTTTAACCTCCTGTTTCATACAGGTCGCAATTTGGCCTGAGGATGAACGGGAAGAGGGGGGAACCAATGAGAGACTAGCTCTAGGTGTTGGGACAGGCACAGGTCACTCTATTTTCCCATCGGGAAGAAGAATGAACCACAGGCTCAGCCTGCCCCCCGGAACCAGAATACGGCCTGAAGCAATCCTGCGCTTTGGCGGCCAGCTCCCAAAAAAGCGAGTTGACAAATGGAGCTCAGGGGCACTGCAACTCACAAACCTGCAGAGTTATAAATGAGAACTCTCGTCCACAAATATATTGAGGGAAGGCAACGAGGAGGATTTGAAAGCAAGGCAGAATTGCAGGAAACAGGTTTCAGGAGGCAGACTCGACTCGCCTTGAAAGCACATGAAAAGCGGCAAAGCGTTGACAATGATGCCCTTGGCCAAAAAGGGCGTATGCGTTTTTTCCTGAATATATTCAGGAAAAAACGCATACGCCCTTTTTGGCCAACCAGGCAAGCCGGAAAGGCAAATCAGCGCTACAAAGAAGTCTCGCTTGCCATCGGTCAAAAGGGCCACGCTGAAAAAAGTGTAAAAACCAGAAATGCAGGACAGGCCATGGAGACATGGGAGCCTTGCTACGCTGATGGGCGGGATGTAAATTGCCAACAGCCACTCTGGAGAAGTGTACGGTGTGTCCTGAAACATGTAATAAGCACAGCTTAGAGAGCATAGGGCACTTCCACTCATGGGCGTATAAATCGGGAAACCTGAAAATCAACAAGACACAGGCACCCCAAAGTTTAGGGCTGCTCTGTTTCCAAGAACCTCCACTTCGGTACACCTTCAATATCCCAGGAAAGCGAAAAATGGATAAAGAAGTTGTGGTACTTAGGCACAATGGAATATCACTCAGCCATGAAATCAATGTCATAAGGCTAGTAGCAGCAGGATGAGTGGATTTAGGTACGATGACTCTCAGTGAAATAAGTCACAGAGAAAAAGACACTTATCCTAAGATATCACTTATAGAGGGAATGTCAAAATCGCTACACTTGAACTGAATTACAAAACAGAACAGAGTCACACATTTAGAAAACACACTATGGCTGCTTAACGGGAAAGGTGAGGTGGGGTGATGCATAAAACAAGGGTTTGAAATTAGCTCAGATACCGTTCCACAAGCCAAATACGTAATAGACAAGACCTACTCCCTGCTCAGTGAACTGGACTCAACAGCCCCTATTCACCGCCCAAGAATATATCTGACTAGTAAGAGTCTTAAAACCTATGTATTGATCTCTCTCTGGAAGTGAATCAAGAGGGTGTAAAGCGGCATAAACACAGCAGTGAAAAGCAGCTAAACCCCATTATAAAAATAGATTACTTAAAAAAAAACCCATAAAACAAAGACAGTGAAAGAGAGAGAAATTCTTACAAAATCCGTTCAGGGGCTCTGATGCAACCTGGATTGACCATATCTAGACCCACAGCTGGATGAGACATGAGGCTGGACACTCTTGGGGCTGAGAGGATTGGTGAGCTTGGGTGAGCAAACGCAGACCCTTTAAAGTCATACTGCGTGGTACCCATGCCGTGGGTCCCAAATCTCCAGGTTCAAGGGCATCTTCCTACATCGAAAACATGCGTGGGAAACCCAGAAGATGCTACACCGTGTGATCGGGAAAGGTTTCTCAAACGCACCTCATTTCTCCTCTCCTTGTGCTCGGGTTCGCCATTCCAGCCGCTCTACTAACAATCTCCCTACTTGGAGAATCAGCACCTTTAACCTCCTGTTTCATACAGGTCGCAATTTGGCCTGAGGATGAACGGGAAGAGGGGGAACCAATGAGAGACTAGCTCTAGGTGTTGGGACAGGCACAGGTCACTCTATTTTCCCATCAGGAAGAAGAATGAACCACAGGCTCAGCCTGCCCCCCGGAACCAGAATACGGCCTGAAGCAATCCTGCGCTTTGGCGGCCAGCTCCCAAAAAAGCGAGTTGACAAATGGAGCTCAGGGGCACTGCAACTCACAAACCTGCAGAGTTATAAATGATAACTCTCGTCCACAAATATATTGAGGGAAGGCAACGAGGAGGATTTGAAAGCAAGGCAGAATTGCAGGAAACAGGTTTCAGGAGGCAGACTCGACTCCCCTTGAAAGCACATGAAAAGCGGCAAAGCGTTGACAATGATGCCCTTGGCCAAAAAGGGCGTATGCGTTTTTTCCTGAATATATTCAGGAAAAAACGCATACGCCCTTTTTGGCCAACCAGGCAAGCCGGAAAGGCAAATCAGCGCTACAAAGAAGTCTCGCTTGCCATCGGTCAAAAGGGCCATGCTGAAAAATGTGTAAAAACCAGAAATGCAGGACAGGCCATGGAGACATGGGAGCCTTGCTACGCTGATGGGCGGGATGTAAATTGCCAACAGCCACTCTGGAGAAGTGTACCGTGTGTCCTGAAACATGTAATAAGCACAGCTTAGAGAGCATAGGGCACTTCCACTCATGGGCGTATAAATCGGGAAACCTAAAAATCAACAAGACACAGGCACCCCAAAGTTTAGGGCTGCTCTGTTTCCAAGAACCTCCACTTCGGTACACCTTCAATATCCCAGGAAAGCGAAAAATGGATAAAGAAGTTGTGGTACTTAGGCACAATGGAATATCACTCAGCCATGAAATCAATGTCATAAGGCTAGTAGCAGCAGGATGAGTGGATTTAGGTACGATGACTCTCAGTGAAATAAGTCACAGAGAAAAAGACACTTATCCTAAGATATCACTTATAGAGGGAATGTCAAAATCGCTACACTTGAACTGAATTACAAAACAGAACAGAGTCACACAGTTAGAAAACACACTATGGCTGCTTAACGGGAAAGGTGAGGTGGGGTGATGCATAAAACAAGGGTTTGAAATTAGCTCAGATACCGTTCCACAAGCCAAATACGTAATAGACAAGACCTACTCCCTGCTCAGTGAACTGGACTCAACAGCCCCTATTCACCGCCCAAGAATATATCTGACTAGTAAGAGTCTTAAAACCTATGTATTGATCTCTCTCTGGAAGTGAATCAAGAGGGTGTAAAGCTGCATAAACACAGCAGTGAAAAGCAGCTAAACCCCATTATAAAAATAGATTACTTAAAAAAAACCCCATAAAACAAAGACAGTGAAAGAGAGAGAAATTCTTACAAAATCCGTTCAGGGGCTCTGATGCAACCTGGATTGACCATATCTAGACCCACAGCTGGATGAGACATGAGGCTGGACACTCTTGGGGCTGAGAGGATTGGTGAGCTTGGGTGAGCAAACGCAGACCCTTTAAAGTCATACTGCGTGGTACCCATGCCGTGGGTCCCAAATCTCCAGGTTCAAGGGCATCTTCCTACATCGAAAACATGCGTGGGAAACCCAGAAGATGGTACACCGTGTGATCGGGAAAGGTTTCTCAAACGCACCTCATTTCTCCTCTCCTTGTGCTCGGGTTCGCCATTCCAGCCGCTCTACTAACAATCTCCCTACTTGGAGAATCAGCACCTTTAACCTCCTGTTTCATACAGGTCGCAATTTGTCCTGAGGATGAACGGGAAGAGGGGGAACCAATGAGAGACTAGCTCTAGGTGTTGGGACAGGCACAGGTCACTCTATTTTCCCATCAGGAAGAAGAATGAACCACAGGCTCAGCCTGCCCCCCGG
Source organism: Eubalaena glacialis (assembly GCF_028564815.1). NCBI lineage: Eukaryota > Metazoa > Chordata > Mammalia > Artiodactyla > Balaenidae > Eubalaena > Eubalaena glacialis. Next base: position 118,862,494 of record NC_083722.1, read on the forward strand.
AACCAGAATACGGCCTGAAGCAATCCTGCGCTTTGGCGGCCAGCTCCCAAAAAAGCGAGTTGACAAATGGAGCTCAGGGGCACTGCAACTCACAAACCTGCAGAGTTATAAATGATAACTCTCGTCCACAAATATATTGAGGGAAGGCAACGAGGAGGATTTGAAAGCAAGGCAGAATTGCAGGAAACAGGTTTCAGGAGGCAGACTCGACTCGCCTTGAAAGCACATGAAAAGCGGCAAAGCGTTGACAATGATGCCCTTGGCCAAAAAGGGCGTATGCGTTTTTTCCTGAATATATTCAGGAAAAAACGCATACGCCCTTTTTGGCCAACCAGGCAAGCCGGAAAGGCAAATCAGCGCTACAAAGAAGTCTCGCTTGCCATCGGTCAAAAGGGCCATGCTGAAAAATGTGTAAAAACCAGAAATGCAGGACAGGCCATGGAGACATGGGAGCCTTGCTACGCTGATGGGCGGGATGTAAATTGCCAACAGCCACTCTGGAGAAGTGTACGGTGTGTCTTGAAACATGTAATAAGCACAGCTTAGAGAGCATAGGGCACTTCCACTCATGGGCGTATAAATCGGGAAACCTAAAAATCAACAAGACACAGGCACCCCAAAGTTTAGGGCTGCTCTGTTTCCAAGAACCTCCACTTCGGTACACCTTCAATATCCCAGGAAAGCGAAAAATGGATAAAGAAGTTGTGGTACTTAGGCACAATGGAATATCACTCAGCCATGAAATCAATGTCATAAGGCTAGTAGCAGCAGGATGAGTGGATTTAGGTACGATGACTCTCAGTGAAATAAGTCACAGAGAAAAAGACACTTATCCTAAGATATCACTTATAGAGGGAATGTCAAAATCGCTACACTTGAACTGAATTACAAAACAGAACAGAGTCACACATTTAGAAAACACACTATGGCTGCTTAACGGGAAAGGTGAGGTGGGGTGATGCATAAAACAAGGGTTTGAAATTAGCTCAGATACCGTTCCACAAGCCAAATATGTAATAGACAAGAACTACTCCCTGCTCAGTGAACTGGACTCAACAGCCCCTATTCACCGCCCAAGAATATATCTGACTAGTAAGAGTCTTAAAACCTATGTATTGATCTCTCTCTGGAAGTGAATCAAGAGGGTGTAAAGCGGCATAAACACAGCAGTGAAAAGCAGCTAAACCCCATTATAAAAATAGATTACTTAAAAAAAAACCCATAAAACAAAGACAGTGAAAGAGAGAGAAATTCTTACAAAATCCGTTCAGGGGCTCTGATGCAACCTGGATTGACCATATCTAGACCCACAGCTGGATGAGACATGAGGCTGGACACTCTTGGGGCTGAGAGGATTGGTGAGCTTGGGTGAGCAAACGCAGACCCTTTAAAGTCATACTGCGTGGTACCCATGCCGTGGGTCCCAAATCTCCAGGTTCAAGGGCATCTTCCTACATCGAAAACATGCGTGGGAAACCCAGAAGATGGTACACCGTGTGATCGGGAAAGGTTTCTCAAACGCACCTCATTTCTCCTCTCCTTGTGCTCGGGTTCGCCATTCCAGCCGCTCTACTAACAATCTCCCTACTTGGAGAATCAGCACCTTTAACCTCCTGTTTCATACAGGTCGCAATTTGGCCTGAGGATGAACGGGAAGAGGGGGAACCAATGAGAGACTAGCTCTAGGTGTTGGGACAGGCACAGGTCACTCTATTTTCCCATCAGGAAGAAGAATGAACCACAGGCTCAGCCTGCCCCCCGGAACCAGAATACGGCCTGAAGCAATCCTGCGCTTTGGCGGCCAGCTCCCAAAAAAGCGAGTTGACAAATGGAGCTCAGGGGCACTGCAACTCACAAACCTGCAGAGTTATAAATGATAACTCTCGTCCACAAATATATTGAGGGAAGGCAACGAGGAGGATTTGAAAGCAAGGCAGAATTGCAGGAAACAGGTTTCAGGAGGCAGACTCGACTCGCCTTGAAAGCACATGAAAAGCGGCAAAGCCTTGACAATGATGCCCTTGGCCAAAAAGGGCGTATGCGTTTTTTCCTGAATATATTCAGGAAAAAACGCATACGCCCCTTTTGGCCAACCAGGCAAGCCGGAAAGGCAAATCAGCGCTACAAAGAAGTCTCGCTTGCCATCGGTCAAAAGGGCCATGCTGAAAAATGTGTAAAAACCAGAAATGCAGGACAGGCCATGGAGACATGGGAGCCTTGCTACGCTGATGGGCGGGATGTAAATTGCCAACAGCCACTCTGGAGAAGTGTACGGTGTGTCTTGAAACATGTAATAAGCACAGCTTAGAGAGCATAGGGCACTTCCACTCATGGGCGTATAAATCGGGAAACCTAAAAATCAACAAGACACAGGCACCCCAAAGTTTAGGGCTGCTCTGTTTCCAAGAACCTCCACTTCGGTACACCTTCAATATCCCAGGAAAGCGAAAAATGGATAAAGAAGTTGTGGTACTTAGGCACAATGGAATATCACTCAGCCATGAAATCAATGTCATAAGGCTAGTAGCAGCAGGATGAGTGGATTTAGGTACGATGACTCTCAGTGAAATAAGTCACAGAGAAAAAGACACTTATCCTAAGATATCACTTATAGAGGGAATGTCAAAAGCGCTACACTTGAACTGAATTACAAAACAGAACAGAGTCACACATTTAGAAAACACACTATGGCTGCTTAACGGGAAAGGTGAGGTGGGGTGATGCATAAAACAAGGGTTTGAAATTAGCTCAGATACCGTTCCACAAGCCAAATATGTAATAGACAAGACCTACTCCCTGCTCAGTGAACTGGACTCAACAGCCCCTATTCACCGCCCAAGAATATATCTGACTAGTAAGAGTCTTAAAACCTATGTATTGATCTCTCTCTGGAAGTGAATCAAGAGGGTGTAAAGCGGCATAAACACAGCAGTGAAAAGTAGATAAACCCCATTATAAAAATAGATTACTTAAAAAAAACCCCATAAAACAAAGACAGTGAAAGAGAGAGAAATTCTTACAAAATCCGTTCAGGGGCTCTGATGCAACCTGGATTGACCATATCTAGACCCACAGCTGGATGAGACATGAGGCTGGACACTCTTGGGGCTGAGAGGATTGGTGAGCTTGGGTGAGCAAACGCAGACCCTTTAAAGTCATACTGCGTGGTACCCATGCCGTGGGTCCCAAATCTCCAGGTTCAAGGGCATCTTCCTACATCGAAAACATGCGTGGGAAACCCAGAAGATGGTACACCGTGTGATCGGGAAAGGTTTCTCAAACGCACCTCATTTCTCCTCTCCTTGTGCTCGGGTTCGCCATTCCAGCCGCTCTACTAACAATCTCCCTACTTGGAGAATCAGCACCTTTAACCTCCTGTTTCATACAGGTCGCAATTTGGCCTGAGGATGAACGGGAAGAGGGGGAACCAATGAGAGACTAGCTCTAGGTGTTGGGACAGGCACAGGTCACTCTATTTTCCCATCAGGAAGAAGAATGAACCACAGGCTCAGCCTGCCCCCCGGAACCAGAATACGGCCTGAAGCAATCCTGCGCTTTGGCGGCCAGCTCCCAAAAAAGCGAGTTGACAAATGGAGCTCAGGGGCACTGCAACTCACAAACCTGCAGAGTTATAAATGATAACTCTCGTCCACAAATATATTGAGGGAAGGCAACGAGGAGGATTTGAAAGCAAGGCAGAATTGCAGGAAACAGGTTTCAGGAGGCAGACTCGACTCGCCTTGAAGGCACATGAAAAGCGGCAAAGCGTTGACAATGATGCCCTTGGCCAAAAAGGGCGTATGCGTTTTTTCCTGAATATATTCAGGAAAAAACGCATACGCCCTTTTTGGCCAACCAGGCAAGCCGGAAAGGCAAATCAGCGCTACAAAGAAGTCTCGCTTGCCATCGGTCAAAAGGGCCATGCTGAAAAAAGTGTAAAAACCAGAAATGCAGGACAGGCCATGGAGACATGGGAGCCTTGCTACGCTGATGGGCGGGATGTAAATTGCCAACAGCCACTCTGGAGAAGTGTACGGTGTGTCCTGAAACATGTAATAAGCACAGCTTAGAGAGCATAGGGCACTTCCACTCATGGGCGTATAAATCGGGAAACCTAAAAATCAACAAGACACAGGCACCCCAAAGTTTAGGGCTGCTCTGTTTCCAAGAACCTCCACTTCGGTACACCTTCAATATCCCAGGAAAGCGAAAAATGGATAAAGAAGTTGTGGTACTTAGGCACAATGGAATATCACTCAGCCATGAAATCAATGTCATAAGGCTAGTAGCAGCAGGATGAGTGGATTTAGGTACGATGACTCTCAGTGAAATAAGTCACAGAGAAAAAGACACTTATCCTAAGATATCACTTATAGAGGGAATGTCAAAATCGCTACACTTGAACTGAATTACAAAACAGAACAGAGTCACACATTTAGAAAACACACTATGGCTGCTTAACGGGAAAGGTGAGGTGGGGTGATGCATAAAACAAGGGTTTGAAATTAGCTCAGATACCGTTCCACAAGCCAAATATGTAATAGACAAGACCTACTCCCTGCTCAGTGAACTGGACTCAACAGCCCCTATTCACCGCCCAAGAATATATCTGACTAGTAAGAGTCTTAAAACCTATGTATTGATCTCTCTCTGGAAGTGAATCAAGAGGGTGTAAAGCGGCATAAACACAGCAGTGAAAAGCAGCTAAACCCCATTATAAAAATAGATTACTTAAAAAAAACCCCATAAAACAAAGACAGTGAAAGAGAGAGAAATTCTTACAAAATCCGTTCAGGGGCTCTGATGCAACCTGGATTGACCATATCTAGACCCACAGCTGGATGAGACATGAGGCTGGACACTCTTGGGGCTGAGAGGATTGGTGAGCTTGGGTGAGCAAACGCAGACCCTTTAAAGTCATACTGCGTGGTACCCATGCCGTGGGTCCCAAATCTCCAGGTTCAAGGGCATCTTCCTACATCGAAAACATGCGTGGGAAACCCAGAAGATGGTACACCGTGTGATCGGGAAAGGTTTCTCAAACGCACCTCATTTCTCCTCTCCTTGTGCTCGGGTTCGCCATTCCAGCCGCTCTACTAACAATCTCCCTACTTGGAGAATCAGCACCTTTAACCTCCTGTTTCATACAGGTCGCAATTTGGCCTGAGGATGAACGGGAAGAGGGGGAACCAATGAGAGACTAGCTCTAGGTGTTGGGACAGGCAGAGGTCACTCTATTTTCCCATCGGGAAGAAGAATGAACCACAGGCTCAGCCTGCCCCCCGGAACCAGAATACGGCCTGAAGCAATCCTGCGCTTTGGCGGCCAGCTCCCAAAAAAGAGTTGACAAATGGAGCTCAGGGGCACTGCAACTCACAAACCTGCAGAGTTATAAATGATAACTCTCGTCCACAAATATATTGAGGGAAGGCAACGAGGAGGATTTGAAAGCAAGGCAGAATTGCAGGAAACAGGTTTCAGGAGGCAGACTCGACTCGCCTTGAAGGCACATGAAAAGCGGCAAAGCGTTGACAATGATGCCCTTGGCCAAAAAGGGCGTATGCGTTTTTTCCTGAATATATTCAGGAAAAAACGCATACGCCCTTTTTGGCCAACCAGGCAAGCCGGAAAGGCAAATCAGCGCTACAAAGAAGTCTCGCTTGCCATCGGTCAAAAGGGCCATGCTGAAAAAAGTGTAAAAACCAGAAATGCAGGACAGGCCATGGAGACATGGGAGCCTTGCTACGCTGATGGGCGGGCTGTAAATTGCCAACAGCCACTCTGGAGAAGTGTACGGTGTGTCCTGAAACATGTAATAAGCACAGCTTAGAGAGCATAGGGCACTTCCACTCATGGGCGTATAAATCGGGAAACCTAAAAATCAACAAGACACAGGCACCCCAAAGTTTAGGGCTGCTCTGTTTCCAAGAACCTCCACTTCGGTACACCTTCAATATCCCAGGAAAGCGAAAAATGGATAAAGAAGTTGTGGTACTTAGGCACAATGGAATATCACTCAGCCATGAAATCAATGTCATAAGGCTAGTAGCAGCAGGATGAGTGGATTTAGGTACGATGACTCTCAGTGAAATAAGTCACAGAGAAAAAGACACTTATCCTAAGATATCACTTATAGAGGGAATGTCAAAATCGCTACACTTGAACTGAATTACAAAACAGAACAGAGTCACACATTTAGAAAACACACTATGGCTGCTTAACGGGAAAGGTGAGGTGGGGTGATGCATAAAACAAGGGTTTGAAATTAGCTCAGATACCGTTCCACAAGCCAAATACGTAATAGACAAGACCTACTCCCTGCTCAGTGAACTGGACTCAACAGCCCCTATTCACCGCCCAAGAATATATCTGACTAGTAAGAGTCTTAAAACCTATGTATTGATCTCTCTCTGGAAGTGAATCAAGAGGGTGTAAAGCGGCATAAACACAGCAGTGAAAAGCAGCTAAACCCCATTATAAAAATAGATTACTTAAAAAAAAACCCATAAAACAAAGACAGTGAAAGAGAGAGAAATTCTTACAAAATCCGTTCAGGGGCTCTGATGCAACCTGGATTGACCATATCTAGACCCACAGCTGGATGAGACATGAGGCTGGACACTCTTGGGGCTGAGAGGATTGGTGAGCTTGGGTGAGCAAACGCAGACCCTTTAAAGTCATACTGCGTGGTACCCATGCCGTGGGTCCCAAATCTCCAGGTTCAAGGGCATCTTCCTACATCGAAAACATGCGTGGGAAACCCAGAAGATGGTACACCGTGTGATCGGGAAAGGTTTCTCAAACGCACCTCATTTCTCCTCTCCTTGTGCTCGGGTTCGCCATTCCAGCCGCTCTACTAACAATCTCCCTACTTGGAGAATCAGCACCTTTAACCTCCTGTTTCATACAGGTCGCAATTTGGCCTGAGGATGAACGGGAAGAGGGGGAACCAATGAGAGACTAGCTCTAGGTGTTGGGACAGGCACAGGTCACTCTATTTTCCCATCGGGAAGAAGAATGAACCACAGGCTCAGCCTGCCCCCCGGAACCAGAATACGGCCTGAAGCAATCCTGCGCTTTGGCGGCCAGCTCCCAAAAAAGCGAGTTGACAAATGGAGCTCAGGGGCACTGCAACTCACAAACCTGCAGAGTTATAAATGATAACTCTCGTCCACAAATATATTGAGGGAAGGCAACGAGGAGGATTTGAAAGCAAGGCAGAATTGCAGGAAACAGGTTTCAGGAGGCAGACTCGACTCGCCTTGAAGGCACATGAAAAGCGGCAAAGCGTTGACAATGATGCCCTTGGCCAAAAAGGGCGTATGCGTTTTTTCCTGAATATATTCAGGAAAAAACGCATACGCCCTTTTTGGCCAACCAGGCAAGCCGGAAAGGCAAATCAGCGCTACAAAGAAGTCTCGCTTGCCATCGGTCAAAAGGGCCATGCTGAAAAAAGTGTAAAAACCAGAAATGCAGGACAGGCCATGGAGACATGGGAGCCTTGCTACGCTGATGGGCGGGCTGTAAATTGCCAACAGCCACTCTGGAGAAGTGTACGGTGTGTCCTGAAACATGTAATAAGCACAGCTTAGAGAGCATAGGGCACTTCCACTCATGGGCGTATAAATCGGGAAACCTAAAAATCAACAAGACACAGGCACCCCAAAGTTTAGGGCTGCTCTGTTTCCAAGAACCTCCACTTCGGTACACCTTCAATATCCCAGGAAAGCGAAAAATGGATAAAGAAGTTGTGGTACTTAGGCACAATGGAATATCACTCAGCCATGAAATCAATGTCATAAGGCTAGTAGCAGCAGGATGAGTGGATTTAGGTACGATGACTCTCAGTGAAATAAGTCACAGAGAAAAAGACACCTATCCTAAGATATCACTTACAGAGGGAATGTCAAAATCGCTACACTTGAACTGAATTACAAAACAGAACAGAGTCACACATTTAGAAAACACACTATGGCTGCTTAACGGGAAAGGTGAGGTGGGGTGATGCATAAAACAAGGGTTTGAAATTAGCTCAGATACCGTTCCACAAGCCAAATATGTAATAGACAAGACCTACTCCCTGCTCAGTGAACTGGACTCAACAGCCCCTATTCACCGCCCAAGAATATATCTGACTAGTAAGAGTCTTAAAACCTATGTATTGATCTCTCTCTGGAAGTGAATCAAGAGGGTGTAAAGCGGCATAAACACAGCAGTGAAAAGCAGCTAAACCCCATTATAAAAATAGATTACTTAAAAAAAACCCCATAAAACAAAGACAGTGAAAGAGAGAGAAATTCTTACAAAATCCGTTCAGGGGCTCTGATGCAACCTGGATTGACCATATCTAGACCCACAGCTGGATGAGACATGAGGCTGGACACTCTTGGGGCTGAGAGGATTGGTGAGCTTGGGTGAGCAAACGCAGACCCTTTAAAGTCATACTGCGTGGTACCCATGCCGTGGGTCCCAAATCTCCAGGTTCAAGGGCATCTTCCTACATCGAAAACATGCGTGGGAAACCCAGAAGATGGTACACCGTGTGATCGGGAAAGGTTTCTCAAACGCACCTCATTTCTCCTCTCCTTGTGCTCGGGTTCGCCATTCCAGCCGCTCTACTAACAATCTCCCTACTTGGAGAATCAGCACCTTTAACCTCCTGTTTCATACAGGTCGCAATTTGGCCTGAGGATGAACGGGAAGAGGGGGAACCAATGAGAGACTAGCTCTAGGTGTTGGGACAGGCACAGGTCACTCTATTTTCCCATCGGGAAGAAGAATGAACCACAGGCTCAGCCTGCCCCCCGGAACCAGAATACGGCCTGAAGCAATCCTGCGCTTTGGCGGCCAGCTCCCAAAAAAGCGAGTTGACAAATGGAGCTCAGGGGCACTGCAACTCACAAACCTGCAGAGTTATAAATGATAACTCTCGTCCACAAATATATTGAGGGAAGGCAACGAGGAGGATTTGAAAGCAAGGCAGAATTGCAGGAAACAGGTTTCAGGAGGCAGACTCGACTCGCCTTGAAGGCACATGAAAAGCGGCAAAGCGTTGACAATGATGCCCTTGGCCAAAAAGGGCGTATGCGTTTTTTCCTGAATATATTCAGGAAAAAACGCATACGCCCTTTTTGGCCAACCAGGCAAGCCGGAAAGGCAAATCAGCGCTACAAAGAAGTCTCGCTTGCCATCGGTCAAAAGGGCCATGCTGAAAAAAGTGTAAAAACCAGAAATGCAGGACAGGCCATGGAGACATGGGAGCCTTGCTACGCTGATGGGCGGGCTGTAAATTGCCAACAGCCACTCTGGAGAAGTGTACGGTGTGTCCTGAAACATGTAATAAGCACAGCTTAGAGAGCATAGGGCACTTCCACTCATGGGCGTATAAATCGAGAAACCTAAAAATCAACAAGACACAGGCACCCCAAAGTTTAGGGCTGCTCTGTTTCCAAGAACCTCCACTTCGGTACACCTTCAATATCCCAGGAAAGCGAAAAATGGATAAAGAAGTTGTGGTACTTAGGCACAATGGAATATCACTCAGCCATGAAATCAATGTCATAAGGCTAGTAGCAGCAGGATGAGTGGATTTAGGTACGATGACTCTCAGTGAAATAAGTCACAGAGAAAAAGACACCTATCCTAAGATATCACTTACAGAGGGAATGTCAAAATCGCTACACTTGAACTGAATTACAAAACAGAACAGAGTCACACATTTAGAAAACACACTATGGCTGCTTAACGGGAAAGGTGAGGTGGGGTGATGCATAAAACAAGGGTTTGAAATTAGCTCAGATACCGTTCCACAAGCCAAATATGTAATAGACAAGACCTACTCCCTGCTCAGTGAACTGGACTCAACAGCCCCTATTCACCGCCCAAGAATATATCTGACTAGTAAGAGTCTTAAAACCTATGTATTGATCTCTCTCTGGAAGTGAATCAAGAGGGTGTAAAGCGGCATAAACACAGCAGTGAAAAGCAGCTAAACCCCATTATAAAAATAGATTACTTAAAAAAAACCCCATAAAACAAAGACAGTGAAAGAGAGAGAAATTCTTACAAAATCCGTTCAGGGGCTCTGATGCAACCTGGATTGACCATATCTAGACCCACAGCTGGAGGAGACATGAGGCTGGACACTCTTGGGGCTGAGAGGATTGGTGAGCTTGGGTGAGCAAACGCAGACCCTTTAAAGTCATACTGCGTGGTACCCATGCCGTGGGTCCCAAATCTCCAGGTTCAAGGGCATCTTCCTACATCGAAAACATGCGTGGGAAACCCAGAAGATGGTACACCGTGTGATCGGGAAAGGTTTCTCAAACGCACCTCATTTCTCCTCTCCTTGTGCTCGGGTTCGCCATTCCAGCCGCTCTACTAACAATCTCCCTACTTGGAGAATCAGCACCTTTAACCTCCTGTTTCATACAGGTCGCAATTTGGCCTGAGGATGAACGGGAAGAGGGGGAACCAATGAGAGACTAGCTCTAGGTGTTGGGACAGGCACAGGTCACTCTATTTTCCCATCGGGAAGAAGAATGAACCACAGGCTCAGCCTGCCCCCCGGAACCAGAATACGGCCTGAAGCAATCCTGCGCTTTGGCGGCCAGCTCCCAAAAAAGCGAGTTGACAAATGGAGCTCAGGGGCACTGCAACTCACAAACCTGCAGAGTTATAAATGATAACTCTCGTCCACAAATATATTGAGGGAAGGCAACGAGGAGGATTTGAAAGCAAGGCAGAATTGCAGGAAACAGGTTTCAGGAGGCAGACTCGACTCGCCTTGAAGGCACATGAAAAGCGGCAAAGCGTTGACAATGATGCCCTTGGCCAAAAAGGGCGTATGCGTTTTTTCCTGAATATATTCAGGAAAAAACGCATACGCCCTTTTTGGCCAACCAGGCAAGCGGGAAAGGCAAATCAGCGCTACAAAGAAGTCTCGCTTGCCATCGGTCAAAAGGGCCATGCTGAAAAAAGTGTAAAAACCAGAAATGCAGGACAGGCCATGGAGACATGGGAGCCTTGCTACGCTGATGGGCGGGCTGTAAATTGCCAACAGCCACTCTGGAGAAGTGTACGGTGTGTCCTGAAACATGTAATAAGCACAGCTTAGAGAGCATAGGGCACTTCCACTCATGGGCGTATAAATCGGGAAACCTAAAAATCAACAAGACACAGGCACCCCAAAGTTTAGGGCTGCTCTGTTTCCAAGAACCTCCACTTCGGTACACCTTCAATATCCCAGGAAAGCGAAAAATGGATAAAGAAGTTGTGGTACTTAGGCACAATGGAATATCACTCAGCCATGAAATCAATGTCATAAGGCTAGTAGCAGCAGGATGAGTGGATTTAGGTACGATGACTCTCAGTGAAATAAGTCACAGAGAAAAAGACACTTATCCTAAGATATCACTTACAGAGGGAATGTCAAAATCGCTACACTTGAACTGAATTACAAAACAGAACAGAGTCACACATTTAGAAAACACACTATGGCTGCTTAACGGGAAAGGTGAGGTGGGGTGATGCATAAAACAAGGGTTTGAAATTAGCTCAGATACCGTTCCACAAGCCAAATATGTAATAGACAAGACCTACTCCCTGCTCAGTGAACTGGACTCAACAGCCCCTATTCACCGCCCAAGAATATATCTGACTAGTAAGAGTCTTAAAACCTATGTATTGATCTCTCTCTGGAAGTGAATCAAGAGGGTGTAAAGCGGCATAAACACAGCAGTGAAAAGCAGCTAAACCCCATTATAAAAATAGATTACTTAAAAAAAACCCCATAAAACAAAGACAGTGAAAGAGAGAGAAATTCTTACAAAATCCGTTCAGGGGCTCTGATGCAACCTGGATTGACCATATCTAGACCCACAGCTGGATGAGACATGAGGCTGGACACTCTTGGGGCTGAGAGGATTGGTGAGCTTGGGTGAGCAAACGCAGACCCTTTAAAGTCATACTGCGTGGTACCCATGCCGTGGGTCCCAAATCTCCAGGTTCAAGGGCATCTTCCTACATCGAAAACATGCGTGGGAAACCCAGAAGATGGTACACCGTGTGATCGGGAAAGGTTTCTCAAACGCACCTCATTTCTCCTCTCCTTGTGCTCGGGTTCGCCATTCCAGCCGCTCTACTAACAATCTCCCTACTTGGAGAATCAGCACCTTTAACCTCCTGTTTCATACAGGTCGCAATTTGGCCTGAGGATGAACGGGAAGAGGGGGAACCAATGAGAGACTAGCTCTAGGTGTTGGGACAGGCACAGGTCACTCTATTTTCCCATCGGGAAGAAGAATGAACCACAGGCTCAGCCTGCCCCCCGGAACCAGAATACGGCCTGAAGCAATCCTGCGCTTTGGCGGCCAGCTCCCAAAAAAGCGAGTTGACAAATGGAGCTCAGGGGCACTGCAACTCACAAACCTGCAGAGTTATAAATGATAACTCTCGTCCACAAATATATTGAGGGAAGGCAACGAGGAGGATTTGAAAGCAAGGCAGAATTGCAGGAAACAGGTTTCAGGAGGCAGACTCGACTCGCCTTGAAGGCACATGAAAAGCGGCAAAGCGTTGACAATGATGCCCTTGGCCAAAAAGGGCGTATGCGTTTTTTCCTGAATATATTCAGGAAAAAACGCATACGCCCTTTTTGGCCAACCAGGCAAGCCGGAAAGGCAAATCAGCGCTACAAAGAAGTCTCGCTTGCCATCGGTCAAAAGGGCCATGCTGAAAAAAGTGTAAAAACCAGAAATGCAGGACAGGCCATGGAGACATGGGAGCCTTGCTACGCTGATGGGCGGGATGTAAATTGCCAACAGCCACTCTGGAGAAGTGTACGGTGTGTCCTGAAACATGTAATAAGCACAGCTTAGAGAGCATAGGGCACTTCCACTCATGGGCGTATAAATCGGGAAACCTAAAAATCAACAAGACACAGGCACCCCAAAGTTTAGGGCTGCTCTGTTTCCAAGAACCTCCACTTCGGTACACCTTCAATATCCCAGGAAAGCGAAAAATGGATAAAGAAGTTGTGGTACTTAGGCACAATGGAATATCACTCAGCCATGAAATCAATGTCATAAGGCTAGTAGCAGCAGGATGAGTGGATTTAGGTACGATGACTCTCAGTGAAATAAGTCACAGAGAAAAAGACACCTATCCTAAGATATCACTTACAGAGGGAATGTCAAAATCGCTACACTTGAACTGAATTACAAAACAGAACAGAGTCACACATTTAGAAAACACACTATGGCTGCTTAACGGGAAAGGTGAGGTGGGGTGATGCATAAAACAAGGGTTTGAAATTAGCTCAGATACCGTTCCACAAGCCAAATATGTAATAGACAAGACCTACTCCCTGCTCAGTGAACTGGACTCAACAGCCCCTATTCACCGCCCAAGAATATATCTGACTAGTAAGAGTCTTAAAACCTATGTATTGATCTCTCTCTGGAAGTGAATCAAGAGGGTGTAAAGCGGCATAAACACAGCAGTGAAAAGCAGCTAAACCCCATTATAAAAATAGATTACTTAAAAAAAACCCCATAAAACAAAGACAGTGAAAGAGAGAGAAATTCTTACAAAATCCGTTCAGGGGCTCTGATGCAACCTGGATTGACCATATCTAGACCCACAGCTGGATGAGACATGAGGCTGGACACTCTTGGGGCTGAGAGGATTGGTGAGCTTGGGTGAGCAAACGCAGACCCTTTAAAGTCATACTGCGTGGTACCCATGCCGTGGGTCCCAAATCTCCAGGTTCAAGGGCATCTTCCTACATCGAAAACATGCGTGGGAAACCCAGAAGATGGTACACCGTGTGATCGGGAAAGGTTTCTCAAACGCACCTCATTTCTCCTCTCCTTGTGCTCGGGTTCGCCATTCCAGCCGCTCTACTAACAATCTCCCTACTTGGAGAATCAGCACCTTTAACCTCCTGTTTCATACAGGTCGCAATTTGGCCTGAGGATGAACGGGAAGAGGGGGAACCAATGAGAGACTAGCTCTAGGTGTTGGGACAGGCACAGGTCACTCTATTTTCCCATCAGGAAGAAGAATGAACCACAGGCTCAGCCTGCCCCCCGGAACCAGAATACGGCCTGAAGCAATCCTGCGCTTTGGCGGCCAGCTCCCAAAAAAGCGAGTTGACAAATGGAGCTCAGGGGCACTGCAACTCACAAACCTGCAGAGTTATAAATGATAACTCTCGTCCACAAATATATTGAGGGAAGGCAACGAGGAGGATTTGAAAGCAAGGCAGAATTGCAGGAAACAGGTTTCAGGAGGCAGACTCGACTCGCCTTGAAGGCACATGAAAAGCGGCAAAGCCTTGACAATGATGCCCTTGGCCAAAAAGGGCGTATGCGTTTTTTCCTGAATATATACAGGAAAAAACGCATACGCCCTTTTTGGCCAACCAGGCAAGCCGGAAAGGCAAATCAGCGCTACAAAGAAGTCTCGCTTGCCATCGGTCAAAAGGGCCATGCTGAAAAAAGTGTAAAAACCAGAAATGCAGGACAGGCCATGGAGACATGGGAGCCTTGCTACGCTGATGGGCGGGATGTAAATTGCCAACAGCCACTCTGGAGAAGTGTACCGTGTGTCCTGAAACATGTAATAAGCACAGCTTAGAGAGCATAGGGCACTTCCACTCATGGGCGTATAAATCGGGAAACCTAAAAATCAACAAGACACAGGCACCCCAAAGTTTAGGGCTGCTCTGTTTCCAAGAACCTCCACTTCGGTACACCTTCAATATCCCAGGAAAGCGAAAAATGGATAAAGAAGTTGTGGTACTTAGGCACAATGGAATATCACTCAGCCATGAAATCAATGTCATAAGGCTAGTAGCAGCAGGATGAGTGGATTTAGGTACGATGACTCTCAGTGAAATAAGTCACAGAGAAAAAGACACCTATCCTAAGATATCACTTACAGAGGGAATGTCAAAATCGCTACACTTGAACTGAATTACAAAACAGAACAGAGTCACACATTTAGAAAACACACTATGGCTGCTTAACGGGAAAGGTGAGGTGGGGTGATGCATAAAACAAGGGTTTGAAATTAGCTCAGATACCGTTCCACAAGCCAAATATGTAATAGACAAGACCTACTCCCTGCTCAGTGAACTGGACTCAACAGCCCCTATTCACCGCCCAAGAATATATCTGACTAGTAAGAGTCTTAAAACCTATGTATTGATCTCTCTCTGGAAGTGAATCAAGAGGGTGTAAAGCGGCATAAACACAGCAGTGAAAAGCAGCTAAACCCCATTATAAAAATAGATTACTTAAAAAAAACCCCATAAAACAAAGACAGTGAAAGAGAGAGAAATTCTTACAAAATCCGTTCAGGGGCTCTGATGCAACCTGGATTGACCATATCTAGACCCACAGCTGGATGAGACATGAGGCTGGACACTCTTGGGGCTGAGAGGATTGGTGAGCTTGGGTGAGCAAACGCAGACCCTTTAAAGTCATACTGCGTGGTACCAATGCCGTGGGTCCCAAATCTCCAGGTTCAAGGGCATCTTCCTACATCGAAAACATGCGTGGGAAACCCAGAAGATGGTACACCGTGTGATCGGGAAAGGTTTCTCAAACGCACCTCATTTCTCCTCTCCTTGTGCTCGGGTTCGCCATTCCAGCCGCTCTACTAACAATCTCCCTACTTGGAGAATCAGCACCTTTAACCTCCTGTTTCATACAGGTCGCAATTTGGCCTGAGGATGAACGGGAAGAGGGGGAACCAATGAGAGACTAGCTCTAGGTGTTGGGACAGGCACAGGTCACTCTATTTTCCCATCAGGAAGAAGAATGAACCACAGGCTCAGCCTGCCCCCCGGAACCAGAATACGGCCTGAAGCAATCCTGCGCTTTGGCGGCCAGCTCCCAAAAAAGCGAGTTGACAAATGGAGCTCAGGGGCACTGCAACTCACAAACCTGCAGAGTTATAAATGATAACTCTCGTCCACAAATATATTGAGGGAAGGCAACAAGGAGGATTTGAAAGCAAGGCAGAATTGCAGGAAACAGGTTTCAGGAGGCAGACTCGACTCGCCTTGAAGGCACATGAAAAGCGGCAAAGCGTTGACAATGATGCCCTTGGCCAAAAAGGGCGTATGCGTTTTTTTTTTTGGCCAACCAGGCAAGCGGGAAAGGCAAATCAGCGCTACAAAGAAGTCTCGCTTGCCATCGGTCAAAAGGGCCATGCTGAAAAAAGTGTAAAAACCAGAAATGCAGGACAGGCCATGGAGACATGGGAGCCTTGCTACGCTGATGGGCGGGCTGTAAATTGCCAACAGCCACTCTGGAGAAGTGTACGGTGTGTCCTGAAACATGTAATAAGCACAGCTTAGAGAGCATAGGGCACTTCCACTCATGGGCGTATAAATCGGGAAACCTAAAAATCAACAAGACACAGGCACCCCAAAGTTTAGGGCTGCTCTGTTTCCAAGAACCTCCACTTCGGTACACCTTCAATATCCCAGGAAAGCGAAAAATGGATAAAGAAGTTGTGGTACTTAGGCACAATGGAATATCACTCAGCCATGAAATCAATGTCATAAGGCTAGTAGCAGCAGGATGAGTGGATTTAGGTACGATGACTCTCAGTGAAATAAGTCACAGAGAAAAAGACACTTATCCTAAGATATCACTTATAGAGGGAATGTCAAAATCGCTACACTTGAACTGAATTACAAAACAGAACAGAGTCACACATTTAGAAAACACACTATGGCTGCTTAACGGGAAAGGTGAGGTGGGGTGATGCATAAAACAAGGGTTTGAAATTAGCTCAGATACCGTTCCACAAGCCAAATATGTAATAGACAAGACCTACTCCCTGCTCAGTGAACTGGACTCAACAGCCCCTATTCACCGCCCAAGAATATATCTGACTAGTAAGAGTCTTAAAACCTATGTATTGATCTCTCTCTGGAAGTGAATCAAGAGGGTGTAAAGCGGCATAAACACAGCAGTGAAAAGCAGCTAAACCCCATTATAAAAATAGATTACTTAAAAAAAAACCCATAAAACAAAGACAGTGAAAGAGAGAGAAATTCTTACAAAATCCGTTCAGGGGCTCTGATGCAACCTGGATTGACCATATCTAGACCCACAGCTGGATGAGACATGAGGCTGGACACTCTTGGGGCTGAGAGGATTGGTGAGCTTGGGTGAGCAAACGCAGACCCTTTAAAGTCATACTGCGTGGTACCCATGCCGTGGGTCCCAAATCTCCAGGTTCAAGGGCATCTTCCTACATCGAAAACATGCGTGGGAAACCCAGAAGATGGTACACCGTGTGATCGGGAAAGGTTTCTCAAACGCACCTCATTTCTCCTCTCCTTGTGCTCGGGTTCGCCATTCCAGCCGCTCTACTAACAATCTCCCTACTTGGAGAATCAGCACCTTTAACCTCCTGTTTCATACAGGTCGCAATTTGGCCTGAGGATGAACGGGAAGAGGGGGAACCAATGAGAGACTAGCTCTAGGTGTTGGGACAGGCACAGGTCACTCTATTTTCCCATCGGGAAGAAGAATGAACCACAGGCTCAGCCTGCCCCCCGGAACCAGAATACGGCCTGAAGCAATCCTGCGCTTTGGCGGCCAGCTCCCAAAAAAGCGAGTTGACAAATGGAGCTCAGGGGCACTGCAACTCACAAACCTGCAGAGTTATAAATGATAACTCTCGTCCACAAATATATTGAGGGAAGGCAACGAGGAGGATTTGAAAGCAAGGCAGAATTGCAGGAAACAGGTTTCAGGAGGCAGACTCGACTCGCCTTGAAGGCACATGAAAAGCGGCAAAGCGTTGACAATGATGCCCTTGGCCAAAAAGGGCGTATGCGTTTTTTCCTGAATATATTCAGGAAAAAACGCATACGCCCTTTTTGGCCAACCAGGCAAGCCGGAAAGGCAAATCAGCGCTACAAAGAAGTCTCGCTTGCCATCGGTCAAAAGGGCCATGCTGAAAAAAGTGTAAAAACCAGAAATGCAGGACAGGCCATGGAGACATGGGAGCCTTGCTACGCTGATGGGCGGGCTGTAAATTGCCAACAGCCACTCTGGAGAAGTGTACGGTGTGTCCTGAAACATGTAATAAGCACAGCTTAGAGAGCATAGGGCACTTCCACTCATGGGCGTATAAATCGGGAAACCTAAAAATCAACAAGACACAGGCACCCCAAAGTTTAGGGCTGCTCTGTTTCCAAGAACCTCCACTTCGGTACACCTTCAATATCCCAGGAAAGCGAAAAATGGATAAAGAAGTTGTGGTACTTAGGCACAATGGAATATCACTCAGCCATGAAATCAATGTCATAAGGCTAGTAGCAGCAGGATGAGTGGATTTAGGTACGATGACTCTCAGTGAAATAAGTCACAGAGAAAAAGACACCTATCCTAAGATATCACTTACAGAGGGAATGTCAAAATCGCTACACTTGAACTGAATTACAAAACAGAACAGAGTCACACATTTAGAAAACACACTATGGCTGCTTAACGGGAAAGGTGAGGTGGGGTGATGCATAAAACAAGGGTTTGAAATTAGCTCAGATACCGTTCCACAAGCCAAATATGTAATAGACAAGACCTACTCCCTGCTCAGTGAACTGGACTCAACAGCCCCTATTCACCGCCCAAGAATATATCTGACTAGTAAGAGTCTTAAAACCTATGTATTGATCTCTCTCTGGAAGTGAATCAAGAGGGTGTAAAGCGGCATAAACACAGCAGTGAAAAGCAGCTAAACCCCATTATAAAAATAGATTACTTAAAAAAAACCCCATAAAACAAAGACAGTGAAAGAGAGAGAAATTCTTACAAAATCCGTTCAGGGGCTCTGATGCAACCTGGATTGACCATATCTAGACCCACAGCTGGATGAGACATGAGGCTGGACACTCTTGGGGCTGAGAGGATTGGTGAGCTTGGGTGAGCAAACGCAGACCCTTTAAAGTCATACTGCGTGGTACCCATGCCGTGGGTCCCAAATCTCCAGGTTCAAGGGCATCTTCCTACATCGAAAACATGCGTGGGAAACCCAGAAGATGGTACACCGTGTGATCGGGAAAGGTTTCTCAAACGCACCTCATTTCTCCTCTCCTTGTGCTCGGGTTCGCCATTCCAGCCGCTCTACTAACAATCTCCCTACTTGGAGAATCAGCACCTTTAACCTCCTGTTTCATACAGGTCGCAATTTGGCCTGAGGATGAACGGGAAGAGGGGGAACCAATGAGAGACTAGCTCTAGGTGTTGGGACAGGCACAGGTCACTCTATTTTCCCATCGGGAAGAAGAATGAACCACAGGCTCAGCCTGCCCCCCGGAACCAGAATACGGCCTGAAGCAATCCTGCGCTTTGGCGGCCAGCTCCCAAAAAAGCGAGTTGACAAATGGAGCTCAGGGGCACTGCAACTCACAAACCTGCAGAGTTATAAATGATAACTCTCGTCCACAAATATATTGAGGGAAGGCAACGAGGAGGATTTGAAAGCAAGGCAGAATTGCAGGAAACAGGTTTCAGGAGGCAGACTCGACTCGCCTTGAAGGCACATGAAAAGCGGCAAAGCGTTGACAATGATGCCCTTGGCCAAAAAGGGCGTATGCGTTTTTTCCTGAATATATTCAGGAAAAAACGCATACGCCCTTTTTGGCCAACCAGGCAAGCCGGAAAGGCAAATCAGCGCTACAAAGAAGTCTCGCTTGCCATCGGTCAAAAGGGCCATGCTGAAAAAAGTGTAAAAACCAGAAATGCAGGACAGGCCATGGAGACATGGGAGCCTTGCTACGCTGATGGGCGGGATGTAAATTGCCAACAGCCACTCTGGAGAAGTGTACGGTGTGTCCTGAAACATGTAATAAGCACAGCTTAGAGAGCATAGGGCACTTCCACTCATGGGCGTATAAATCGGGAAACCTAAAAATCAACAAGACACAGGCACCCCAAAGTTTAGGGCTGCTCTGTTTCCAAGAACCTCCACTTCGGTACACCTTCAATATCCCAGGAAAGCGAAAAATGGATAAAGAAGTTGTGGTACTTAGGCACAATGGAATATCACTCAGCCATGAAATCAATGTCATAAGGCTAGTAGCAGCAGGATGAGTGGATTTAGGTACGATGACTCTCAGTGAAATAAGTCACAGAGAAAAAGACACTTATCCTAAGATATCACTTATAGAGGGAATGTCAAAATCGCTACACTTGAACTGAATTACAAAACAGAACAGAGTCACACATTTAGAAAACACACTATGGCTGCTTAACGGGAAAGGTGAGGTGGGGTGATGCATAAAACAAGGGTTTGAAATTAGCTCAGATACCGTTCCACAAGCCAAATACGTAATAGACAAGACCTACTCCCTGCTCAGTGAACTGGACTCAACAGCCCCTATTCACCGCCCAAGAATATATCTGACTAGTAAGAGTCTTAAAACCTATGTATTGATCTCTCTCTGGAAGTGAATCAAGAGGGTGTAAAGCGGCATAAACACAGCAGTGAAAAGCAGCTAAACCCCATTATAAAAATAGATTACTTAAAAAAAACCCCATAAAACAAAGACAGTGAAAGAGAGAGAAATTCTTACAAAATCCGTTCAGGGGCTCTGATGCAACCTGGATTGACCATATCTAGACCCACAGCTGGATGAGACATGAGGCTGGACACTCTTGGGGCTGAGAGGATTGGTGAGCTTGGGTGAGCAAACGCAGACCCTTTAAAGTCATACTGCGTGGTACCCATGCCGTGGGTCCCAAATCTCCAGGTTCAAGGGCATCTTCCTACATCGAAAACATGCGTGGGAAACCCAGAAGATGGTACACCGTGTGATCGGGAAAGGTTTCTCAAACGCACCTCATTTCTCCTCTCCTTGTGCTCGGGTTCGCCATTCCAGCCGCTCTACTAACAATCTCCCTACTTGGAGAATCAGCACCTTTAACCTCCTGTTTCATACAGGTCGCAATTTGGCCTGAGGATGAACGGGAAGAGGGGGAACCAATGAGAGACTAGCTCTAGGTGTTGGGACAGGCACAGGTCACTCTATTTTCCCATCGGGAAGAAGAATGAACCACAGGCTCAGCCTGCCCCCCGGAACCAGAATACGGCCTGAAGCAATCCTGCGCTTTGGCGGCCAGCTCCCAAAAAAGCGAGTTGACAAATGGAGCTCAGGGGCACTGCAACTCACAAACCTGCAGAGTTATAAATGATAACTCTCGTCCACAAATATATTGAGGGAAGGCAACGAGGAGGATTTGAAAGCAAGGCAGAATTGCAGGAAACAGGTTTCAGGAGGCAGACTCGACTCGCCTTGAAGGCACATGAAAAGCGGCAAAGCGTTGACAATGATGCCCTTGGCCAAAAAGGGCGTATGCGTTTTTTTTTTTGGCCAACCAGGCAAGCGGGAAAGGCAAATCAGCGCTACAAAGAAGTCTCGCTTGCCATCGGTCAAAAGGGCCATGCTGAAAAAAGTGTAAAAACCAGAAATGCAGGACAGGCCATGGAGACATGGGAGCCTTGCTACGCTGATGGGCGGGATGTAAATTGCCAACAGCCACTCTGGAGAAGTGTACGGTGTGTCCTGAAACATGTAATAAGCACAGCTTAGAGAGCATAGGGCACTTCCACTCATGGGCGTATAAATCGGGAAACCTAAAAATCAACAAGACACAGGCACCCCAAAGTTTAGGGCTGCTCTGTTTCCAAGAACCTCCACTTCGGTACACCTTCAATATCCCAGGAAAGCGAAAAATGGATAAAGAAGTTGTGGTACTTAGGCACAATGGAATATCACTCAGCCATGAAATCAATGTCATAAGGCTAGTAGCAGCAGGATGAGTGGATTTAGGTACGATGACTCTCAGTGAAATAAGTCACAGAGAAAAAGACACCTATCCTAAGATATCACTTACAGAGGGAATGTCAAAATCGCTACACTTGAACTGAATTACAAAACAGAACAGAGTCACACATTTAGAAAACACACTATGGCTGCTTAACGGGAAAGGTGAGGTGGGGTGATGCATAAAACAAGGGTTTGAAATTAGCTCAGATACCGTTCCACAAGCCAAATATGTAATAGACAAGACCTACTCCCTGCTCAGTGAACTGGACTCAACAGCCCCTATTCACCGCCCAAGAATATATCTGACTAGTAAGAGTCTTAAAACCTATGTATTGATCTCTCTCTGGAAGTGAATCAAGAGGGTGTAAAGCGGCATAAACACAGCAGTGAAAAGCAGCTAAACCCCATTATAAAAATAGATTACTTAAAAAAAACCCCATAAAACAAAGACAGTGAAAGAGAGAGAAATTCTTACAAAATCCGTTCAGGGGCTCTGATGCAACCTGGATTGACCATATCTAGACCCACAGCTGGAGGAGACATGAGGCTGGACACTCTTGGGGCTGAGAGGATTGGTGAGCTTGGGTGAGCAAACGCAGACCCTTTAAAGTCATACTGCGTGGTACCCATGCCGTGGGTCCCAAATCTCCAGGTTCAAGGGCATCTTCCTACATCGAAAACATGCGTGGGAAACCCAGAAGATGGTACACCGTGTGATCGGGAAAGGTTTCTCAAACGCACCTCATTTCTCCTCTCCTTGTGCTCGGGTTCGCCATTCCAGCCGCTCTACTAACAATCTCCCTACTTGGAGAATCAGCACCTTTAACCTCCTGTTTCATACAGGTCGCAATTTGGCCTGAGGATGAACGGGAAGAGGGGGAACCAATGAGAGACTAGCTCTAGGTGTTGGGACAGGCACAGGTCACTCTATTTTCCCATCGGGAAGAAGAATGAACCACAGGCTCAGCCTGCCCCCCGGAACCAGAATACGGCCTGAAGCAATCCTGCGCTTTGGCGGCCAGCTCCCAAAAAAGCGAGTTGACAAATGGAGCTCAGGGGCACTGCAACTCACAAACCTGCAGAGTTATAAATGATAACTCTCGTCCACAAATATATTGAGGGAAGGCAACGAGGAGGATTTGAAAGCAAGGCAGAATTGCAGGAAACAGGTTTCAGGAGGCAGACTCGACTCGCCTTGAAGGCACATGAAAAGCGGCAAAGCGTTGACAATGATGCCCTTGGCCAAAAAGGGCGTATGCGTTTTTTCCTGAATATATTCAGGAAAAAACGCATACGCCCTTTTTGGCCAACCAGGCAAGCGGGAAAGGCAAATCAGCGCTACAAAGAAGTCTCGCTTGCCATCGGTCAAAAGGGCCATGCTGAAAAAAGTGTAAAAACCAGAAATGCAGGACAGGCCATGGAGACATGGGAGCCTTGCTACGCTGATGGGCGGGCTGTAAATTGCCAACAGCCACTCTGGAGAAGTGTACGGTGTGTCCTGAAACATGTAATAAGCACAGCTTAGAGAGCATAGGGCACTTCCACTCATGGGCGTATAAATCGGGAAACCTAAAAATCAACAAGACACAGGCACCCCAAAGTTTAGGGCTGCTCTGTTTCCAAGAACCTCCACTTCGGTACACCTTCAATATCCCAGGAAAGCGAAAAATGGATAAAGAAGTTGTGGTACTTAGGCACAATGGAATATCACTCAGCCATGAAATCAATGTCATAAGGCTAGTAGCAGCAGGATGAGTGGATTTAGGTACGATGACTCTCAGTGAAATAAGTCACAGAGAAAAAGACACTTATCCTAAGATATCACTTATAGAGGGAATGTCAAAATCGCTACACTTGAACTGAATTACAAAACAGAACAGAGTCACACATTTAGAAAACACACTATGGCTGCTTAACGGGAAAGGTGAGGTGGGGTGATGCATAAAACAAGGGTTTGAAATTAGCTCAGATACCGTTCCACAAGCCAAATACGTAATAGACAAGACCTACTCCCTGCTCAGTGAACTGGACTCAACAGCCCCTATTCACCGCCCAAGAATATATCTGACTAGTAAGAGTCTTAAAACCTATGTATTGATCTCTCTCTGGAAGTGAATCAAGAGGGTGTAAAGCTGCATAAACACAGCAGTGAAAAGCAGCTAAACCCCATTATAAAAATAGATTACTTAAAAAAAACCCCATAAAACAAAGACAGTGAAAGAGAGAGAAATTCTTACAAAATCCGTTCAGGGGCTCTGATGCAACCTGGATTGACCATATCTAGACCCACAGCTGGATGAGACATGAGGCTGGACACTCTTGGGGCTGAGAGGATTGGTGAGCTTGGGTGAGCAAACGCAGACCCTTTAAAGTCATACTGCGTGGTACCCATGCCGTGGGTCCCAAATCTCCAGGTTCAAGGGCATCTTCCTACATCGAAAACATGCGTGGGAAACCCAGAAGATGCTACACCGTGTGATCGGGAAAGGTTTCTCAAACGCACCTCATTTCTCCTCTCCTTGTGCTCGGGTTCGCCATTCCAGCCGCTCTACTAACAATCTCCCTACTTGGAGAATCAGCACCTTTAACCTCCTGTTTCATACAGGTCGCAATTTGGCCTGAGGATGAACGGGAAGAGGGGGAACCAATGAGAGACTAGCTCTAGGTGTTGGGACAGGCACAGGTCACTCTATTTTCCCATCAGGAAGAAGAATGAACCACAGGCTCAGCCTGCCCCCCGGAACCAGAATACGGCCTGAAGCAATCCTGCGCTTTGGCGGCCAGCTCCCAAAAAAGCGAGTTGACAAATGGAGCTCAGGGGCACTGCAACTCACAAACCTGCAGAGTTATAAATGATAACTCTCGTCCACAAATATATTGAGGGAAGGCAACGAGGAGGATTTGAAAGCAAGGCAGAATTGCAGGAAACAGGTTTCAGGAGGCAGACTCGACTCCCCTTGAAAGCACATGAAAAGCGGCAAAGCGTTGACAATGATGCCCTTGGCCAAAAAGGGCGTATGCGTTTTTTCCTGAATATATTCAGGAAAAAACGCATACGCCCTTTTTGGCCAACCAGGCAAGCCGGAAAGGCAAATCAGCGCTACAAAGAAGTCTCGCTTGCCATCGGTCAAAAGGGCCATGCTGAAAAATGTGTAAAAACCAGAAATGCAGGACAGGCCATGGAGACATGGGAGCCTTGCTACGCTGATGGGCGGGATGTAAATTGCCAACAGCCACTCTGGAGAAGTGTACGGTGTGTCCTGAAACATGTAATAAGCACAGCTTAGAGAGCATAGGGCACTTCCACTCATGGGCGTATAAATCGGGAAACCTAAAAATCAACAAGACACAGGCACCCCAAAGTTTAGGGCTGCTCTGTTTCCAAGAACCTCCACTTCGGTACACCTTCAATATCCCAGGAAAGCGAAAAATGGATAAAGAAGTTGTGGTACTTAGGCACAATGGAATATCACTCAGCCATGAAATCAATGTCATAAGGCTAGTAGCAGCAGGATGAGTGGATTTAGGTACGATGACTCTCAGTGAAATAAGTCACAGAGAAAAAGACACTTATCCTAAGATATCACTTATAGAGGGAATGTCAAAATCGCTACACTTGAACTGAATTACAAAACAGAACAGAGTCACACAGTTAGAAAACACACTATGGCTGCTTAACGGGAAAGGTGAGGTGGGGTGATGCATAAAACAAGGGTTTGAAATTAGCTCAGATACCGTTCCACAAGCCAAATACGTAATAGACAAGACCTACTCCCTGCTCAGTGAACTGGACTCAACAGCCCCTATTCACCGCCCAAGAATATATCTGACTAGTAAGAGTCTTAAAACCTATGTATTGATCTCTCTCTGGAAGTGAATCAAGAGGGTGTAAAGCTGCATAAACACAGCAGTGAAAAGCAGCTAAACCCCATTATAAAAATAGATTACTTAAAAAAAACCCCATAAAACAAAGACAGTGAAAGAGAGAGAAATTCTTACAAAATCCGTTCAGGGGCTCTGATGCAACCTGGATTGACCATATCTAGACCCACAGCTGGATGAGACATGAGGCTGGACACTCTTGGGGCTGAGAGGATTGGTGAGCTTGGGTGAGCAAACGCAGACCCTTTAAAGTCATACTGCGTGGTACCCATGCCGTGGGTCCCAAATCTCCAGGTTCAAGGGCATCTTCCTACATCGAAAACATGCGTGGGAAACCCAGAAGATGGTACACCGTGTGATCGGGAAAGGTTTCTCAAACGCACCTCATTTCTCCTCTCCTTGTGCTCGGGTTCGCCATTCCAGCCGCTCTACTAACAATCTCCCTACTTGGAGAATCAGCACCTTTAACCTCCTGTTTCATACAGGTCGCAATTTGTCCTGAGGATGAACGGGAAGAGGGGGAACCAATGAGAGACTAGCTCTAGGTGTTGGGACAGGCACAGGTCACTCTATTTTCCCATCAGGAAGAAGAATGAACCACAGGCTCAGCCTGCCCCCCGGAACCAGAATACGGCCTGAAGCAATCCTGCGCTTTGGCGGCCAGCTCCCAAAAAAGCGAGTTGACAAATGGAGCTCAGGGGCACTGCAACTCACAAACCTGCAGAGTTATAAATGATAACTCTCGTCCACAAATATATTGAGGGAAGGCAACGAGGAGGATTTGAAAGCAAGGCAGAATTGCAGGAAACAGGTTTCAGGAGGCAGACTCGACTCGCCTTGAAAGCACATGAAAAGCGGCAAAGCGTTGACAATGATGCCCTTGGCCAAAAAGGGCGTATGCGTTTTTTCCTGAATATATTCAGGAAAAAACGCATACGCCCTTTTTGGCCAACCAGGCAAGCCGGAAAGGCAAATCAGCGCTACAAAGAAGTCTCGCTTGCCATCGGTCAAAAGGGCCATGCTGAAAAATGTGTAAAAACCAGAAATGCAGGACAGGCCATGGAGACATGGGAGCCTTGCTTCGCTGATGGGCGGGATGTAAATTGCCAACAGCCACTCTGGAGAAGTGTACGGTGTGTCTTGAAACATGTAATAAGCACAGCTTAGAGAGCATAGGGCACTTCCACTCATGGGCGTATAAATCGGGAAACCTAAAAATCAACAAGACACAGGCACCCCAAAGTTTAGGGCTGCTCTGTTTCCAAGAACCTCCACTTCGGTACACCTTCAATATCCCAGGAAAGCGAAAAATGGATAAAGAAGTTGTGGTACTTAGGCACAATGGAATATCACTCAGCCATGAAATCAATGTCATAAGGCTAGTAGCAGCAGGATGAGTGGATTTAGGTACGATGACTCTCAGTGAAATAAGTCACAGAGAAAAAGACACTTATCCTAAGATATCACTTATAGAGGGAATGTCAAAATCGCTACACTTGAACTGAATTACAAAACAGAACAGAGTCACACATTTAGAAAACACACTATGGCTGCTTAACGGGAAAGGTGAGGTGGGGTGATGCATAAAACAAGGGTTTGAAATTAGCTCAGATACCGTTCCACAAGCCAAATATGTAATAGACAAGACCTACTCCCTGCTCAGTGAACTGGACTCAACAGCCCCTATTCACCGCCCAAGAATATATCTGACTAGTAAGAGTCTTAAAACCTATGTATTGATCTCTCTCTGGAAGTGAATCAAGAGGGTGTAAAGCGGCATAAACACAGCAGTGAAAAGCAGCTAAACCCCATTATAAAAATAGATTACTTAAAAAAAAAACCCATAAAACAAAGACAGTGAAAGAGAGAGAAATTCTTACAAAATCCGTTCAGGGGCTCTGATGCAACCTGGATTGACCATATCTAGACCCACAGCTGGATGAGACATGAGGCTGGACACTCTTGGGGCTGAGAGGATTGGTGAGCTTGGGTGAGCAAACGCAGACCCTTTAAAGTCATACTGCGTGGTACCCATGCCGTGGGTCCCAAATCTCCAGGTTCAAGGGCATCTTCCTACATCGAAAACATGCGTGGGAAACCCAGAAGATGGTACACCGTGTGATCGGGAAAGGTTTCTCAAACGCACCTCATTTCTCCTCTCCTTGTGCTCGGGTTCGCCATTCCAGCCGCTCTACTAACAATCTCCCTACTTGGAGAATCAGCACCTTTAACCTCCTGTTTCATACAGGTCGCAATTTGGCCTGAGGATGAACGGGAAGAGGGGGAACCAATGAGAGACTAGCTCTAGGTGTTGGGACAGGCACAGGTCACTCTATTTTCCCATCAGGAAGAAGAATGAACCACAGGCTCAGCCTGCCCCCCGGAACCAGAATACGGCCTGAAGCAATCCTGCGCTTTGGCGGCCAGCTCCCAAAAAAGCGAGTTGACAAATGGAGCTCAGGGGCACTGCAACTCACAAACCTGCAGAGTTATAAATGATAACTCTCGTCCACAAATATATTGAGGGAAGGCAACGAGGAGGATTTGAAAGCAAGGCAGAATTGCAGGAAACAGGTTTCAGGAGGCAGACTCGACTCGCCTTGAAAGCACATGAAAAGCGGCAAAGCGTTGACAATGATGCCCTTGGCCAAAAAGGGCGTATGCGTTTTTTCCTGAATATATTCAGGAAAAAACGCATACGCCCCTTTTGGCCAACCAGGCAAGCCGGAAAGGCAAATCAGCGCTACAAAGAAGTCTCGCTTGCCATCGGTCAAAAGGGCCATGCTGAAAAATGTGTAAAAACCAGAAATGCAGGACAGGCCATGGAGACATGGGAGCCTTGCTACGCTGATGGGCGGGATGTAAATTGCCAACAGCCACTCTGGAGAAGTGTACGGTGTGTCTTGAAACATGTAATAAGCACAGCTTAGAGAGCATAGGGCACTTCCACTCATGGGCGTATAAATCGGGAAACCTAAAAATCAACAAGACACAGGCACCCCAAAGTTTAGGGCTGCTCTGTTTCCAAGAACCTCCACTTCGGTACACCTTCAATATCCCAGGAAAGCGAAAAATGGATAAAGAAGTTGTGGTACTTAGGCACAATGGAATATCACTCAGCCATGAAATCAATGTCATAAGGCTAGTAGCAGCAGGATGAGTGGATTTAGGTACGATGACTCTCAGTGAAATAAGTCACAGAGAAAAAGACACTTATCCTAAGATATCACTTATAGAGGGAATGTCAAAATCGCTACACTTGAACTGAATTACAAAACAGAACAGAGTCACACATTTAGAAAACACACTATGGCTGCTTAACGGGAAAGGTGAGGTGGGGTGATGCATAAAACAAGGGTTTGAAATTAGCTCAGATACCGTTCCACAAGCCAAATATGTAATAGACAAGACCTACTCCCTGCTCAGTGAACTGGACTCAACAGCCCCTATTCACCGCCCAAGAATATATCTGACTAGTAAGAGTCTTAAAACCTATGTATTGATCTCTCTCTGGAAGTGAATCAAGAGGGTGTAAAGCGGCATAAACACAGCAGTGAAAAGTAGATAAACCCCATTATAAAAATAGATTACTTAAAAAAAACCCCATAAAACAAAGACAGTGAAAGAGAGAGAAATTCTTACAAAATCCGTTCAGGGGCTCTGATGCAACCTGGATTGACCATATCTAGACCCACAGCTGGATGAGACATGAGGCTGGACACTCTTGGGGCTGAGAGGATTGGTGAGCTTGGGTGAGCAAACGCAGACCCTTTAAAGTCATACTGCGTGGTACCCATGCCGTGGGTCCCAAATCTCCAGGTTCAAGGGCATCTTCCTACATCGAAAACATGCGTGGGAAACCCAGAAGATGCTACACCGTGTGATCGGGAAAGGTTTCTCAAACGCACCTCATTTCTCCTCTCCTTGTGCTCGGGTTCGCCATTCCAGCCGCTCTACTAACAATCTCCCTACTTGGAGAATCAGCACCTTTAACCTCCTGTTTCATACAGGTCGCAATTTGGCCTGAGGATGAACGGGAAGAGGGGGAACCAATGAGAGACTAGCTCTAGGTGTTGGGACAGGCACAGGTCACTCTATTTTCCCATCAGGAAGAAGAATGAACCACAGGCTCAGCCTGCCCCCCGGAACCAGAATACGGCCTGAAGCAATCCTGCGCTTTGGCGGCCAGCTCCCAAAAAAGCGAGTTGACAAATGGAGCTCAGGGGCACTGCAACTCACAAACCTGCAGAGTTATAAATGATAACTCTCGTCCACAAATATATTGAGGGAAGGCAACGAGGAGGATTTGAAAGCAAGGCAGAATTGCAGGAAACAGGTTTCAGGAGGCAGACTCGACTCGCCTTGAAGGCACATGAAAAGCGGCAAAGCGTTGACAATGATGCCCTTGGCCAAAAAGGGCGTATGCGTTTTTTCCTGAATATATTCAGGGAAAAACGCATACGCCCTTTTTGGCCAACCAGGCAAGCCGGAAAGGCAAATCAGCGCTACAAAGAAGTCTCGCTTGCCATCGGTCAAAAGGGCCATGCTGAAAAAAGTGTAAAAACCAGAAATGCAGGACAGGCCATGGAGACATGGGAGCCTTGCTACGCTGATGGGCGGGATGTAAATTGCCAACAGCCACTCTGGAGAAGTGTACCGTGTGTCCTGAAACATGTAATAAGCACAGCTTAGAGAGCATAGGGCACTTCCACTCATGGGCGTATAAATCGGGAAACCTAAAAATCAACAAGACACAGGCACCCCAAAGTTTAGGGCTGCTCTGTTTCCAAGAACCTCCACTTCGGTACACCTTCAATATCCCAGGAAAGCAAAAAATGGATAAAGAAGTTGTGGTACTTAGGCACAATGGAATATCACTCAGCCATGAAATCAATGTCATAAGGCTAGTAGCAGCAGGATGAGTGGATTTAGGTACGATGACTCTCAGTGAAATAAGTCACAGAGAAAAAGACACTTATCCTAAGATATCACTTATAGAGGGAATGTCAAAATCGCTACACTTGAACTGAATTACAAAACAGAACAGAGTCACACATTTAGAAAACACACTATGGCTGCTTAACGGGAAAGGTGAGGTGGGGTGATGCATAAAACAAGGGTTTGAAATTAGCTCAGATACCGTTCCACAAGCCAAATATGTAATAGACAAGAACTACTCCCTGCTCAGTGAACTGGACTCAACAGCCCCTATTCACCGCCCAAGAATATATCTGACTAGTAAGAGTCTTAAAACCTATGTATTGATCTCTCTCTGGAAGTGAATCAAGAGGGTGTAAAGCGGCATAAACACAGCAGTGAAAAGCAGCTAAACCCCATTATAAAAATAGATTACTTAAAAAAAAACCCATAAAACAAAGACAGTGAAAGAGAGAGAAATTCTTACAAAATCCGTTCAGGGGCTCTGATGCAACCTGGATTGACCATATCTAGACCCACAGCTGGATGAGACATGAGGCTGGACACTCTTGGGGCTGAGAGGATTGGTGAGCTTGGGTGAGCAAACGCAGACCCTTTAAAGTCATACTGCGTGGTACCCATGCCGTGGGTCCCAAATCTCCAGGTTCAAGGGCATCTTCCTACATCGAAAACATGCGTGGGAAACCCAGAAGATGGTACACCGTGTGATCGGGAAAGGTTTCTCAAACGCACCTCATTTCTCCTCTCCTTGTGCTCGGGTTCGCCATTCCAGCCGCTCTACTAACAATCTCCCTACTTGGAGAATCAGCACCTTTAACCTCCTGTTTCATACAGGTCGCAATTTGGCCTGAGGATGAACGGGAAGAGGGGGAACCAATGAGAGACTAGCTCTAGGTGTTGGGACAGGCACAGGTCACTCTATTTTCCCATCAGGAAGAAGAATGAACCACAGGCTCAGCCTGCCCCCCGGAACCAGAATACGGCCTGAAGCAATCCTGCGCTTTGGCGGCCAGCTCCCAAAAAAGCGAGTTGACAAATGGAGCTCAGGGGCACTGCAACTCACAAACCTGCAGAGTTATAAATGATAACTCTCGTCCACAAATATATTGAGGGAAGGCAACGAGGAGGATTTGAAAGCAAGGCAGAATTGCAGGAAACAGGTTTCAGGAGGCAGACTCGACTCGCCTTGAAGGCACATGAAAAGCGGCAAAGCCTTGACAATGATGCCCTTGGCCAAAAAGGGCGTATGCGTTTTTTCCTGAATATATTCAGGAAAAAACGCATACGCCCTTTTTGGCCAACCAGGCAAGCCGGAAAGGCAAATCAGCGCTACAAAGAAGTCTCGCTTGCCATCGGTCAAAAGGGCCATGCTGAAAAAAGTGTAAAAACCAGAAATGCAGGACAGGCCATGGAGACATGGGAGCCTTGCTACGCTGATGGGCGGGATGTAAATTGCCAACAGCCACTCTGGAGAAGTGTACCGTGTGTCCTGAAACATGTAATAAGCACAGCTTAGAGAGCATAGGGCACTTCCACTCATGGGCGTATAAATCGGGAAACCTAAAAATCAACAAGACACAGGCACCCCAAAGTTTAGGGCTGCTCTGTTTCCAAGAACCTCCACTTCGGTACACCTTCAATATCCCAGGAAAGCGAAAAATGGATAAAGAAGTTGTGGTACTTAGGCACAATGGAATATCACTCAGCCATGAAATCAATGTCATAAGGCTAGTAGCAGCAGGATGAGTGGATTTAGGTACGATGACTCTCAGTGAAATAAGTCACAGAGAAAAAGACACTTATCCTAAGATATCACTTATAGAGGGAATGTCAAAAGCGCTACACTAGAACTGAATTACAAAACAGAACAGAGTCACACATTTAGAAAACACACTATGGCTGCTTAACGGGAAAGGTGAGGTGGGGTGATGCATAAAACAAGGGTTTGAAATTAGCTCAGATACCGTTCCACAAGCCAAATACGTAATAGACAAGACCTACTCCCTGCTCAGTGAACTGGACTCAACAGCCCCTATTCACCGCCCAAGAATATATCTGACTAGTAAGAGTCTTAAAACCTATGTATTGATCTCTCTCTGGAAGTGAATCAAGAGGGTGTAAAGCGGCATAAACACAGCAGTGAAAAGCAGCTAAACCCCATTATAAAAATAGATTACTTAAAAAAAAACCCATAAAACAAAGACAGTGAAAGAGAGAGAAATTCTTACAAAATCCGTTCAGGGGCTCTGATGCAACCTGGATTGACCATATCTAGACCCACAGCTGGATGAGACATGAGGCTGGACACTCTTGGGGCTGAGAGGATTGGTGAGCTTGGGTGAGCAAACGCAGACCCTTTAAAGTCATACTGCGTGGTACCCATGCCGTGGGTCCCAAATCTCCAGGTTCAAGGGCATCTTCCTACATCGAAAACATGCGTGGGAAACCCAGAAGATGGTACACCGTGTGATCGGGAAAGGTTTCTCAAACGCACCTCATTTCTCCTCTCCTTGTGCTCGGGTTCGCCATTCCAGCCGCTCTACTAACAATCTCCCTACTTGGAGAATCAGCACCTTTAACCTCTTGTTTCATACAGGTCGCAATTTGGCCTGAGGATGAACGGGAAGAGGGGGAACCAATGAGAGACTAGCTCTAGGTGTTGGGACAGGCACAGGTCACTCTATTTTCCCATCGGGAAGAAGAATGAACCACAGGCTCAGCCTGCCCCCCGGAACCAGAATACGGCCTGAAGCAATCCTGCGCTTTGGCGGCCAGCTCCCAAAAAAGCGAGTTGACAAATGGAGCTCAGGGGCACTGCAACTCACAAACCTGCAGAGTTATAAATGATAACTCTCGTCCACAAATATATTGAGGGAAGGCAACGAGGAGGATTTGAAAGCAAGGCAGAATTGCAGGAAACAGGTTTCAGGAGGCAGACTCGACTCGCCTTGAAGGCACATGAAAAGCGGCAAAGCGTTGACAATGATGCCCTTGGCCAAAAAGGGCGTATGCGTTTTTTCCTGAATATATTCAGGAAAAAACGCATACGCCCTTTTTGGCCAACCAGGCAAGCCGGAAAGGCAAATCAGCGCTACAAAGAAGTCTCGCTTGCCATCGGTCAAAAGGGCCATGCTGAAAAAAGTGTAAAAACCAGAAATGCAGGACAGGCCATGGAGACATGGGAGCCTTGCTACGCTGATGGGCGGGCTGTAAATTGCCAACAGCCACTCTGGAGAAGTGTACGGTGTGTCCTGAAACATGTAATAAGCACAGCTTAGAGAGCATAGGGCACTTCCACTCATGGGCGTATAAATCGGGAAACCTAAAAATCAACAAGACACAGGCACCCCAAAGTTTAGGGCTGCTCTGTTTCCAAGAACCTCCACTTCGGTACACCTTCAATATCCCAGGAAAGCGAAAAATGGATAAAGAAGTTGTGGTACTTAGGCACAATGGAATATCACTCAGCCATGAAATCAATGTCATAAGGCTAGTAGCAGCAGGATGAGTGGATTTAGGTACGATGACTCTCAGTGAAATAAGTCACAGAGAAAAAGACACTTATCCTAAGATATCACTTATAGAGGGAATGTCAAAATCGCTACACTTGAACTGAATTACAAAACAGAACAGAGTCACACAGTTAGAAAACACACTATGGCTGCTTAACGGGAAAGGTGAGGTGGGGTGATGCATAAAACAAGGGTTTGAAATTAGCTCAGATACCGTTCCACAAGCCAAATATGTAATAGACAAGACCTACTCCCTGCTCAGTGAACTGGACTCAACAGCCCCTATTCACCGCCCAAGAATATATCTGACTAGTAAGAGTCTTAAAACCTATGTATTGATCTCTCTCTGGAAGTGAATCAAGAGGGTGTAAAGCGGCATAAACACAGCAGTGAAAAGCAGCTAAACCCCATTATAAAAATAGATTACTTAAAAAAAAACCCATAAAACAAAGACAGTGAAAGAGAGAGAAATTCTTACAAAATCCGTTCAGGGGCTCTGATGCAACCTGGATTGACCATATCTAGACCCACAGCTGGATGAGACATGAGGCTGGACACTCTTGGGGCTGAGAGGATTGGTGAGCTTGGGTGAGCAAACGCAGACCCTTTAAAGTCATACTGCGTGGTACCCATGCCGTGGGTCCCAAATCTCCAGGTTCAAGGGCATCTTCCTACATCGAAAACATGCGTGGGAAACCCAGAAGATGGTACACCGTGTGATCGGGAAAGGTTTCTCAAACGCACCTCATTTCTCCTCTCCTTGTGCTCGGGTTCGCCATTCCAGCCGCTCTACTAACAATCTCCCTACTTGGAGAATCAGCACCTTTAACCTCCTGTTTCATACAGGTCGCAATTTGGCCTGAGGATGAACGGGAAGAGGGGGAACCAATGAGAGACTAGCTCTAGGTGTTGGGACAGGCACAGGTCACTCTATTTTCCCATCAGGAAGAAGAATGAACCACAGGCTCAGCCTGCCCCCCGGAACCAGAATACGGCCTGAAGCAATCCTGCGCTTTGGCGGCCAGCTCCCAAAAAAGCGAGTTGACAAATGGAGCTCAGGGGCACTGCAACTCACAAACCTGCAGAGTTATAAATGATAACTCTCGTCCACAAATATATTGAGGGAAGGCAACGAGGAGGATTTGAAAGCAAGGCAGAATTGCAGGAAACAGGTTTCAGGAGGCAGACTCGACTCGCCTTGAAGGCACATGAAAAGCGGCAAAGCGTTGACAATGATGCCCTTGGCCAAAAAGGGCGTATGCGTTTTTTTTTTTGGCCAACCAGGCAAGCGG
The DNA here is from genome assembly GCF_028564815.1 of Eubalaena glacialis. Lineage (NCBI taxonomy): Eukaryota > Metazoa > Chordata > Mammalia > Artiodactyla > Balaenidae > Eubalaena > Eubalaena glacialis. The sequence goes on from NC_083722.1 coordinate 118,897,977, forward strand.
GAAAGGCAAATCAGCGCTACAAAGAAGTCTCGCTTGCCATCGGTCAAAAGGGCCATGCTGAAAAAAGTGTAAAAACCAGAAATGCAGGACAGGCCATGGAGACATGGGAGCCTTGCTACGCTGATGGGCGGGCTGTAAATTGCCAACAGCCACTCTGGAGAAGTGTACGGTGTGTCCTGAAACATGTAATAAGCACAGCTTAGAGAGCATAGGGCACTTCCACTCATGGGCGTATAAATCGGGAAACCTAAAAATCAACAAGACACAGGCACCCCAAAGTTTAGGGCTGCTCTGTTTCCAAGAACCTCCACTTCGGTACACCTTCAATATCCCAGGAAAGCGAAAAATGGATAAAGAAGTTGTGGTACTTAGGCACAATGGAATATCACTCAGCCATGAAATCAATGTCATAAGGCTAGTAGCAGCAGGATGAGTGGATTTAGGTACGATGACTCTCAGTGAAATAAGTCACAGAGAAAAAGACACCTATCCTAAGATATCACTTACAGAGGGAATGTCAAAATCGCTACACTTGAACTGAATTACAAAACAGAACAGAGTCACACATTTAGAAAACACACTATGGCTGCTTAACGGGAAAGGTGAGGTGGGGTGATGCATAAAACAAGGGTTTGAAATTAGCTCAGATACCGTTCCACAAGCCAAATATGTAATAGACAAGACCTACTCCCTGCTCAGTGAACTGGACTCAACAGCCCCTATTCACCGCCCAAGAATATATCTGACTAGTAAGAGTCTTAAAACCTATGTATTGATCTCTCTCTGGAAGTGAATCAAGAGGGTGTAAAGCGGCATAAACACAGCAGTGAAAAGCAGCTAAACCCCATTATAAAAATAGATTACTTAAAAAAAACCCCATAAAACAAAGACAGTGAAAGAGAGAGAAATTCTTACAAAATCCGTTCAGGGGCTCTGATGCAACCTGGATTGACCATATCTAGACCCACAGCTGGAGGAGACATGAGGCTGGACACTCTTGGGGCTGAGAGGATTGGTGAGCTTGGGTGAGCAAACGCAGACCCTTTAAAGTCATACTGCGTGGTACCCATGCCGTGGGTCCCAAATCTCCAGGTTCAAGGGCATCTTCCTACATCGAAAACATGCGTGGGAAACCCAGAAGATGCTACACCGTGTGATCGGGAAAGGTTTCTCAAACGCACCTCATTTCTCCTCTCCTTGTGCTCGGGTTCGCCATTCCAGCCGCTCTACTAACAATCTCCCTACTTGGAGAATCAGCACCTTTAACCTCCTGTTTCATACAGGTCGCAATTTGGCCTGAGGATGAACGGGAAGAGGGGGAACCAATGAGAGACTAGCTCTAGGTGTTGGGACAGGCACAGGTCACTCTATTTTCCCATCGGGAAGAAGAATGAACCACAGGCTCAGCCTGCCCCCCGGAACCAGAATACGGCCTGAAGCAATCCTGCGCTTTGGCGGCCAGCTCCCAAAAAAGCGAGTTGACAAATGGAGCTCAGGGGCACTGCAACTCACAAACCTGCAGAGTTATAAATGATAACTCTCGTCCACAAATATATTGAGGGAAGGCAACGAGGAGGATTTGAAAGCAAGGCAGAATTGCAGGAAACAGGTTTCAGGAGGCAGACTCGACTCGCCTTGAAGGCACATGAAAAGCGGCAAAGCGTTGACAATGATGCCCTTGGCCAAAAAGGGCGTATGCGTTTTTTCCTGAATATATTCAGGAAAAAACGCATACGCCCTTTTTGGCCAACCAGGCAAGCGGGAAAGGCAAATCAGCGCTACAAAGAAGTCTCGCTTGCCATCGGTCAAAAGGGCCATGCTGAAAAAAGTGTAAAAACCAGAAATGCAGGACAGGCCATGGAGACATGGGAGCCTTGCTACGCTGATGGGCGGGATGTAAATTGCCAACAGCCACTCTGGAGAAGTGTACGGTGTGTCCTGAAACATGTAATAAGCACAGCTTAGAGAGCATAGGGCACTTCCACTCATGGGCGTATAAATCGGGAAACCTAAAAATCAACAAGACACAGGCACCCCAAAGTTTAGGGCTGCTCTGTTTCCAAGAACCTCCACTTCGGTACACCTTCAATATCCCAGGAAAGCGAAAAATGGATAAAGAAGTTGTGGTACTTAGGCACAATGGAATATCACTCAGCCATGAAATCAATGTCATAAGGCTAGTAGCAGCAGGATGAGTGGATTTAGGTACGATGACTCTCAGTGAAATAAGTCACAGAGAAAAAGACACTTATCCTAAGATATCACTTACAGAGGGAATGTCAAAATCGCTACACTTGAACTGAATTACAAAACAGAACAGAGTCACACATTTAGAAAACACACTATGGCTGCTTAACGGGAAAGGTGAGGTGGGGTGATGCATAAAACAAGGGTTTGAAATTAGCTCAGATACCGTTCCACAAGCCAAATATGTAATAGACAAGACCTACTCCCTGCTCAGTGAACTGGACTCAACAGCCCCTATTCACCGCCCAAGAATATATCTGACTAGTAAGAGTCTTAAAACCTATGTATTGATCTCTCTCTGGAAGTGAATCAAGAGGGTGTAAAGCGGCATAAACACAGCAGTGAAAAGCAGCTAAACCCCATTATAAAAATAGATTACTTAAAAAAAACCCCATAAAACAAAGACAGTGAAAGAGAGAGAAATTCTTACAAAATCCGTTCAGGGGCTCTGATGCAACCTGGATTGACCATATCTAGACCCACAGCTGGAGGAGACATGAGGCTGGACACTCTTGGGGCTGAGAGGATTGGTGAGCTTGGGTGAGCAAACGCAGACCCTTTAAAGTCATACTGCGTGGTACCCATGCCGTGGGTCCCAAATCTCCAGGTTCAAGGGCATCTTCCTACATCGAAAACATGCGTGGGAAACCCAGAAGATGGTACACCGTGTGATCGGGAAAGGTTTCTCAAACGCACCTCATTTCTCCTCTCCTTGTGCTCGGGTTCGCCATTCCAGCCGCTCTACTAACAATCTCCCTACTTGGAGAATCAGCACCTTTAACCTCCTGTTTCATACAGGTCGCAATTTGGCCTGAGGATGAACGGGAAGAGGGGGAACCAATGAGAGACTAGCTCTAGGTGTTGGGACAGGCACAGGTCACTCTATTTTCCCATCGGGAAGAAGAATGAACCACAGGCTCAGCCTGCCCCCCGGAACCAGAATACGGCCTGAAGCAATCCTGTGCTTTGGCGGCCAGCTCCCAAAAAAGCGAGTTGACAAATGGAGCTCAGGGGCACTGCAACTCACAAACCTGCAGAGTTATAAATGATAACTCTCGTCCACAAATATATTGAGGGAAGGCAACGAGGAGGATTTGAAAGCAAGGCAGAATTGCAGGAAACAGGTTTCAGGAGGCAGACTCGACTCGCCTTGAAGGCACATGAAAAGCGGCAAAGCCTTGACAATGATGCCCTTGGCCAAAAAGGGCGTATGCGTTTTTTCCTGAATATATTCAGGAAAAAACGCATACGCCCTTTTTGGCCAACCAGGCAAGCCGGAAAGGCAAATCAGCGCTACAAAGAAGTCTCGCTTGCCATCGGTCAAAAGGGCCATGCTGAAAAAAGTGTAAAAACCAGAAATGCAGGACAGGCCATGGAGACATGGGAGCCTTGCTACGCTGATGGGCGGGATGTAAATTGCCAACAGCCACTCTGGAGAAGTGTACGGTGTGTCCTGAAACATGTAATAAGCACAGCTTAGAGAGCATAGGGCACTTCCACTCATGGGCGTATAAATCGGGAAACCTAAAAATCAACAAGACACAGGCACCCCAAAGTTTAGGGCTGCTCTGTTTCCAAGAACCTCCACTTCGGTACACCTTCAATATCCCAGGAAAGCGAAAAATGGATAAAGAAGTTGTGGTACTTAGGCACAATGGAATATCACTCAGCCATGAAATCAATGTCATAAGGCTAGTAGCAGCAGGATGAGTGGATTTAGGTACGATGACTCTCAGTGAAATAAGTCACAGAGAAAAAGACACCTATCCTAAGATATCACTTACAGAGGGAATGTCAAAATCGCTACACTTGAACTGAATTACAAAACAGAACAGAGTCACACATTTAGAAAACACACTATGGCTGCTTAACGGGAAAGGTGAGGTGGGGTGATGCATAAAACAAGGGTTTGAAATTAGCTCAGATACCGTTCCACAAGCCAAATATGTAATAGACAAGACCTACTCCCTGCTCAGTGAACTGGACTCAACAGCCCCTATTCACCGCCCAAGAATATATCTGACTAGTAAGAGTCTTAAAACCTATGTATTGATCTCTCTCTGGAAGTGAATCAAGAGGGTGTAAAGCGGCATAAACACAGCAGTGAAAAGCAGCTAAACCCCATTATAAAAATAGATTACTTAAAAAAAACCCCATAAAACAAAGACAGTGAAAGAGAGAGAAATTCTTACAAAATCCGTTCAGGGGCTCTGATGCAACCTGGATTGACCATATCTAGACCCACAGCTGGATGAGACATGAGGCTGGACACTCTTGGGGCTGAGAGGATTGGTGAGCTTGGGTGAGCAAACGCAGACCCTTTAAAGTCATACTGCGTGGTACCCATGCCGTGGGTCCCAAATCTCCAGGTTCAAGGGCATCTTCCTACATCGAAAACATGCGTGGGAAACCCAGAAGATGGTACACCGTGTGATCGGGAAAGGTTTCTCAAACGCACCTCATTTCTCCTCTCCTTGTGCTCGGGTTCGCCATTCCAGCCGCTCTACTAACAATCTCCCTACTTGGAGAATCAGCACCTTTAACCTCCTGTTTCATACAGGTCGCAATTTGGCCTGAGGATGAACGGGAAGAGGGGGAACCAATGAGAGACTAGCTCTAGGTGTTGGGACAGGCACAGGTCACTCTATTTTCCCATCAGGAAGAAGAATGAACCACAGGCTCAGCCTGCCCCCCGGAACCAGAATACGGCCTGAAGCAATCCTGCGCTTTGGCGGCCAGCTCCCAAAAAAGCGAGTTGACAAATGGAGCTCAGGGGCACTGCAACTCACAAACCTGCAGAGTTATAAATGATAACTCTCGTCCACAAATATATTGAGGGAAGGCAACGAGGAGGATTTGAAAGCAAGGCAGAATTGCAGGAAACAGGTTTCAGGAGGCAGACTCGACTCGCCTTGAAGGCACATGAAAAGCGGCAAAGCCTTGACAATGATGCCCTTGGCCAAAAAGGGCGTATGCGTTTTTTCCTGAATATATTCAGGAAAAAACGCATACGCCCTTTTTGGCCAACCAGGCAAGCCGGAAAGGCAAATCAGCGCTACAAAGAAGTCTCGCTTGCCATCGGTCAAAAGGGCCATGCTGAAAAAAGTGTAAAAACCAGAAATGCAGGACAGGCCATGGAGACATGGGAGCCTTGCTACGCTGATGGGCGGGATGTAAATTGCCAACAGCCACTCTGGAGAAGTGTACCGTGTGTCCTGAAACATGTAATAAGCACAGCTTAGAGAGCATAGGGCACTTCCACTCATGGGCGTATAAATCGGGAAACCTAAAAATCAACAAGACACAGGCACCCCAAAGTTTAGGGCTGCTCTGTTTCCAAGAACCTCCACTTCGGTACACCTTCAATATCCCAGGAAAGCGAAAAATGGATAAAGAAGTTGTGGTACTTAGGCACAATGGAATATCACTCAGCCATGAAATCAATGTCATAAGGCTAGTAGCAGCAGGATGAGTGGATTTAGGTACGATGACTCTCAGTGAAATAAGTCACAGAGAAAAAGACACTTATCCTAAGATATCACTTATAGAGGGAATGTCAAAAGCGCTACACTAGAACTGAATTACAAAACAGAACAGAGTCACACATTTAGAAAACACACTATGGCTGCTTAACGGGAAAGGTGAGGTGGGGTGATGCATAAAACAAGGGTTTGAAATTAGCTCAGATACCGTTCCACAAGCCAAATACGTAATAGACAAGACCTACTCCCTGCTCAGTGAACTGGACTCAACAGCCCCTATTCACCGCCCAAGAATATATCTGACTAGTAAGAGTCTTAAAACCTATGTATTGATCTCTCTCTGGAAGTGAATCAAGAGGGTGTAAAGCGGCATAAACACAGCAGTGAAAAGCAGCTAAACCCCATTATAAAAATAGATTACTTAAAAAAAAACCCATAAAACAAAGACAGTGAAAGAGAGAGAAATTCTTACAAAATCCGTTCAGGGGCTCTGATGCAACCTGGATTGACCATATCTAGACCCACAGCTGGATGAGACATGAGGCTGGACACTCTTGGGGCTGAGAGGATTGGTGAGCTTGGGTGAGCAAACGCAGACCCTTTAAAGTCATACTGCGTGGTACCCATGCCGTGGGTCCCAAATCTCCAGGTTCAAGGGCATCTTCCTACATCGAAAACATGCGTGGGAAACCCAGAAGATGGTACACCGTGTGATCGGGAAAGGTTTCTCAAACGCACCTCATTTCTCCTCTCCTTGTGCTCGGGTTCGCCATTCCAGCCGCTCTACTAACAATCTCCCTACTTGGAGAATCAGCACCTTTAACCTCTTGTTTCATACAGGTCGCAATTTGGCCTGAGGATGAACGGGAAGAGGGGGAACCAATGAGAGACTAGCTCTAGGTGTTGGGACAGGCACAGGTCACTCTATTTTCCCATCAGGAAGAAGAATGAACCACAGGCTCAGCCTGCCCCCCGGAACCAGAATACGGCCTGAAGCAATCCTGCGCTTTGGCGGCCAGCTCCCAAAAAAGCGAGTTGACAAATGGAGCTCAGGGGCACTGCAACTCACAAAACTGCAGAGTTATAAATGATAACTCTCGTCCACAAATATATTGAGGGAAGGCAACGAGGAGGATTTGAAAGCAAGGCAGAATTGCAGGAAACAGGTTTCAGGAGGCAGACTCGACTCGCCTTGAAGGCACATGAAAAGCGGCAAAGCGTTGACAATGATGCCCTTGGCCAAAAAGGGCGTATGCGTTTTTTCCTGAATATATTCAGGAAAAAACGCATACGCCCTTTTTGGCCAACCAGGCAAGCCGGAAAGGCAAATCAGCGCTACAAAGAAGTCTCGCTTGCCATCGGTCAAAAGGGCCATGCTGAAAAAAGTGTAAAAACCAGAAATGCAGGACAGGCCATGGAGACATGGGAGCCTTGCTACGCTGATGGGCGGGATGTAAATTGCCAACAGCCACTCTGGAGAAGTGTACGGTGTGTCCTGAAACATGTAATAAGCACAGCTTAGAGAGCATAGGGCACTTCCACTCATGGGCGTATAAATCGGGAAACCTAAAAATCAACAAGACACAGGCACCCCAAAGTTTAGGGCTGCTCTGTTTCCAAGAACCTCCACTTCGGTACACCTTCAATATCCCAGGAAAGCGAAAAATGGATAAAGAAGTTGTGGTACTTAGGCACAATGGAATATCACTCAGCCATGAAATCAATGTCATAAGGCTAGTAGCAGCAGGATGAGTGGATTTAGGTACGATGACTCTCAGTGAAATAAGTCACAGAGAAAAAGACACTTATCCTAAGATATCACTTATAGAGGGAATGTCAAAATCGCTACACTTGAACTGAATTACAAAACAGAACAGAGTCACACATTTAGAAAACACACTATGGCTGCTTAACGGGAAAGGTGAGGTGGGGTGATGCATAAAACAAGGGTTTGAAATTAGCTCAGATACCGTTCCACAAGCCAAATATGTAATAGACAAGACCTACTCCCTGCTCAGTGAACTGGACTCAACAGCCCCTATTCACCGCCCAAGAATATATCTGACTAGTAAGAGTCTTAAAACCTATGTATTGATCTCTCTCTGGAAGTGAATCAAGAGGGTGTAAAGCGGCATAAACACAGCAGTGAAAAGCAGCTAAACCCCATTATAAAAATAGATTACTTAAAAAAAACCCCATAAAACAAAGACAGTGAAAGAGAGAGAAATTCTTACAAAATCCGTTCAGGGGCTCTGATGCAACCTGGATTGACCATATCTAGACCCACAGCTGGATGAGACATGAGGCTGGACACTCTTGGGGCTGAGAGGATTGGTGAGCTTGGGTGAGCAAACGCAGACCCTTTAAAGTCATACTGCGTGGTACCCATGCCGTGGGTCCCAAATCTCCAGGTTCAAGGGCATCTTCCTACATCGAAAACATGCGTGGGAAACCCAGAAGATGGTACACCGTGTGATCGGGAAAGGTTTCTCAAACGCACCTCATTTCTCCTCTCCTTGTGCTCGGGTTCGCCATTCCAGCCGCTCTACTAACAATCTCCCTACTTGGAGAATCAGCACCTTTAACCTCCTGTTTCATACAGGTCGCAATTTGGCCTGAGGATGAACGGGAAGAGGGGGAACCAATGAGAGACTAGCTCTAGGTGTTGGGACAGGCACAGGTCACTCTATTTTCCCATCGGGAAGAAGAATGAACCACAGGCTCAGCCTGCCCCCCGGAACCAGAATACGGCCTGAAGCAATCCTGCGCTTTGGCGGCCAGCTCCCAAAAAAGCGAGTTGACAAATGGAGCTCAGGGGCACTGCAACTCACAAAACTGCAGAGTTATAAATGATAACTCTCGTCCACAAATATATTGAGGGAAGGCAACGAGGAGGATTTGAAAGCAAGGCAGAATTGCAGGAAACAGGTTTCAGGAGGCAGACTCGACTCGCCTTGAAGGCACATGAAAAGCGGCAAAGCGTTGACAATGATGCCCTTGGCCAAAAAGGGCGTATGCGTTTTTTCCTGAATATATTCAGGAAAAAACGCATACGCCCTTTTTGGCCAACCAGGCAAGCCGGAAAGGCAAATCAGCGCTACAAAGAAGTCTCGCTTGCCATCGGTCAAAAGGGCCATGCTGAAAAAAGTGTAAAAACCAGAAATGCAGGACAGGCCATGGAGACATGGGAGCCTTGCTACGCTGATGGGCGGGATGTAAATTGCCAACAGCCACTCTGGAGAAGTGTACGGTGTGTCCTGAAACATGTAATAAGCACAGCTTAGAGAGCATAGGGCACTTCCACTCATGGGCGTATAAATCGGGAAACCTAAAAATCAACAAGACACAGGCACCCCAAAGTTTAGGGCTGCTCTGTTTCCAAGAACCTCCACTTCGGTACACCTTCAATATCCCAGGAAAGCGAAAAATGGATAAAGAAGTTGTGGTACTTAGGCACAATGGAATATCACTCAGCCATGAAATCAATGTCATAAGGCTAGTAGCAGCAGGATGAGTGGATTTAGGTACGATGACTCTCAGTGAAATAAGTCACAGAGAAAAAGACACTTATCCTAAGATATCACTTATAGAGGGAATGTCAAAATCGCTACACTTGAACTGAATTACAAAACAGAACAGAGTCACACATTTAGAAAACACACTATGGCTGCTTAACGGGAAAGGTGAGGTGGGGTGATGCATAAAACAAGGGTTTGAAATTAGCTCAGATACCGTTCCACAAGCCAAATATGTAATAGACAAGACCTACTCCCTGCTCAGTGAACTGGACTCAACAGCCCCTATTCACCGCCCAAGAATATATCTGACTAGTAAGAGTCTTAAAACCTATGTATTGATCTCTCTCTGGAAGTGAATCAAGAGGGTGTAAAGCGGCATAAACACAGCAGTGAAAAGCAGCTAAACCCCATTATAAAAATAGATTACTTAAAAAAAACCCCATAAAACAAAGACAGTGAAAGAGAGAGAAATTCTTACAAAATCCGTTCAGGGGCTCTGATGCAACCTGGATTGACCATATCTAGACCCACAGCTGGATGAGACATGAGGCTGGACACTCTTGGGGCTGAGAGGATTGGTGAGCTTGGGTGAGCAAACGCAGACCCTTTAAAGTCATACTGCGTGGTACCCATGCCGTGGGTCCCAAATCTCCAGGTTCAAGGGCATCTTCCTACATCGAAAACATGCGTGGGAAACCCAGAAGATGGTACACCGTGTGATCGGGAAAGGTTTCTCAAACGCACCTCATTTCTCCTCTCCTTGTGCTCGGGTTCGCCATTCCAGCCGCTCTACTAACAATCTCCCTACTTGGAGAATCAGCACCTTTAACCTCCTGTTTCATACAGGTCGCAATTTGGCCTGAGGATGAACGGGAAGAGGGGGAACCAATGAGAGACTAGCTCTAGGTGTTGGGACAGGCACAGGTCACTCTATTTTCCCATCGGGAAGAAGAATGAACCACAGGCTCAGCCTGCCCCCCGGAACCAGAATACGGCCTGAAGCAATCCTGCGCTTTGGCGGCCAGCTCCCAAAAAAGCGAGTTGACAAATGGAGCTCAGGGGCACTGCAACTCACAAACCTGCAGAGTTATAAATGATAACTCTCGTCCACAAATATATTGAGGGAAGGCAACGAGGAGGATTTGAAAGCAAGGCAGAATTGCAGGAAACAGGTTTCAGGAGGCAGACTCGACTCGCCTTGAAGGCACATGAAAAGCGGCAAAGCGTTGACAATGATGCCCTTGGCCAAAAAGGGCGTATGCGTTTTTTTTTTTGGCCAACCAGGCAAGCGGGAAAGGCAAATCAGCGCTACAAAGAAGTCTCGCTTGCCATCGGTCAAAAGGGCCATGCTGAAAAAAGTGTAAAAACCAGAAATGCAGGACAGGCCATGGAGACATGGGAGCCTTGCTACGCTGATGGGCGGGCTGTAAATTGCCAACAGCCACTCTGGAGAAGTGTACGGTGTGTCCTGAAACATGTAATAAGCACAGCTTAGAGAGCATAGGGCACTTCCACTCATGGGCGTATAAATCGGGAAACCTAAAAATCAACAAGACACAGGCACCCCAAAGTTTAGGGCTGCTCTGTTTCCAAGAACCTCCACTTCGGTACACCTTCAATATCCCAGGAAAGCGAAAAATGGATAAAGAAGTTGTGGTACTTAGGCACAATGGAATATCACTCAGCCATGAAATCAATGTCATAAGGCTAGTAGCAGCAGGATGAGTGGATTTAGGTACGATGACTCTCAGTGAAATAAGTCACAGAGAAAAAGACACCTATCCTAAGATATCACTTACAGAGGGAATGTCAAAATCGCTACACTTGAACTGAATTACAAAACAGAACAGAGTCACACATTTAGAAAACACACTATGGCTGCTTAACGGGAAAGGTGAGGTGGGGTGATGCATAAAACAAGGGTTTGAAATTAGCTCAGATACCGTTCCACAAGCCAAATATGTAATAGACAAGACCTACTCCCTGCTCAGTGAACTGGACTCAACAGCCCCTATTCACCGCCCAAGAATATATCTGACTAGTAAGAGTCTTAAAACCTATGTATTGATCTCTCTCTGGAAGTGAATCAAGAGGGTGTAAAGCGGCATAAACACAGCAGTGAAAAGCAGCTAAACCCCATTATAAAAATAGATTACTTAAAAAAAACCCCATAAAACAAAGACAGTGAAAGAGAGAGAAATTCTTACAAAATCCGTTCAGGGGCTCTGATGCAACCTGGATTGACCATATCTAGACCCACAGCTGGAGGAGACATGAGGCTGGACACTCTTGGGGCTGAGAGGATTGGTGAGCTTGGGTGAGCAAACGCAGACCCTTTAAAGTCATACTGCGTGGTACCCATGCCGTGGGTCCCAAATCTCCAGGTTCAAGGGCATCTTCCTACATCGAAAACATGCGTGGGAAACCCAGAAGATGGTACACCGTGTGATCGGGAAAGGTTTCTCAAACGCACCTCATTTCTCCTCTCCTTGTGCTCGGGTTCGCCATTCCAGCCGCTCTACTAACAATCTCCCTACTTGGAGAATCAGCACCTTTAACCTCCTGTTTCATACAGGTCGCAATTTGGCCTGAGGATGAACGGGAAGAGGGGGAACCAATGAGAGACTAGCTCTAGGTGTTGGGACAGGCACAGGTCACTCTATTTTCCCATCGGGAAGAAGAATGAACCACAGGCTCAGCCTGCCCCCCGGAACCAGAATACGGCCTGAAGCAATCCTGCGCTTTGGCGGCCAGCTCCCAAAAAAGCGAGTTGACAAATGGAGCTCAGGGGCACTGCAACTCACAAACCTGCAGAGTTATAAATGATAACTCTCGTCCACAAATATATTGAGGGAAGGCAACGAGGAGGATTTGAAAGCAAGGCAGAATTGCAGGAAACAGGTTTCAGGAGGCAGACTCGACTCGCCTTGAAGGCACATGAAAAGCGGCAAAGCGTTGACAATGATGCCCTTGGCCAAAAAGGGCGTATGCGTTTTTTCCTGAATATATTCAGGAAAAAACGCATACGCCCTTTTTGGCCAACCAGGCAAGCGGGAAAGGCAAATCAGCGCTACAAAGAAGTCTCGCTTGCCATCGGTCAAAAGGGCCATGCTGAAAAAAGTGTAAAAACCAGAAATGCAGGACAGGCCATGGAGACATGGGAGCCTTGCTACGCTGATGGGCGGGCTGTAAATTGCGAACAGCCACTCTGGAGAAGTGTACGGTGTGTCCTGAAACATGTAATAAGCACAGCTTAGAGAGCATAGGGCACTTCCACTCATGGGCGTATAAATCGGGAAACCTAAAAATCAACAAGACACAGGCACCCCAAAGTTTAGGGCTGCTCTGTTTCCAAGAACCTCCACTTCGGTACACCTTCAATATCCCAGGAAAGCGAAAAATGGATAAAGAAGTTGTGGTACTTAGGCACAATGGAATATCACTCAGCCATGAAATCAATGTCATAAGGCTAGTAGCAGCAGGATGAGTGGATTTAGGTACGATGACTCTCAGTGAAATAAGTCACAGAGAAAAAGACACTTATCCTAAGATATCACTTACAGAGGGAATGTCAAAATCGCTACACTTGAACTGAATTACAAAACAGAACAGAGTCACACATTTAGAAAACACACTATGGCTGCTTAACGGGAAAGGTGAGGTGGGGTGATGCATAAAACAAGGGTTTGAAATTAGCTCAGATACCGTTCCACAAGCCAAATATGTAATAGACAAGACCTACTCCCTGCTCAGTGAACTGGACTCAACAGCCCCTATTCACCGCCCAAGAATATATCTGACTAGTAAGAGTCTTAAAACCTATGTATTGATCTCTCTCTGGAAGTGAATCAAGAGGGTGTAAAGCGGCATAAACACAGCAGTGAAAAGCAGCTAAACCCCATTATAAAAATAGATTACTTAAAAAAAACCCCATAAAACAAAGACAGTGAAAGAGAGAGAAATTCTTACAAAATCCGTTCAGGGGCTCTGATGCAACCTGGATTGACCATATCTAGACCCACAGCTGGAGGAGACATGAGGCTGGACACTCTTGGGGCTGAGAGGATTGGTGAGCTTGGGTGAGCAAACGCAGACCCTTTAAAGTCATACTGCGTGGTACCCATGCCGTGGGTCCCAAATCTCCAGGTTCAAGGGCATCTTCCTACATCGAAAACATGCGTGGGAAACCCAGAAGATGGTACACCGTGTGATCGGGAAAGGTTTCTCAAACGCACCTCATTTCTCCTCTCCTTGTGCTCGGGTTCGCCATTCCAGCCGCTCTACTAACAATCTCCCTACTTGGAGAATCAGCACCTTTAACCTCCTGTTTCATACAGGTCGCAATTTGGCCTGAGGATGAACGGGAAGAGGGGGAACCAATGAGAGACTAGCTCTAGGTGTTGGGACAGGCACAGGTCACTCTATTTTCCCATCGGGAAGAAGAATGAACCACAGGCTCAGCCTGCCCCCCGGAACCAGAATACGGCCTGAAGCAATCCTGTGCTTTGGCGGCCAGCTCCCAAAAAAGCGAGTTGACAAATGGAGCTCAGGGGCACTGCAACTCACAAACCTGCAGAGTTATAAATGATAACTCTCGTCCACAAATATATTGAGGGAAGGCAACGAGGAGGATTTGAAAGCAAGGCAGAATTGCAGGAAACAGGTTTCAGGAGGCAGACTCGACTCGCCTTGAAGGCACATGAAAAGCGGCAAAGCGTTGACAATGATGCCCTTGGCCAAAAAGGGCGTATGCGTTTTTTCCTGAATATATTCAGGAAAAAACGCATACGCCCTTTTTGGCCAACCAGGCAAGCCGGAAAGGCAAATCAGCGCTACAAAGAAGTCTCGCTTGCCATCGGTCAAAAGGGCCATGCTGAAAAAAGTGTAAAAACCAGAAATGCAGGACAGGCCATGGAGACATGGGAGCCTTGCTACGCTGATGGGCGGGATGTAAATTGCCAACAGCCACTCTGGAGAAGTGTACGGTGTGTCCTGAAACATGTAATAAGCACAGCTTAGAGAGCATAGGGCACTTCCACTCATGGGCGTATAAATCGGGAAACCTAAAAATCAACAAGACACAGGCACCCCAAAGTTTAGGGCTGCTCTGTTTCCAAGAACCTCCACTTCGGTACACCTTCAATATCCCAGGAAAGCGAAAAATGGATAAAGAAGTTGTGGTACTTAGGCACAATGGAATATCACTCAGCCATGAAATCAATGTCATAAGGCTAGTAGCAGCAGGATGAGTGGATTTAGGTACGATGACTCTCAGTGAAATAAGTCACAGAGAAAAAGACACCTATCCTAAGATATCACTTACAGAGGGAATGTCAAAATCGCTACACTTGAACTGAATTACAAAACAGAACAGAGTCACACATTTAGAAAACACACTATGGCTGCTTAACGGGAAAGGTGAGGTGGGGTGATGCATAAAACAAGGGTTTGAAATTAGCTCAGATACCGTTCCACAAGCCAAATATGTAATAGACAAGACCTACTCCCTGCTCAGTGAACTGGACTCAACAGCCCCTATTCACCGCCCAAGAATATATCTGACTAGTAAGAGTCTTAAAACCTATGTATTGATCTCTCTCTGGAAGTGAATCAAGAGGGTGTAAAGCGGCATAAACACAGCAGTGAAAAGCAGCTAAACCCCATTATAAAAATAGATTACTTAAAAAAAACCCCATAAAACAAAGACAGTGAAAGAGAGAGAAATTCTTACAAAATCCGTTCAGGGGCTCTGATGCAACCTGGATTGACCATATCTAGACCCACAGCTGGATGAGACATGAGGCTGGACACTCTTGGGGCTGAGAGGATTGGTGAGCTTGGGTGAGCAAACGCAGACCCTTTAAAGTCATACTGCGTGGTACCCATGCCGTGGGTCCCAAATCTCCAGGTTCAAGGGCATCTTCCTACATCGAAAACATGCGTGGGAAACCCAGAAGATGGTACACCGTGTGATCGGGAAAGGTTTCTCAAACGCACCTCATTTCTCCTCTCCTTGTGCTCGGGTTCGCCATTCCAGCCGCTCTACTAACAATCTCCCTACTTGGAGAATCAGCACCTTTAACCTCCTGTTTCATACAGGTCGCAATTTGGCCTGAGGATGAACGGGAAGAGGGGGAACCAATGAGAGACTAGCTCTAGGTGTTGGGACAGGCACAGGTCACTCTATTTTCCCATCAGGAAGAAGAATGAACCACAGGCTCAGCCTGCCCCCCGGAACCAGAATACGGCCTGAAGCAATCCTGCGCTTTGGCGGCCAGCTCCCAAAAAAGCGAGTTGACAAATGGAGCTCAGGGGCACTGCAACTCACAAACCTGCAGAGTTATAAATGATAACTCTCGTCCACAAATATATTGAGGGAAGGCAACGAGGAGGATTTGAAAGCAAGGCAGAATTGCAGGAAACAGGTTTCAGGAGGCAGACTCGACTCGCCTTGAAGGCACATGAAAAGCGGCAAAGCCTTGACAATGATGCCCTTGGCCAAAAAGGGCGTATGCGTTTTTTCCTGAATATATTCAGGAAAAAACGCATACGCCCTTTTTGGCCAACCAGGCAAGCCGGAAAGGCAAATCAGCGCTACAAAGAAGTCTCGCTTGCCATCGGTCAAAAGGGCCATGCTGAAAAAAGTGTAAAAACCAGAAATGCAGGACAGGCCATGGAGACATGGGAGCCTTGCTACGCTGATGGGCGGGATGTAAATTGCCAACAGCCACTCTGGAGAAGTGTACCGTGTGTCCTGAAACATGTAATAAGCACAGCTTAGAGAGCATAGGGCACTTCCACTCATGGGCGTATAAATCGGGAAACCTAAAAATCAACAAGACACAGGCACCCCAAAGTTTAGGGCTGCTCTGTTTCCAAGAACCTCCACTTCGGTACACCTTCAATATCCCAGGAAAGCGAAAAATGGATAAAGAAGTTGTGGTACTTAGGCACAATGGAATATCACTCAGCCATGAAATCAATGTCATAAGGCTAGTAGCAGCAGGATGAGTGGATTTAGGTACGATGACTCTCAGTGAAATAAGTCACAGAGAAAAAGACACTTATCCTAAGATATCACTTATAGAGGGAATGTCAAAAGCGCTACACTAGAACTGAATTACAAAACAGAACAGAGTCACACATTTAGAAAACACACTATGGCTGCTTAACGGGAAAGGTGAGGTGGGGTGATGCATAAAACAAGGGTTTGAAATTAGCTCAGATACCGTTCCACAAGCCAAATACGTAATAGACAAGACCTACTCCCTGCTCAGTGAACTGGACTCAACAGCCCCTATTCACCGCCCAAGAATATATCTGACTAGTAAGAGTCTTAAAACCTATGTATTGATCTCTCTCTGGAAGTGAATCAAGAGGGTGTAAAGCGGCATAAACACAGCAGTGAAAAGCAGCTAAACCCCATTATAAAAATAGATTACTTAAAAAAAAACCCATAAAACAAAGACAGTGAAAGAGAGAGAAATTCTTACAAAATCCGTTCAGGGGCTCTGATGCAACCTGGATTGACCATATCTAGACCCACAGCTGGATGAGACATGAGGCTGGACACTCTTGGGGCTGAGAGGATTGGTGAGCTTGGGTGAGCAAACGCAGACCCTTTAAAGTCATACTGCGTGGTACCCATGCCGTGGGTCCCAAATCTCCAGGTTCAAGGGCATCTTCCTACATCGAAAACATGCGTGGGAAACCCAGAAGATGGTACACCGTGTGATCGGGAAAGGTTTCTCAAACGCACCTCATTTCTCCTCTCCTTGTGCTCGGGTTCGCCATTCCAGCCGCTCTACTAACAATCTCCCTACTTGGAGAATCAGCACCTTTAACCTCTTGTTTCATACAGGTCGCAATTTGGCCTGAGGATGAACGGGAAGAGGGGGAACCAATGAGAGACTAGCTCTAGGTGTTGGGACAGGCACAGGTCACTCTATTTTCCCATCAGGAAGAAGAATGAACCACAGGCTCAGCCTGCCCCCCGGAACCAGAATACGGCCTGAAGCAATCCTGCGCTTTGGCGGCCAGCTCCCAAAAAAGCGAGTTGACAAATGGAGCTCAGGGGCACTGCAACTCACAAACCTGCAGAGTTATAAATGATAACTCTCGTCCACAAATATATTGAGGGAAGGCAACGAGGAGGATTTGAAAGCAAGGCAGAATTGCAGGAAACAGGTTTCAGGAGGCAGACTCGACTCGCCTTGAAGGCACATGAAAAGCGGCAAAGCGTTGACAATGATGCCCTTGGCCAAAAAGGGCGTATGCGTTTTTTCCTGAATATATTCAGGAAAAAACGCATACGCCCTTTTTGGCCAACCAGGCAAGCCGGAAAGGCAAATCAGCGCTACAAAGAAGTCTCGCTTGCCATCGGTCAAAAGGGCCATGCTGAAAAAAGTGTAAAAACCAGAAATGCAGGACAGGCCATGGAGACATGGGAGCCTTGCTACGCTGATGGGCGGGCTGTAAATTGCCAACAGCCACTCTGGAGAAGTGTACGGTGTGTCCTGAAACATGTAATAAGCACAGCTTAGAGAGCATAGGGCACTTCCACTCATGGGCGTATAAATCGGGAAACCTAAAAATCAACAAGACACAGGCACCCCAAAGTTTAGGGCTGCTCTGTTTCCAAGAACCTCCACTTCGGTACACCTTCAATATCCCAGGAAAGCGAAAAATGGATAAAGAAGTTGTGGTACTTAGGCACAATGGAATATCACTCAGCCATGAAATCAATGTCATAAGGCTAGTAGCAGCAGGATGAGTGGATTTAGGTACGATGACTCTCAGTGAAATAAGTCACAGAGAAAAAGACACCTATCCTAAGATATCACTTACAGAGGGAATGTCAAAATCGCTACACTTGAACTGAATTACAAAACAGAACAGAGTCACACATTTAGAAAACACACTATGGCTGCTTAACGGGAAAGGTGAGGTGGGGTGATGCATAAAACAAGGGTTTGAAATTAGCTCAGATACCGTTCCACAAGCCAAATATGTAATAGACAAGACCTACTCCCTGCTCAGTGAACTGGACTCAACAGCCCCTATTCACCGCCCAAGAATATATCTGACTAGTAAGAGTCTTAAAACCTATGTATTGATCTCTCTCTGGAAGTGAATCAAGAGGGTGTAAAGCGGCATAAACACAGCAGTGAAAAGCAGCTAAACCCCATTATAAAAATAGATTACTTAAAAAAAACCCCATAAAACAAAGACAGTGAAAGAGAGAGAAATTCTTACAAAATCCGTTCAGGGGCTCTGATGCAACCTGGATTGACCATATCTAGACCCACAGCTGGATGAGACATGAGGCTGGACACTCTTGGGGCTGAGAGGATTGGTGAGCTTGGGTGAGCAAACGCAGACCCTTTAAAGTCATACTGCGTGGTACCCATGCCGTGGGTCCCAAATCTCCAGGTTCAAGGGCATCTTCCTACATCGAAAACATGCGTGGGAAACCCAGAAGATGGTACACCGTGTGATCGGGAAAGGTTTCTCAAACGCACCTCATTTCTCCTCTCCTTGTGCTCGGGTTCGCCATTCCAGCCGCTCTACTAACAATCTCCCTACTTGGAGAATCAGCACCTTTAACCTCCTGTTTCATACAGGTCGCAATTTGGCCTGAGGATGAACGGGAAGAGGGGGAACCAATGAGAGACTAGCTCTAGGTGTTGGGACAGGCACAGGTCACTCTATTTTCCCATCAGGAAGAAGAATGAACCACAGGCTCAGCCTGCCCCCCGGAACCAGAATACGGCCTGAAGCAATCCTG
This sequence comes from Eubalaena glacialis, assembly GCF_028564815.1. Taxonomy (NCBI): domain Eukaryota; kingdom Metazoa; phylum Chordata; class Mammalia; order Artiodactyla; family Balaenidae; genus Eubalaena; species Eubalaena glacialis. Next base: position 118,917,011 of record NC_083722.1, read on the forward strand.
CGCTTTGGCGGCCAGCTCCCAAAAAAGCGAGTTGACAAATGGAGCTCAGGGGCACTGCAACTCACAAACCTGCAGAGTTATAAATGATAACTCTCGTCCACAAATATATTGAGGGAAGGCAACGAGGAGGATTTGAAAGCAAGGCAGAATTGCAGGAAACAGGTTTCAGGAGGCAGACTCGACTCGCCTTGAAGGCACATGAAAAGCGGCAAAGCGTTGACAATGATGCCCTTGGCCAAAAAGGGCGTATGCGTTTTTTTTTTTGGCCAACCAGGCAAGCGGGAAAGGCAAATCAGCGCTACAAAGAAGTCTCGCTTGCCATCGGTCAAAAGGGCCATGCTGAAAAAAGTGTAAAAACCAGAAATGCAGGACAGGCCATGGAGACATGGGAGCCTTGCTACGCTGATGGGCGGGCTGTAAATTGCCAACAGCCACTCTGGAGAAGTGTACGGTGTGTCCTGAAACATGTAATAAGCACAGCTTAGAGAGCATAGGGCACTTCCACTCATGGGCGTATAAATCGGGAAACCTAAAAATCAACAAGACACAGGCACCCCAAAGTTTAGGGCTGCTCTGTTTCCAAGAACCTCCACTTCGGTACACCTTCAATATCCCAGGAAAGCGAAAAATGGATAAAGAAGTTGTGGTACTTAGGCACAATGGAATATCACTCAGCCATGAAATCAATGTCATAAGGCTAGTAGCAGCAGGATGAGTGGATTTAGGTACGATGACTCTCAGTGAAATAAGTCACAGAGAAAAAGACACTTATCCTAAGATATCACTTATAGAGGGAATGTCAAAATCGCTACACTTGAACTGAATTACAAAACAGAACAGAGTCACACATTTAGAAAACACACTATGGCTGCTTAACGGGAAAGGTGAGGTGGGGTGATGCATAAAACAAGGGTTTGAAATTAGCTCAGATACCGTTCCACAAGCCAAATATGTAATAGACAAGACCTACTCCCTGCTCAGTGAACTGGACTCAACAGCCCCTATTCACCGCCCAAGAATATATCTGACTAGTAAGAGTCTTAAAACCTATGTATTGATCTCTCTCTGGAAGTGAATCAAGAGGGTGTAAAGCGGCATAAACACAGCAGTGAAAAGCAGCTAAACCCCATTATAAAAATAGATTACTTAAAAAAAACCCCATAAAACAAAGACAGTGAAAGAGAGAGAAATTCTTACAAAATCCGTTCAGGGGCTCTGATGCAACCTGGATTGACCATATCTAGACCCACAGCTGGATGAGACATGAGGCTGGACACTCTTGGGGCTGAGAGGATTGGTGAGCTTGGGTGAGCAAACGCAGACCCTTTAAAGTCATACTGCGTGGTACCCATGCCGTGGGTCCCAAATCTCCAGGTTCAAGGGCATCTTCCTACATCGAAAACATGCGTGGGAAACCCAGAAGATGGTACACCGTGTGATCGGGAAAGGTTTCTCAAACGCACCTCATTTCTCCTCTCCTTGTGCTCGGGTTCGCCATTCCAGCCGCTCTACTAACAATCTCCCTACTTGGAGAATCAGCACCTTTAACCTCCTGTTTCATACAGGTCGCAATTTGGCCTGAGGATGAACGGGAAGAGGGGGAACCAATGAGAGACTAGCTCTAGGTGTTGGGACAGGCACAGGTCACTCTATTTTCCCATCGGGAAGAAGAATGAACCACAGGCTCAGCCTGCCCCCCGGAACCAGAATACGGCCTGAAGCAATCCTGCGCTTTGGCGGCCAGCTCCCAAAAAAGCGAGTTGACAAATGGAGCTCAGGGGCACTGCAACTCACAAACCTGCAGAGTTATAAATGATAACTCTCGTCCACAAATATATTGAGGGAAGGCAACGAGGAGGATTTGAAAGCAAGGCAGAATTGCAGGAAACAGGTTTCAGGAGGCAGACTCGACTCGCCTTGAAGGCACATGAAAAGCGGCAAAGCGTTGACAATGATGCCCTTGGCCAAAAAGGGCGTATGCGTTTTTTCCTGAATATATTCAGGAAAAAACGCATACGCCCTTTTTGGCCAACCAGGCAAGCCGGAAAGGCAAATCAGCGCTACAAAGAAGTCTCGCTTGCCATCGGTCAAAAGGGCCATGCTGAAAAAAGTGTAAAAACCAGAAATGCAGGACAGGCCATGGAGACATGGGAGCCTTGCTACGCTGATGGGCGGGCTGTAAATTGCCAACAGCCACTCTGGAGAAGTGTACGGTGTGTCCTGAAACATGTAATAAGCACAGCTTAGAGAGCATAGGGCACTTCCACTCATGGGCGTATAAATCGGGAAACCTAAAAATCAACAAGACACAGGCACCCCAAAGTTTAGGGCTGCTCTGTTTCCAAGAACCTCCACTTCGGTACACCTTCAATATCCCAGGAAAGCGAAAAATGGATAAAGAAGTTGTGGTACTTAGGCACAATGGAATATCACTCAGCCATGAAATCAATGTCATAAGGCTAGTAGCAGCAGGATGAGTGGATTTAGGTACGATGACTCTCAGTGAAATAAGTCACAGAGAAAAAGACACCTATCCTAAGATATCACTTACAGAGGGAATGTCAAAATCGCTACACTTGAACTGAATTACAAAACAGAACAGAGTCACACATTTAGAAAACACACTATGGCTGCTTAACGGGAAAGGTGAGGTGGGGTGATGCATAAAACAAGGGTTTGAAATTAGCTCAGATACCGTTCCACAAGCCAAATATGTAATAGACAAGACCTACTCCCTGCTCAGTGAACTGGACTCAACAGCCCCTATTCACCGCCCAAGAATATATCTGACTAGTAAGAGTCTTAAAACCTATGTATTGATCTCTCTCTGGAAGTGAATCAAGAGGGTGTAAAGCGGCATAAACACAGCAGTGAAAAGCAGCTAAACCCCATTATAAAAATAGATTACTTAAAAAAAACCCCATAAAACAAAGACAGTGAAAGAGAGAGAAATTCTTACAAAATCCGTTCAGGGGCTCTGATGCAACCTGGATTGACCATATCTAGACCCACAGCTGGATGAGACATGAGGCTGGACACTCTTGGGGCTGAGAGGATTGGTGAGCTTGGGTGAGCAAACGCAGACCCTTTAAAGTCATACTGCGTGGTACCCATGCCGTGGGTCCCAAATCTCCAGGTTCAAGGGCATCTTCCTACATCGAAAACATGCGTGGGAAACCCAGAAGATGGTACACCGTGTGATCGGGAAAGGTTTCTCAAACGCACCTCATTTCTCCTCTCCTTGTGCTCGGGTTCGCCATTCCAGCCGCTCTACTAACAATCTCCCTACTTGGAGAATCAGCACCTTTAACCTCCTGTTTCATACAGGTCGCAATTTGGCCTGAGGATGAACGGGAAGAGGGGGAACCAATGAGAGACTAGCTCTAGGTGTTGGGACAGGCACAGGTCACTCTATTTTCCCATCGGGAAGAAGAATGAACCACAGGCTCAGCCTGCCCCCCGGAACCAGAATACGGCCTGAAGCAATCCTGCGCTTTGGCGGCCAGCTCCCAAAAAAGCGAGTTGACAAATGGAGCTCAGGGGCACTGCAACTCACAAACCTGCAGAGTTATAAATGATAACTCTCGTCCACAAATATATTGAGGGAAGGCAACGAGGAGGATTTGAAAGCAAGGCAGAATTGCAGGAAACAGGTTTCAGGAGGCAGACTCGACTCGCCTTGAAGGCACATGAAAAGCGGCAAAGCGTTGACAATGATGCCCTTGGCCAAAAAGGGCGTATGCGTTTTTTTTTTTGGCCAACCAGGCAAGCGGGAAAGGCAAATCAGCGCTACAAAGAAGTCTCGCTTGCCATCGGTCAAAAGGGCCATGCTGAAAAAAGTGTAAAAACCAGAAATGCAGGACAGGCCATGGAGACATGGGAGCCTTGCTACGCTGATGGGCGGGATGTAAATTGCCAACAGCCACTCTGGAGAAGTGTACGGTGTGTCCTGAAACATGTAATAAGCACAGCTTAGAGAGCATAGGGCACTTCCACTCATGGGCGTATAAATCGGGAAACCTAAAAATCAACAAGACACAGGCACCCCAAAGTTTAGGGCTGCTCTGTTTCCAAGAACCTCCACTTCGGTACACCTTCAATATCCCAGGAAAGCGAAAAATGGATAAAGAAGTTGTGGTACTTAGGCACAATGGAATATCACTCAGCCATGAAATCAATGTCATAAGGCTAGTAGCAGCAGGATGAGTGGATTTAGGTACGATGACTCTCAGTGAAATAAGTCACAGAGAAAAAGACACCTATCCTAAGATATCACTTACAGAGGGAATGTCAAAATCGCTACACTTGAACTGAATTACAAAACAGAACAGAGTCACACATTTAGAAAACACACTATGGCTGCTTAACGGGAAAGGTGAGGTGGGGTGATGCATAAAACAAGGGTTTGAAATTAGCTCAGATACCGTTCCACAAGCCAAATATGTAATAGACAAGACCTACTCCCTGCTCAGTGAACTGGACTCAACAGCCCCTATTCACCGCCCAAGAATATATCTGACTAGTAAGAGTCTTAAAACCTATGTATTGATCTCTCTCTGGAAGTGAATCAAGAGGGTGTAAAGCGGCATAAACACAGCAGTGAAAAGCAGCTAAACCCCATTATAAAAATAGATTACTTAAAAAAAACCCCATAAAACAAAGACAGTGAAAGAGAGAGAAATTCTTACAAAATCCGTTCAGGGGCTCTGATGCAACCTGGATTGACCATATCTAGACCCACAGCTGGAGGAGACATGAGGCTGGACACTCTTGGGGCTGAGAGGATTGGTGAGCTTGGGTGAGCAAACGCAGACCCTTTAAAGTCATACTGCGTGGTACCCATGCCGTGGGTCCCAAATCTCCAGGTTCAAGGGCATCTTCCTACATCGAAAACATGCGTGGGAAACCCAGAAGATGGTACACCGTGTGATCGGGAAAGGTTTCTCAAACGCACCTCATTTCTCCTCTCCTTGTGCTCGGGTTCGCCATTCCAGCCGCTCTACTAACAATCTCCCTACTTGGAGAATCAGCACCTTTAACCTCCTGTTTCATACAGGTCGCAATTTGGCCTGAGGATGAACGGGAAGAGGGGGAACCAATGAGAGACTAGCTCTAGGTGTTGGGACAGGCACAGGTCACTCTATTTTCCCATCGGGAAGAAGAATGAACCACAGGCTCAGCCTGCCCCCCGGAACCAGAATACGGCCTGAAGCAATCCTGCGCTTTGGCGGCCAGCTCCCAAAAAAGCGAGTTGACAAATGGAGCTCAGGGGCACTGCAACTCACAAACCTGCAGAGTTATAAATGATAACTCTCGTCCACAAATATATTGAGGGAAGGCAACGAGGAGGATTTGAAAGCAAGGCAGAATTGCAGGAAACAGGTTTCAGGAGGCAGACTCGACTCGCCTTGAAGGCACATGAAAAGCGGCAAAGCGTTGACAATGATGCCCTTGGCCAAAAAGGGCGTATGCGTTTTTTCCTGAATATATTCAGGAAAAAACGCATACGCCCTTTTTGGCCAACCAGGCAAGCGGGAAAGGCAAATCAGCGCTACAAAGAAGTCTCGCTTGCCATCGGTCAAAAGGGCCATGCTGAAAAAAGTGTAAAAACCAGAAATGCAGGACAGGCCATGGAGACATGGGAGCCTTGCTACGCTGATGGGCGGGCTGTAAATTGCCAACAGCCACTCTGGAGAAGTGTACGGTGTGTCCTGAAACATGTAATAAGCACAGCTTAGAGAGCATAGGGCACTTCCACTCATGGGCGTATAAATCGGGAAACCTAAAAATCAACAAGACACAGGCACCCCAAAGTTTAGGGCTGCTCTGTTTCCAAGAACCTCCACTTCGGTACACCTTCAATATCCCAGGAAAGCGAAAAATGGATAAAGAAGTTGTGGTACTTAGGCACAATGGAATATCACTCAGCCATGAAATCAATGTCATAAGGCTAGTAGCAGCAGGATGAGTGGATTTAGGTACGATGACTCTCAGTGAAATAAGTCACAGAGAAAAAGACACTTATCCTAAGATATCACTTATAGAGGGAATGTCAAAATCGCTACACTTGAACTGAATTACAAAACAGAACAGAGTCACACATTTAGAAAACACACTATGGCTGCTTAACGGGAAAGGTGAGGTGGGGTGATGCATAAAACAAGGGTTTGAAATTAGCTCAGATACCGTTCCACAAGCCAAATACGTAATAGACAAGACCTACTCCCTGCTCAGTGAACTGGACTCAACAGCCCCTATTCACCGCCCAAGAATATATCTGACTAGTAAGAGTCTTAAAACCTATGTATTGATCTCTCTCTGGAAGTGAATCAAGAGGGTGTAAAGCTGCATAAACACAGCAGTGAAAAGCAGCTAAACCCCATTATAAAAATAGATTACTTAAAAAAAACCCCATAAAACAAAGACAGTGAAAGAGAGAGAAATTCTTACAAAATCCGTTCAGGGGCTCTGATGCAACCTGGATTGACCATATCTAGACCCACAGCTGGATGAGACATGAGGCTGGACACTCTTGGGGCTGAGAGGATTGGTGAGCTTGGGTGAGCAAACGCAGACCCTTTAAAGTCATACTGCGTGGTACCCATGCCGTGGGTCCCAAATCTCCAGGTTCAAGGGCATCTTCCTACATCGAAAACATGCGTGGGAAACCCAGAAGATGGTACACCGTGTGATCGGGAAAGGTTTCTCAAACGCACCTCATTTCTCCTCTCCTTGTGCTCGGGTTCGCCATTCCAGCCGCTCTACTAACAATCTCCCTACTTGGAGAATCAGCACCTTTAACCTCCTGTTTCATACAGGTCGCAATTTGGCCTGAGGATGAACGGGAAGAGGGGGAACCAATGAGAGACTAGCTCTAGGTGTTGGGACAGGCACAGGTCACTCTATTTTCCCATCAGGAAGAAGAATGAACCACAGGCTCAGCCTGCCCCCCGGAACCAGAATACGGCCTGAAGCAATCCTGCGCTTTGGCGGCCAGCTCCCAAAAAAGCGAGTTGACAAATGGAGCTCAGGGGCACTGCAACTCACAAACCTGCAGAGTTATAAATGATAACTCTCGTCCACAAATATATTGAGGGAAGGCAACGAGGAGGATTTGAAAGCAAGGCAGAATTGCAGGAAACAGGTTTCAGGAGGCAGACTCGACTCCCCTTGAAAGCACATGAAAAGCGGCAAAGCGTTGACAATGATGCCCTTGGCCAAAAAGGGCGTATGCGTTTTTTCCTGAATATATTCAGGAAAAAACGCATACGCCCTTTTTGGCCAACCAGGCAAGCCGGAAAGGCAAATCAGCGCTACAAAGAAGTCTCGCTTGCCATCGGTCAAAAGGGCCATGCTGAAAAATGTGTAAAAACCAGAAATGCAGGACAGGCCATGGAGACATGGGAGCCTTGCTACGCTGATGGGCGGGATGTAAATTGCCAACAGCCACTCTGGAGAAGTGTACGGTGTGTCCTGAAACATGTAATAAGCACAGCTTAGAGAGCATAGGGCACTTCCACTCATGGGCGTATAAATCGGGAAACCTAAAAATCAACAAGACACAGGCACCCCAAAGTTTAGGGCTGCTCTGTTTCCAAGAACCTCCACTTCGGTACACCTTCAATATCCCAGGAAAGCGAAAAATGGATAAAGAAGTTGTGGTACTTAGGCACAATGGAATATCACTCAGCCATGAAATCAATGTCATAAGGCTAGTAGCAGCAGGATGAGTGGATTTAGGTACGATGACTCTCAGTGAAATAAGTCACAGAGAAAAAGACACTTATCCTAAGATATCACTTATAGAGGGAATGTCAAAATCGCTACACTTGAACTGAATTACAAAACAGAACAGAGTCACACAGTTAGAAAACACACTATGGCTGCTTAACGGGAAAGGTGAGGTGGGGTGATGCATAAAACAAGGGTTTGAAATTAGCTCAGATACCGTTCCACAAGCCAAATACGTAATAGACAAGACCTACTCCCTGCTCAGTGAACTGGACTCAACAGCCCCTATTCACCGCCCAAGAATATATCTGACTAGTAAGAGTCTTAAAACCTATGTATTGATATCTCTCTGGAAGTGAATCAAGAGGGTGTAAAGCTGCATAAACACAGCAGTGAAAAGCAGCTAAACCCCATTATAAAAATAGATTACTTAAAAAAAACCCCATAAAACAAAGACAGTGAAAGAGAGAGAAATTCTTACAAAATCCGTTCAGGGGCTCTGATGCAACCTGGATTGACCATATCTAGACCCACAGCTGGATGAGACATGAGGCTGGACACTCTTGGGGCTGAGAGGATTGGTGAGCTTGGGTGAGCAAACGCAGACCCTTTAAAGTCATACTGCGTGGTACCCATGCCGTGGGTCCCAAATCTCCAGGTTCAAGGGCATCTTCCTACATCGAAAACATGCGTGGGAAACCCAGAAGATGGTACACCGTGTGATCGGGAAAGGTTTCTCAAACGCACCTCATTTCTCCTCTCCTTGTGCTCGGGTTCGCCATTCCAGCCGCTCTACTAACAATCTCCCTACTTGGAGAATCAGCACCTTTAACCTCCTGTTTCATACAGGTCGCAATTTGGCCTGAGGATGAACGGGAAGAGGGGGAACCAATGAGAGACTAGCTCTAGGTGTTGGGACAGGCACAGGTCACTCTATTTTCCCATCAGGAAGAAGAATGAACCACAGGCTCAGCCTGCCCCCCGGAACCAGAATACGGCCTGAAGCAATCCTGCGCTTTGGCGGCCAGCTCCCAAAAAAGCGAGTTGACAAATGGAGCTCAGGGGCACTGCAACTCACAAACCTGCAGAGTTATAAATGATAACTCTCGTCCACAAATATATTGAGGGAAGGCAACGAGGAGGATTTGAAAGCAAGGCAGAATTGCAGGAAACAGGTTTCAGGAGGCAGACTCGACTCGCCTTGAAAGCACATGAAAAGCGGCAAAGCGTTGACAATGATGCCCTTGGCCAAAAAGGGCGTATGCGTTTTTTCCTGAATATATTCAGGAAAAAACGCATACGCCCTTTTTGGCCAACCAGGCAAGCCGGAAAGGCAAATCAGCGCTACAAAGAAGTCTCGCTTGCCATCGGTCAAAAGGGCCATGCTGAAAAATGTGTAAAAACCAGAAATGCAGGACAGGCCATGGAGACATGGGAGCCTTGCTACGCTGATGGGCGGGATGTAAATTGCCAACAGCCACTCTGGAGAAGTGTACGGTGTGTCTTGAAACATGTAATAAGCACAGCTTAGAGAGCATAGGGCACTTCCACTCATGGGCGTATAAATCGGGAAACCTAAAAATCAACAAGACACAGGCACCCCAAAGTTTAGGGCTGCTCTGTTTCCAAGAACCTCCACTTCGGTACACCTTCAATATCCCAGGAAAGCGAAAAATGGATAAAGAAGTTGTGGTACTTAGGCACAATGGAATATCACTCAGCCATGAAATCAATGTCATAAGGCTAGTAGCAGCAGGATGAGTGGATTTAGGTACGATGACTCTCAGTGAAATAAGTCACAGAGAAAAAGACACTTATCCTAAGATATCACTTATAGAGGGAATGTCAAAATCGCTACACTTGAACTGAATTACAAAACAGAACAGAGTCACACATTTAGAAAACACACTATGGCTGCTTAACGGGAAAGGTGAGGTGGGGTGATGCATAAAACAAGGGTTTGAAATTAGCTCAGATACCGTTCCACAAGCCAAATATGTAATAGACAAGACCTACTCCCTGCTCAGTGAACTGGACTCAACAGCCCCTATTCACCGCCCAAGAATATATCTGACTAGTAAGAGTCTTAAAACCTATGTATTGATCTCTCTCTGGAAGTGAATCAAGAGGGTGTAAAGCGGCATAAACACAGCAGTGAAAAGCAGCTAAACCCCATTATAAAAATAGATTACTTAAAAAAAAAACCCATAAAACAAAGACAGTGAAAGAGAGAGAAATTCTTACAAAATCCGTTCAGGGGCTCTGATGCAACCTGGATTGACCATATCTAGACCCACAGCTGGATGAGACATGAGGCTGGACACTCTTGGGGCTGAGAGGATTGGTGAGCTTGGGTGAGCAAACGCAGACCCTTTAAAGTCATACTGCGTGGTACCCATGCCGTGGGTCCCAAATCTCCAGGTTCAAGGGCATCTTCCTACATCGAAAACATGCGTGGGAAACCCAGAAGATGGTACACCGTGTGATCGGGAAAGGTTTCTCAAACGCACCTCATTTCTCCTCTCCTTGTGCTCGGGTTCGCCATTCCAGCCGCTCTACTAACAATCTCCCTACTTGGAGAATCAGCACCTTTAACCTCCTGTTTCATACAGGTCGCAATTTGGCCTGAGGATGAACGGGAAGAGGGGGAACCAATGAGAGACTAGCTCTAGGTGTTGGGACAGGCACAGGTCACTCTATTTTCCCATCAGGAAGAAGAATGAACCACAGGCTCAGCCTGCCCCCCGGAACCAGAATACGGCCTGAAGCAATCCTGCGCTTTGGCGGCCAGCTCCCAAAAAAGCGAGTTGACAAATGGAGCTCAGGGGCACTGCAACTCACAAACCTGCAGAGTTATAAATGATAACTCTCGTCCACAAATATATTGAGGGAAGGCAACGAGGAGGATTTGAAAGCAAGGCAGAATTGCAGGAAACAGGTTTCAGGAGGCAGACTCGACTCGCCTTGAAAGCACATGAAAAGCGGCAAAGCGTTGACAATGATGCCCTTGGCCAAAAAGGGCGTATGCGTTTTTTCCTGAATATATTCAGGAAAAAACGCATACGCCCCTTTTGGCCAACCAGGCAAGCCGGAAAGGCAAATCAGCGCTACAAAGAAGTCTCGCTTGCCATCGGTCAAAAGGGCCATGCTGAAAAATGTGTAAAAACCAGAAATGCAGGACAGGCCATGGAGACATGGGAGCCTTGCTACGCTGATGGGCGGGATGTAAATTGCCAACAGCCACTCTGGAGAAGTGTACGGTGTGTCTTGAAACATGTAATAAGCACAGCTTAGAGAGCATAGGGCACTTCCACTCATGGGCGTATAAATCGGGAAACCTAAAAATCAACAAGACACAGGCACCCCAAAGTTTAGGGCTGCTCTGTTTCCAAGAACCTCCACTTCGGTACACCTTCAATATCCCAGGAAAGCGAAAAATGGATAAAGAAGTTGTGGTACTTAGGCACAATGGAATATCACTCAGCCATGAAATCAATGTCATAAGGCTAGTAGCAGCAGGATGAGTGGATTTAGGTACGATGACTCTCAGTGAAATAAGTCACAGAGAAAAAGACACTTATCCTAAGATATCACTTATAGAGGGAATGTCAAAATCGCTACACTTGAACTGAATTACAAAACAGAACAGAGTCACACATTTAGAAAACACACTATGGCTGCTTAACGGGAAAGGTGAGGTGGGGTGATGCATAAAACAAGGGTTTGAAATTAGCTCAGATACCGTTCCACAAGCCAAATATGTAATAGACAAGACCTACTCCCTGCTCAGTGAACTGGACTCAACAGCCCCTATTCACCGCCCAAGAATATATCTGACTAGTAAGAGTCTTAAAACCTATGTATTGATCTCTCTCTGGAAGTGAATCAAGAGGGTGTAAAGCGGCATAAACACAGCAGTGAAAAGTAGATAAACCCCATTATAAAAATAGATTACTTAAAAAAAACCCCATAAAACAAAGACAGTGAAAGAGAGAGAAATTCTTACAAAATCCGTTCAGGGGCTCTGATGCAACCTGGATTGACCATATCTAGACCCACAGCTGGATGAGACATGAGGCTGGACACTCTTGGGGCTGAGAGGATTGGTGAGCTTGGGTGAGCAAACGCAGACCCTTTAAAGTCATACTGCGTGGTACCCATGCCGTGGGTCCCAAATCTCCAGGTTCAAGGGCATCTTCCTACATCGAAAACATGCGTGGGAAACCCAGAAGATGGTACACCGTGTGATCGGGAAAGGTTTCTCAAACGCACCTCATTTCTCCTCTCCTTGTGCTCGGGTTCGCCATTCCAGCCGCTCTACTAACAATCTCCCTACTTGGAGAATCAGCACCTTTAACCTCCTGTTTCATACAGGTCGCAATTTGGCCTGAGGATGAACGGGAAGAGGGGGAACCAATGAGAGACTAGCTCTAGGTGTTGGGACAGGCACAGGTCACTCTATTTTCCCATCAGGAAGAAGAATGAACCACAGGCTCAGCCTGCCCCCCGGAACCAGAATACGGCCTGAAGCAATCCTGCGCTTTGGCGGCCAGCTCCCAAAAAAGCGAGTTGACAAATGGAGCTCAGGGGCACTGCAACTCACAAACCTGCAGAGTTATAAATGATAACTCTCGTCCACAAATATATTGAGGGAAGGCAACGAGGAGGATTTGAAAGCAAGGCAGAATTGCAGGAAACAGGTTTCAGGAGGCAGACTCGACTCGCCTTGAAGGCACATGAAAAGCGGCAAAGCGTTGACAATGATGCCCTTGGCCAAAAAGGGCGTATGCGTTTTTTCCTGAATATATTCAGGGAAAAACGCATACGCCCTTTTTGGCCAACCAGGCAAGCCGGAAAGGCAAATCAGCGCTACAAAGAAGTCTCGCTTGCCATCGGTCAAAAGGGCCATGCTGAAAAAAGTGTAAAAACCAGAAATGCAGGACAGGCCATGGAGACATGGGAGCCTTGCTACGCTGATGGGCGGGATGTAAATTGCCAACAGCCACTCTGGAGAAGTGTACCGTGTGTCCTGAAACATGTAATAAGCACAGCTTAGAGAGCATAGGGCACTTCCACTCATGGGCGTATAAATCGGGAAACCTAAAAATCAACAAGACACAGGCACCCCAAAGTTTAGGGCTGCTCTGTTTCCAAGAACCTCCACTTCGGTACACCTTCAATATCCCAGGAAAGCAAAAAATGGATAAAGAAGTTGTGGTACTTAGGCACAATGGAATATCACTCAGCCATGAAATCAATGTCATAAGGCTAGTAGCAGCAGGATGAGTGGATTTAGGTACGATGACTCTCAGTGAAATAAGTCACAGAGAAAAAGACACTTATCCTAAGATATCACTTATAGAGGGAATGTCAAAATCGCTACACTTGAACTGAATTACAAAACAGAACAGAGTCACACATTTAGAAAACACACTATGGCTGCTTAACGGGAAAGGTGAGGTGGGGTGATGCATAAAACAAGGGTTTGAAATTAGCTCAGATACCGTTCCACAAGCCAAATATGTAATAGACAAGAACTACTCCCTGCTCAGTGAACTGGACTCAACAGCCCCTATTCACCGCCCAAGAATATATCTGACTAGTAAGAGTCTTAAAACCTATGTATTGATCTCTCTCTGGAAGTGAATCAAGAGGGTGTAAAGCGGCATAAACACAGCAGTGAAAAGCAGCTAAACCCCATTATAAAAATAGATTACTTAAAAAAAAACCCATAAAACAAAGACAGTGAAAGAGAGAGAAATTCTTACAAAATCCGTTCAGGGGCTCTGATGCAACCTGGATTGACCATATCTAGACCCACAGCTGGATGAGACATGAGGCTGGACACTCTTGGGGCTGAGAGGATTGGTGAGCTTGGGTGAGCAAACGCAGACCCTTTAAAGTCATACTGCGTGGTACCCATGCCGTGGGTCCCAAATCTCCAGGTTCAAGGGCATCTTCCTACATCGAAAACATGCGTGGGAAACCCAGAAGATGGTACACCGTGTGATCGGGAAAGGTTTCTCAAACGCACCTCATTTCTCCTCTCCTTGTGCTCGGGTTCGCCATTCCAGCCGCTCTACTAACAATCTCCCTACTTGGAGAATCAGCACCTTTAACCTCCTGTTTCATACAGGTCGCAATTTGGCCTGAGGATGAACGGGAAGAGGGGGAACCAATGAGAGACTAGCTCTAGGTGTTGGGACAGGCACAGGTCACTCTATTTTCCCATCAGGAAGAAGAATGAACCACAGGCTCAGCCTGCCCCCCGGAACCAGAATACGGCCTGAAGCAATCCTGCGCTTTGGCGGCCAGCTCCCAAAAAAGCGAGTTGACAAATGGAGCTCAGGGGCACTGCAACTCACAAACCTGCAGAGTTATAAATGATAACTCTCGTCCACAAATATATTGAGGGAAGGCAACGAGGAGGATTTGAAAGCAAGGCAGAATTGCAGGAAACAGGTTTCAGGAGGCAGACTCGACTCGCCTTGAAGGCACATGAAAAGCGGCAAAGCCTTGACAATGATGCCCTTGGCCAAAAAGGGCGTATGCGTTTTTTCCTGAATATATTCAGGAAAAAACGCATACGCCCTTTTTGGCCAACCAGGCAAGCCGGAAAGGCAAATCAGCGCTACAAAGAAGTCTCGCTTGCCATCGGTCAAAAGGGCCATGCTGAAAAAAGTGTAAAAACCAGAAATGCAGGACAGGCCATGGAGACATGGGAGCCTTGCTACGCTGATGGGCGGGATGTAAATTGCCAACAGCCACTCTGGAGAAGTGTACCGTGTGTCCTGAAACATGTAATAAGCACAGCTTAGAGAGCATAGGGCACTTCCACTCATGGGCGTATAAATCGGGAAACCTAAAAATCAACAAGACACAGGCACCCCAAAGTTTAGGGCTGCTCTGTTTCCAAGAACCTCCACTTCGGTACACCTTCAATATCCCAGGAAAGCGAAAAATGGATAAAGAAGTTGTGGTACTTAGGCACAATGGAATATCACTCAGCCATGAAATCAATGTCATAAGGCTAGTAGCAGCAGGATGAGTGGATTTAGGTACGATGACTCTCAGTGAAATAAGTCACAGAGAAAAAGACACTTATCCTAAGATATCACTTATAGAGGGAATGTCAAAAGCGCTACACTAGAACTGAATTACAAAACAGAACAGAGTCACACATTTAGAAAACACACTATGGCTGCTTAACGGGAAAGGTGAGGTGGGATGATGCATAAAACAAGGGTTTGAAATTAGCTCAGATACCGTTCCACAAGCCAAATACGTAATAGACAAGACCTACTCCCTGCTCAGTGAACTGGACTCAACAGCCCCTATTCACCGCCCAAGAATATATCTGACTAGTAAGAGTCTTAAAACCTATGTATTGATCTCTCTCTGGAAGTGAATCAAGAGGGTGTAAAGCGGCATAAACACAGCAGTGAAAAGCAGCTAAACCCCATTATAAAAATAGATTACTTAAAAAAAAACCCATAAAACAAAGACAGTGAAAGAGAGAGAAATTCTTACAAAATCCGTTCAGGGGCTCTGATGCAACCTGGATTGACCATATCTAGACCCACAGCTGGATGAGACATGAGGCTGGACACTCTTGGGGCTGAGAGGATTGGTGAGCTTGGGTGAGCAAACGCAGACCCTTTAAAGTCATACTGCGTGGTACCCATGCCGTGGGTCCCAAATCTCCAGGTTCAAGGGCATCTTCCTACATCGAAAACATGCGTGGGAAACCCAGAAGATGGTACACCGTGTGATCGGGAAAGGTTTCTCAAACGCACCTCATTTCTCCTCTCCTTGTGCTCGGGTTCGCCATTCCAGCCGCTCTACTAACAATCTCCCTACTTGGAGAATCAGCACCTTTAACCTCTTGTTTCATACAGGTCGCAATTTGGCCTGAGGATGAACGGGAAGAGGGGGAACCAATGAGAGACTAGCTCTAGGTGTTGGGACAGGCACAGGTCACTCTATTTTCCCATCAGGAAGAAGAATGAACCACAGGCTCAGCCTGCCCCCCGGAACCAGAATACGGCCTGAAGCAATCCTGCGCTTTGGCGGCCAGCTCCCAAAAAAGCGAGTTGACAAATGGAGCTCAGGGGCACTGCAACTCACAAACCTGCAGAGTTATAAATGATAACTCTCGTCCACAAATATATTGAGGGAAGGCAACGAGGAGGATTTGAAAGCAAGGCAGAATTGCAGGAAACAGGTTTCAGGAGGCAGACTCGACTCGCCTTGAAGGCACATGAAAAGCGGCAAAGCGTTGACAATGATGCCCTTGGCCAAAAAGGGCGTATGCGTTTTTTTTTTTGGCCAACCAGGCAAGCGGGAAAGGCAAATCAGCGCTACAAAGAAGTCTCGCTTGCCATCGGTCAAAAGGGCCATGCTGAAAAAAGTGTAAAAACCAGAAATGCAGGACAGGCCATGGAGACATGGGAGCCTTGCTACGCTGATGGGCGGGATGTAAATTGCCAACAGCCACTCTGGAGAAGTGTACGGTGTGTCCTGAAACATGTAATAAGCACAGCTTAGAGAGCATAGGGCACTTCCACTCATGGGCGTATAAATCGGGAAACCTAAAAATCAACAAGACACAGGCACCCCAAAGTTTAGGGCTGCTCTGTTTCCAAGAACCTCCACTTCGGTACACCTTCAATATCCCAGGAAAGCGAAAAATGGATAAAGAAGTTGTGGTACTTAGGCACAATGGAATATCACTCAGCCATGAAATCAATGTCATAAGGCTAGTAGCAGCAGGATGAGTGGATTTAGGTACGATGACTCTCAGTGAAATAAGTCACAGAGAAAAAGACACTTATCCTAAGATATCACTTATAGAGGGAATGTCAAAATCGCTACACTTGAACTGAATTACAAAACAGAACAGAGTCACACATTTAGAAAACACACTATGGCTGCTTAACGGGAAAGGTGAGGTGGGGTGATGCATAAAACAAGGGTTTGAAATTAGCTCAGATACCGTTCCACAAGCCAAATATGTAATAGACAAGACCTACTCCCTGCTCAGTGAACTGGACTCAACAGCCCCTATTCACCGCCCAAGAATATATCTGACTAGTAAGAGTCTTAAAACCTATGTATTGATCTCTCTCTGGAAGTGAATCAAGAGGGTGTAAAGCGGCATAAACACAGCAGTGAAAAGCAGCTAAACCCCATTATAAAAATAGATTACTTAAAAAAAACCCCATAAAACAAAGACAGTGAAAGAGAGAGAAATTCTTACAAAATCCGTTCAGGGGCTCTGATGCAACCTGGATTGACCATATCTAGACCCACAGCTGGATGAGACATGAGGCTGGACACTCTTGGGGCTGAGAGGATTGGTGAGCTTGGGTGAGCAAACGCAGACCCTTTAAAGTCATACTGCGTGGTACCCATGCCGTGGGTCCCAAATCTCCAGGTTCAAGGGCATCTTCCTACATCGAAAACATGCGTGGGAAACCCAGAAGATGGTACACCGTGTGATCGGGAAAGGTTTCTCAAACGCACCTCATTTCTCCTCTCCTTGTGCTCGGGTTCGCCATTCCAGCCGCTCTACTAACAATCTCCCTACTTGGAGAATCAGCACCTTTAACCTCCTGTTTCATACAGGTCGCAATTTGGCCTGAGGATGAACGGGAAGAGGGGGAACCAATGAGAGACTAGCTCTAGGTGTTGGGACAGGCAGAGGTCACTCTATTTTCCCATCAGGAAGAAGAATGAACCACAGGCTCAGCCTGCCCCCCGGAACCAGAATACGGCCTGAAGCAATCCTGCGCTTTGGCGGCCAGCTCCCAAAAAAGAGTTGACAAATGGAGCTCAGGGGCACTGCAACTCACAAACCTGCAGAGTTATAAATGATAACTCTCGTCCACAAATATATTGAGGGAAGGCAACGAGGAGGATTTGAAAGCAAGGCAGAATTGCAGGAAACAGGTTTCAGGAGGCAGACTCGACTCGCCTTGAAGGCACATGAAAAGCGGCAAAGCGTTGACAATGATGCCCTTGGCCAAAAAGGGCGT
This sequence comes from Eubalaena glacialis, assembly GCF_028564815.1. NCBI lineage: Eukaryota > Metazoa > Chordata > Mammalia > Artiodactyla > Balaenidae > Eubalaena > Eubalaena glacialis. Next base: position 118,934,779 of record NC_083722.1, read on the forward strand.
ATGCGTTTTTTCCTGAATATATTCAGGAAAAAACGCATACGCCCTTTTTGGCCAACCAGGCAAGCCGGAAAGGCAAATCAGCGCTACAAAGAAGTCTCGCTTGCCATCGGTCAAAAGGGCCATGCTGAAAAAAGTGTAAAAACCAGAAATGCAGGACAGGCCATGGAGACATGGGAGCCTTGCTACGCTGATGGGCGGGCTGTAAATTGCCAACAGCCACTCTGGAGAAGTGTACGGTGTGTCCTGAAACATGTAATAAGCACAGCTTAGAGAGCATAGGGCACTTCCACTCATGGGCGTATAAATCGGGAAACCTAAAAATCAACAAGACACAGGCACCCCAAAGTTTAGGGCTGCTCTGTTTCCAAGAACCTCCACTTCGGTACACCTTCAATATCCCAGGAAAGCGAAAAATGGATAAAGAAGTTGTGGTACTTAGGCACAATGGAATATCACTCAGCCATGAAATCAATGTCATAAGGCTAGTAGCAGCAGGATGAGTGGATTTAGGTACGATGACTCTCAGTGAAATAAGTCACAGAGAAAAAGACACTTATCCTAAGATATCACTTATAGAGGGAATGTCAAAATCGCTACACTTGAACTGAATTACAAAACAGAACAGAGTCACACATTTAGAAAACACACTATGGCTGCTTAACGGGAAAGGTGAGGTGGGGTGATGCATAAAACAAGGGTTTGAAATTAGCTCAGATACCGTTCCACAAGCCAAATATGTAATAGACAAGACCTACTCCCTGCTCAGTGAACTGGACTCAACAGCCCCTATTCACCGCCCAAGAATATATCTGACTAGTAAGAGTCTTAAAACCTATGTATTGATCTCTCTCTGGAAGTGAATCAAGAGGGTGTAAAGCGGCATAAACACAGCAGTGAAAAGCAGCTAAACCCCATTATAAAAATAGATTACTTAAAAAAAAACCCATAAAACAAAGACAGTGAAAGAGAGAGAAATTCTTACAAAATCCGTTCAGGGGCTCTGATGCAACCTGGATTGACCATATCTAGACCCACAGCTGGATGAGACATGAGGCTGGACACTCTTGGGGCTGAGAGGATTGGTGAGCTTGGGTGAGCAAACGCAGACCCTTTAAAGTCATACTGCGTGGTACCCATGCCGTGGGTCCCAAATCTCCAGGTTCAAGGGCATCTTCCTACATCGAAAACATGCGTGGGAAACCCAGAAGATGGTACACCGTGTGATCGGGAAAGGTTTCTCAAACGCACCTCATTTCTCCTCTCCTTGTGCTCGGGTTCGCCATTCCAGCCGCTCTACTAACAATCTCCCTACTTGGAGAATCAGCACCTTTAACCTCCTGTTTCATACAGGTCGCAATTTGGCCTGAGGATGAACGGGAAGAGGGGGAACCAATGAGAGACTAGCTCTAGGTGTTGGGACAGGCACAGGTCACTCTATTTTCCCATCAGGAAGAAGAATGAACCACAGGCTCAGCCTGCCCCCCGGAACCAGAATACGGCCTGAAGCAATCCTGCGCTTTGGCGGCCAGCTCCCAAAAAAGCGAGTTGACAAATGGAGCTCAGGGGCACTGCAACTCACAAACCTGCAGAGTTATAAATGATAACTCTCGTCCACAAATATATTGAGGGAAGGCAACGAGGAGGATTTGAAAGCAAGGCAGAATTGCAGGAAACAGGTTTCAGGAGGCAGACTCGACTCGCCTTGAAGGCACATGAAAAGCGGCAAAGCGTTGACAATGATGCCCTTGGCCAAAAAGGGCGTATGCGTTTTTTTTTTTGGCCAACCAGGCAAGCGGGAAAGGCAAATCAGCGCTACAAAGAAGTCTCGCTTGCCATCGGTCAAAAGGGCCATGCTGAAAAAAGTGTAAAAACCAGAAATGCAGGACAGGCCATGGAGACATGGGAGCCTTGCTACGCTGATGGGCGGGCTGTAAATTGCCAACAGCCACTCTGGAGAAGTGTACGGTGTGTCCTGAAACATGTAATAAGCACAGCTTAGAGAGCATAGGGCACTTCCACTCATGGGCGTATAAATCGGGAAACCTAAAAATCAACAAGACACAGGCACCCCAAAGTTTAGGGCTGCTCTGTTTCCAAGAACCTCCACTTCGGTACACCTTCAATATCCCAGGAAAGCGAAAAATGGATAAAGAAGTTGTGGTACTTAGGCACAATGGAATATCACTCAGCCATGAAATCAATGTCATAAGGCTAGTAGCAGCAGGATGAGTGGATTTAGGTACGATGACTCTCAGTGAAATAAGTCACAGAGAAAAAGACACCTATCCTAAGATATCACTTACAGAGGGAATGTCAAAATCGCTACACTTGAACTGAATTACAAAACAGAACAGAGTCACACATTTAGAAAACACACTATGGCTGCTTAACGGGAAAGGTGAGGTGGGGTGATGCATAAAACAAGGGTTTGAAATTAGCTCAGATACCGTTCCACAAGCCAAATATGTAATAGACAAGACCTACTCCCTGCTCAGTGAACTGGACTCAACAGCCCCTATTCACCGCCCAAGAATATATCTGACTAGTAAGAGTCTTAAAACCTATGTATTGATCTCTCTCTGGAAGTGAATCAAGAGGGTGTAAAGCGGCATAAACACAGCAGTGAAAAGCAGCTAAACCCCATTATAAAAATAGATTACTTAAAAAAAACCCCATAAAACAAAGACAGTGAAAGAGAGAGAAATTCTTACAAAATCCGTTCAGGGGCTCTGATGCAACCTGGATTGACCATATCTAGACCCACAGCTGGATGAGACATGAGGCTGGACACTCTTGGGGCTGAGAGGATTGGTGAGCTTGGGTGAGCAAACGCAGACCCTTTAAAGTCATACTGCGTGGTACCCATGCCGTGGGTCCCAAATCTCCAGGTTCAAGGGCATCTTCCTACATCGAAAACATGCGTGGGAAACCCAGAAGATGGTACACCGTGTGATCGGGAAAGGTTTCTCAAACGCACCTCATTTCTCCTCTCCTTGTGCTCGGGTTCGCCATTCCAGCCGCTCTACTAACAATCTCCCTACTTGGAGAATCAGCACCTTTAACCTCCTGTTTCATACAGGTCGCAATTTGGCCTGAGGATGAACGGGAAGAGGGGGAACCAATGAGAGACTAGCTCTAGGTGTTGGGACAGGCACAGGTCACTCTATTTTCCCATCGGGAAGAAGAATGAACCACAGGCTCAGCCTGCCCCCCGGAACCAGAATACGGCCTGAAGCAATCCTGCGCTTTGGCGGCCAGCTCCCAAAAAAGCGAGTTGACAAATGGAGCTCAGGGGCACTGCAACTCACAAACCTGCAGAGTTATAAATGATAACTCTCGTCCACAAATATATTGAGGGAAGGCAACGAGGAGGATTTGAAAGCAAGGCAGAATTGCAGGAAACAGGTTTCAGGAGGCAGACTCGACTCGCCTTGAAGGCACATGAAAAGCGGCAAAGCGTTGACAATGATGCCCTTGGCCAAAAAGGGCGTATGCGTTTTTTCCTGAATATATTCAGGAAAAAACGCATACGCCCTTTTTGGCCAACCAGGCAAGCGGGAAAGGCAAATCAGCGCTACAAAGAAGTCTTGCTTGCCATCGGTCAAAAGGGCCATGCTGAAAAAAGTGTAAAAACCAGAAATGCAGGACAGGCCATGGAGACATGGGAGCCTTGCTACGCTGATGGGCGGGCTGTAAATTGCCAACAGCCACTCTGGAGAAGTGTACGGTGTGTCCTGAAACATGTAATAAGCACAGCTTAGAGAGCATAGGGCACTTCCACTCATGGGCGTATAAATCGGGAAACCTAAAAATCAACAAGACACAGGCACCCCAAAGTTTAGGGCTGCTCTGTTTCCAAGAACCTCCACTTCGGTACACCTTCAATATCCCAGGAAAGCGAAAAATGGATAAAGAAGTTGTGGTACTTAGGCACAATGGAATATCACTCAGCCATGAAATCAATGTCATAAGGCTAGTAGCAGCAGGATGAGTGGATTTAGGTACGATGACTCTCAGTGAAATAAGTCACAGAGAAAAAGACACTTATCCTAAGATATCACTTACAGAGGGAATGTCAAAATCGCTACACTTGAACTGAATTACAAAACAGAACAGAGTCACACATTTAGAAAACACACTATGGCTGCTTAACGGGAAAGGTGAGGTGGGGTGATGCATAAAACAAGGGTTTGAAATTAGCTCAGATACCGTTCCACAAGCCAAATATGTAATAGACAAGACCTACTCCCTGCTCAGTGAACTGGACTCAACAGCCCCTATTCACCGCCCAAGAATATATCTGACTAGTAAGAGTCTTAAAACCTATGTATTGATCTCTCTCTGGAAGTGAATCAAGAGGGTGTAAAGCGGCATAAACACAGCAGTGAAAAGCAGCTAAACCCCATTATAAAAATAGATTACTTAAAAAAAACCCCATAAAACAAAGACAGTGAAAGAGAGAGAAATTCTTACAAAATCCGTTCAGGGGCTCTGATGCAACCTGGATTGACCATATCTAGACCCACAGCTGGAGGAGACATGAGGCTGGACACTCTTGGGGCTGAGAGGATTGGTGAGCTTGGGTGAGCAAACGCAGACCCTTTAAAGTCATACTGCGTGGTACCCATGCCGTGGGTCCCAAATCTCCAGGTTCAAGGGCATCTTCCTACATCGAAAACATGCGTGGGAAACCCAGAAGATGGTACACCGTGTGATCGGGAAAGGTTTCTCAAATGCACCTCATTTCTCCTCTCCTTGTGCTCGGGTTCGCCATTCCAGCCGCTCTACTAACAATCTCCCTACTTGGAGAATCAGCACCTTTAACCTCCTGTTTCATACAGGTCGCAATTTGGCCTGAGGATGAACGGGAAGAGGGGGAACCAATGAGAGACTAGCTCTAGGTGTTGGGACAGGCACAGGTCACTCTATTTTCCCATCGGGAAGAAGAATGAACCACAGGCTCAGCCTGCCCCCCGGAACCAGAATACGGCCTGAAGCAATCCTGTGCTTTGGCGGCCAGCTCCCAAAAAAGCGAGTTGACAAATGGAGCTCAGGGGCACTGCAACTCACAAACCTGCAGAGTTATAAATGATAACTCTCGTCCACAAATATATTGAGGGAAGGCAACGAGGAGGATTTGAAAGCAAGGCAGAATTGCAGGAAACAGGTTTCAGGAGGCAGACTCGACTCGCCTTGAAGGCACATGAAAAGCGGCAAAGCGTTGACAATGATGCCCTTGGCCAAAAAGGGCGTATGCGTTTTTTCCTGAATATATTCAGGAAAAAACGCATACGCCCTTTTTGGCCAACCAGGCAAGCCGGAAAGGCAAATCAGCGCTACAAAGAAGTCTCGCTTGCCATCGGTCAAAAGGGCCATGCTGAAAAAAGTGTAAAAACCAGAAATGCAGGACAGGCCATGGAGACATGGGAGCCTTGCTACGCTGATGGGCGGGATGTAAATTGCCAACAGCCACTCTGGAGAAGTGTACGGTGTGTCCTGAAACATGTAATAAGCACAGCTTAGAGAGCATAGGGCACTTCCACTCATGGGCGTATAAATCGGGAAACCTAAAAATCAACAAGACACAGGCACCCCAAAGTTTAGGGCTGCTCTGTTTCCAAGAACCTCCACTTCGGTACACCTTCAATATCCCAGGAAAGCGAAAAATGGATAAAGAAGTTGTGGTACTTAGGCACAATGGAATATCACTCAGCCATGAAATCAATGTCATAAGGCTAGTAGCAGCAGGATGAGTGGATTTAGGTACGATGACTCTCAGTGAAATAAGTCACAGAGAAAAAGACACCTATCCTAAGATATCACTTACAGAGGGAATGTCAAAATCGCTACACTTGAACTGAATTACAAAACAGAACAGAGTCACACATTTAGAAAACACACTATGGCTGCTTAACGGGAAAGGTGAGGTGGGGTGATGCATAAAACAAGGGTTTGAAATTAGCTCAGATACCGTTCCACAAGCCAAATATGTAATAGACAAGACCTACTCCCTGCTCAGTGAACTGGACTCAACAGCCCCTATTCACCGCCCAAGAATATATCTGACTAGTAAGAGTCTTAAAACCTATGTATTGATCTCTCTCTGGAAGTGAATCAAGAGGGTGTAAAGCGGCATAAACACAGCAGTGAAAAGCAGCTAAACCCCATTATAAAAATAGATTACTTAAAAAAAACCCCATAAAACAAAGACAGTGAAAGAGAGAGAAATTCTTACAAAATCCGTTCAGGGGCTCTGATGCAACCTGGATTGACCATATCTAGACCCACAGCTGGATGAGACATGAGGCTGGACACTCTTGGGGCTGAGAGGATTGGTGAGCTTGGGTGAGCAAACGCAGACCCTTTAAAGTCATACTGCGTGGTACCCATGCCGTGGGTCCCAAATCTCCAGGTTCAAGGGCATCTTCCTACATCGAAAACATGCGTGGGAAACCCAGAAGATGGTACACCGTGTGATCGGGAAAGGTTTCTCAAACGCACCTCATTTCTCCTCTCCTTGTGCTCGGGTTCGCCATTCCAGCCGCTCTACTAACAATCTCCCTACTTGGAGAATCAGCACCTTTAACCTCCTGTTTCATACAGGTCGCAATTTGGCCTGAGGATGAACGGGAAGAGGGGGAACCAATGAGAGACTAGCTCTAGGTGTTGGGACAGGCACAGGTCACTCTATTTTCCCATCAGGAAGAAGAATGAACCACAGGCTCAGCCTGCCCCCCGGAACCAGAATACGGCCTGAAGCAATCCTGCGCTTTGGCGGCCAGCTCCCAAAAAAGCGAGTTGACAAATGGAGCTCAGGGGCACTGCAACTCACAAACCTGCAGAGTTATAAATGATAACTCTCGTCCACAAATATATTGAGGGAAGGCAACGAGGAGGATTTGAAAGCAAGGCAGAATTGCAGGAAACAGGTTTCAGGAGGCAGACTCGACTCGCCTTGAAGGCACATGAAAAGCGGCAAAGCGTTGACAATGATGCCCTTGGCCAAAAAGGGCGTATGCGTTTTTTCCTGAATATATTCAGGAAAAAACGCATACGCCCTTTTTGGCCAACCAGGCAAGCCGGAAAGGCAAATCAGCGCTACAAAGAAGTCTCGCTTGCCATCGGTCAAAAGGGCCATGCTGAAAAAAGTGTAAAAACCAGAAATGCAGGACAGGCCATGGAGACATGGGAGCCTTGCTACGCTGATGGGCGGGATGTAAATTGCCAACAGCCACTCTGGAGAAGTGTACGGTGTGTCCTGAAACATGTAATAAGCACAGCTTAGAGAGCATAGGGCACTTCCACTCATGGGCGTATAAATCGGGAAACCTAAAAATCAACAAGACACAGGCACCCCAAAGTTTAGGGCTGCTCTGTTTCCAAGAACCTCCACTTCGGTACACCTTCAATATCCCAGGAAAGCGAAAAATGGATAAAGAAGTTGTGGTACTTAGGCACAATGGAATATCACTCAGCCATGAAATCAATGTCATAAGGCTAGTAGCAGCAGGATGAGTGGATTTAGGTACGATGACTCTCAGTGAAATAAGTCACAGAGAAAAAGACACTTATCCTAAGATATCACTTATAGAGGGAATGTCAAAATCGCTACACTTGAACTGAATTACAAAACAGAACAGAGTCACACATTTAGAAAACACACTATGGCTGCTTAACGGGAAAGGTGAGGTGGGGTGATGCATAAAACAAGGGTTTGAAATTAGCTCAGATACCGTTCCACAAGCCAAATATGTAATAGACAAGACCTACTCCCTGCTCAGTGAACTGGACTCAACAGCCCCTATTCACCGCCCAAGAATATATCTGACTAGTAAGAGTCTTAAAACCTATGTATTGATCTCTCTCTGGAAGTGAATCAAGAGGGTGTAAAGCGGCATAAACACAGCAGTGAAAAGCAGCTAAACCCCATTATAAAAATAGATTACTTAAAAAAAACCCCATAAAACAAAGACAGTGAAAGAGAGAGAAATTCTTACAAAATCCGTTCAGGGGCTCTGATGCAACCTGGATTGACCATATCTAGACCCACAGCTGGATGAGACATGAGGCTGGACACTCTTGGGGCTGAGAGGATTGGTGAGCTTGGGTGAGCAAACGCAGACCCTTTAAAGTCATACTGCGTGGTACCCATGCCGTGGGTCCCAAATCTCCAGGTTCAAGGGCATCTTCCTACATCGAAAACATGCGTGGGAAACCCAGAAGATGGTACACCGTGTGATCGGGAAAGGTTTCTCAAACGCACCTCATTTCTCCTCTCCTTGTGCTCGGGTTCGCCATTCCAGCCGCTCTACTAACAATCTCCCTACTTGGAGAATCAGCACCTTTAACCTCCTGTTTCATACAGGTCGCAATTTGGCCTGAGGATGAACGGGAAGAGGGGGAACCAATGAGAGACTAGCTCTAGGTGTTGGGACAGGCACAGGTCACTCTATTTTCCCATCAGGAAGAAGAATGAACCACAGGCTCAGCCTGCCCCCCGGAACCAGAATACGGCCTGAAGCAATCCTGCGCTTTGGCGGCCAGCTCCCAAAAAAGAGTTGACAAATGGAGCTCAGGGGCACTGCAACTCACAAACCTGCAGAGTTATAAATGATAACTCTCGTCCACAAATATATTGAGGGAAGGCAACGAGGAGGATTTGAAAGCAAGGCAGAATTGCAGGAAACAGGTTTCAGGAGGCAGACTCGACTCGCCTTGAAGGCACATGAAAAGCGGCAAAGCGTTGACAATGATGCCCTTGGCCAAAAAGGGCGTATGCGTTTTTTCCTGAATATATTCAGGAAAAAACGCATACGCCCTTTTTGGCCAACCAGGCAAGCCGGAAAGGCAAATCAGCGCTACAAAGAAGTCTCGCTTGCCATCGGTCAAAAGGGCCATGCTGAAAAAAGTGTAAAAACCAGAAATGCAGGACAGGCCATGGAGACATGGGAGCCTTGCTACGCTGATGGGCGGGCTGTAAATTGCCAACAGCCACTCTGGAGAAGTGTACGGTGTGTCCTGAAACATGTAATAAGCACAGCTTAGAGAGCATAGGGCACTTCCACTCATGGGCGTATAAATCGGGAAACCTAAAAATCAACAAGACACAGGCACCCCAAAGTTTAGGGCTGCTCTGTTTCCAAGAACCTCCACTTCGGTACACCTTCAATATCCCAGGAAAGCGAAAAATGGATAAAGAAGTTGTGGTACTTAGGCACAATGGAATATCACTCAGCCATGAAATCAATGTCATAAGGCTAGTAGCAGCAGGATGAGTGGATTTAGGTACGATGACTCTCAGTGAAATAAGTCACAGAGAAAAAGACACCTATCCTAAGATATCACTTACAGAGGGAATGTCAAAATCGCTACACTTGAACTGAATTACAAAACAGAACAGAGTCACACATTTAGAAAACACACTATGGCTGCTTAACGGGAAAGGTGAGGTGGGGTGATGCATAAAACAAGGGTTTGAAATTAGCTCAGATACCGTTCCACAAGCCAAATATGTAATAGACAAGACCTACTCCCTGCTCAGTGAACTGGACTCAACAGCCCCTATTCACCGCCCAAGAATATATCTGACTAGTAAGAGTCTTAAAACCTATGTATTGATCTCTCTCTGGAAGTGAATCAAGAGGGTGTAAAGCGGCATAAACACAGCAGTGAAAAGCAGCTAAACCCCATTATAAAAATAGATTACTTAAAAAAAACCCCATAAAACAAAGACAGTGAAAGAGAGAGAAATTCTTACAAAATCCGTTCAGGGGCTCTGATGCAACCTGGATTGACCATATCTAGACCCACAGCTGGATGAGACATGAGGCTGGACACTCTTGGGGCTGAGAGGATTGGTGAGCTTGGGTGAGCAAACGCAGACCCTTTAAAGTCATACTGCGTGGTACCCATGCCGTGGGTCCCAAATCTCCAGGTTCAAGGGCATCTTCCTACATCGAAAACATGCGTGGGAAACCCAGAAGATGGTACACCGTGTGATCGGGAAAGGTTTCTCAAACGCACCTCATTTCTCCTCTCCTTGTGCTCGGGTTCGCCATTCCAGCCGCTCTACTAACAATCTCCCTACTTGGAGAATCAGCACCTTTAACCTCCTGTTTCATACAGGTCGCAATTTGGCCTGAGGATGAACGGGAAGAGGGGGAACCAATGAGAGACTAGCTCTAGGTGTTGGGACAGGCACAGGTCACTCTATTTTCCCATCAGGAAGAAGAATGAACCACAGGCTCAGCCTGCCCCCCGGAACCAGAATACGGCCTGAAGCAATCCTGCGCTTTGGCGGCCAGCTCCCAAAAAAGCGAGTTGACAAATGGAGCTCAGGGGCACTGCAACTCACAAACCTGCAGAGTTATAAATGATAACTCTCGTCCACAAATATATTGAGGGAAGGCAACGAGGAGGATTTGAAAGCAAGGCAGAATTGCAGGAAACAGGTTTCAGGAGGCAGACTCGACTCGCCTTGAAGGCACATGAAAAGCGGCAAAGCGTTGACAATGATGCCCTTGGCCAAAAAGGGCGTATGCGTTTTTTTTTTTGGCCAACCAGGCAAGCGGGAAAGGCAAATCAGCGCTACAAAGAAGTCTCGCTTGCCATCGGTCAAAAGGGCCATGCTGAAAAAAGTGTAAAAACCAGAAATGCAGGACAGGCCATGGAGACATGGGAGCCTTGCTACGCTGATGGGCGGGCTGTAAATTGCCAACAGCCACTCTGGAGAAGTGTACGGTGTGTCCTGAAACATGTAATAAGCACAGCTTAGAGAGCATAGGGCACTTCCACTCATGGGCGTATAAATCGGGAAACCTAAAAATCAACAAGACACAGGCACCCCAAAGTTTAGGGCTGCTCTGTTTCCAAGAACCTCCACTTCGGTACACCTTCAATATCCCAGGAAAGCGAAAAATGGATAAAGAAGTTGTGGTACTTAGGCACAATGGAATATCACTCAGCCATGAAATCAATGTCATAAGGCTAGTAGCAGCAGGATGAGTGGATTTAGGTACGATGACTCTCAGTGAAATAAGTCACAGAGAAAAAGACACTTATCCTAAGATATCACTTATAGAGGGAATGTCAAAATCGCTACACTTGAACTGAATTACAAAACAGAACAGAGTCACACATTTAGAAAACACACTATGGCTGCTTAACGGGAAAGGTGAGGTGGGGTGATGCATAAAACAAGGGTTTGAAATTAGCTCAGATACCGTTCCACAAGCCAAATATGTAATAGACAAGACCTACTCCCTGCTCAGTGAACTGGACTCAACAGCCCCTATTCACCGCCCAAGAATATATCTGACTAGTAAGAGTCTTAAAACCTATGTATTGATCTCTCTCTGGAAGTGAATCAAGAGGGTGTAAAGCGGCATAAACACAGCAGTGAAAAGCAGCTAAACCCCATTATAAAAATAGATTACTTAAAAAAAACCCCATAAAACAAAGACAGTGAAAGAGAGAGAAATTCTTACAAAATCCGTTCAGGGGCTCTGATGCAACCTGGATTGACCATATCTAGACCCACAGCTGGATGAGACATGAGGCTGGACACTCTTGGGGCTGAGAGGATTGGTGAGCTTGGGTGAGCAAACGCAGACCCTTTAAAGTCATACTGCGTGGTACCCATGCCGTGGGTCCCAAATCTCCAGGTTCAAGGGCATCTTCCTACATCGAAAACATGCGTGGGAAACCCAGAAGATGGTACACCGTGTGATCGGGAAAGGTTTCTCAAACGCACCTCATTTCTCCTCTCCTTGTGCTCGGGTTCGCCATTCCAGCCGCTCTACTAACAATCTCCCTACTTGGAGAATCAGCACCTTTAACCTCCTGTTTCATACAGGTCGCAATTTGGCCTGAGGATGAACGGGAAGAGGGGGAACCAATGAGAGACTAGCTCTAGGTGTTGGGACAGGCACAGGTCACTCTATTTTCCCATCGGGAAGAAGAATGAACCACAGGCTCAGCCTGCCCCCCGGAACCAGAATACGGCCTGAAGCAATCCTGCGCTTTGGCGGCCAGCTCCCAAAAAAGCGAGTTGACAAATGGAGCTCAGGGGCACTGCAACTCACAAACCTGCAGAGTTATAAATGATAACTCTCGTCCACAAATATATTGAGGGAAGGCAACGAGGAGGATTTGAAAGCAAGGCAGAATTGCAGGAAACAGGTTTCAGGAGGCAGACTCGACTCGCCTTGAAGGCACATGAAAAGCGGCAAAGCGTTGACAATGATGCCCTTGGCCAAAAAGGGCGTATGCGTTTTTTCCTGAATATATTCAGGAAAAAACGCATACGCCCTTTTTGGCCAACCAGGCAAGCCGGAAAGGCAAATCAGCGCTACAAAGAAGTCTCGCTTGCCATCGGTCAAAAGGGCCATGCTGAAAAAAGTGTAAAAACCAGAAATGCAGGACAGGCCATGGAGACATGGGAGCCTTGCTACGCTGATGGGCGGGCTGTAAATTGCCAACAGCCACTCTGGAGAAGTGTACGGTGTGTCCTGAAACATGTAATAAGCACAGCTTAGAGAGCATAGGGCACTTCCACTCATGGGCGTATAAATCGGGAAACCTAAAAATCAACAAGACACAGGCACCCCAAAGTTTAGGGCTGCTCTGTTTCCAAGAACCTCCACTTCGGTACACCTTCAATATCCCAGGAAAGCGAAAAATGGATAAAGAAGTTGTGGTACTTAGGCACAATGGAATATCACTCAGCCATGAAATCAATGTCATAAGGCTAGTAGCAGCAGGATGAGTGGATTTAGGTACGATGACTCTCAGTGAAATAAGTCACAGAGAAAAAGACACCTATCCTAAGATATCACTTACAGAGGGAATGTCAAAATCGCTACACTTGAACTGAATTACAAAACAGAACAGAGTCACACATTTAGAAAACACACTATGGCTGCTTAACGGGAAAGGTGAGGTGGGGTGATGCATAAAACAAGGGTTTGAAATTAGCTCAGATACCGTTCCACAAGCCAAATATGTAATAGACAAGACCTACTCCCTGCTCAGTGAACTGGACTCAACAGCCCCTATTCACCGCCCAAGAATATATCTGACTAGTAAGAGTCTTAAAACCTATGTATTGATCTCTCTCTGGAAGTGAATCAAGAGGGTGTAAAGCGGCATAAACACAGCAGTGAAAAGCAGCTAAACCCCATTATAAAAATAGATTACTTAAAAAAAACCCCATAAAACAAAGACAGTGAAAGAGAGAGAAATTCTTACAAAATCCGTTCAGGGGCTCTGATGCAACCTGGATTGACCATATCTAGACCCACAGCTGGATGAGACATGAGGCTGGACACTCTTGGGGCTGAGAGGATTGGTGAGCTTGGGTGAGCAAACGCAGACCCTTTAAAGTCATACTGCGTGGTACCCATGCCGTGGGTCCCAAATCTCCAGGTTCAAGGGCATCTTCCTACATCGAAAACATGCGTGGGAAACCCAGAAGATGGTACACCGTGTGATCGGGAAAGGTTTCTCAAACGCACCTCATTTCTCCTCTCCTTGTGCTCGGGTTCGCCATTCCAGCCGCTCTACTAACAATCTCCCTACTTGGAGAATCAGCACCTTTAACCTCCTGTTTCATACAGGTCGCAATTTGGCCTGAGGATGAACGGGAAGAGGGGGAACCAATGAGAGACTAGCTCTAGGTGTTGGGACAGGCACAGGTCACTCTATTTTCCCATCGGGAAGAAGAATGAACCACAGGCTCAGCCTGCCCCCCGGAACCAGAATACGGCCTGAAGCAATCCTGCGCTTTGGCGGCCAGCTCCCAAAAAAGCGAGTTGACAAATGGAGCTCAGGGGCACTGCAACTCACAAACCTGCAGAGTTATAAATGATAACTCTCGTCCACAAATATATTGAGGGAAGGCAACGAGGAGGATTTGAAAGCAAGGCAGAATTGCAGGAAACAGGTTTCAGGAGGCAGACTCGACTCGCCTTGAAGGCACATGAAAAGCGGCAAAGCGTTGACAATGATGCCCTTGGCCAAAAAGGGCGTATGCGTTTTTTCCTGAATATATTCAGGAAAAAACGCATACGCCCTTTTTGGCCAACCAGGCAAGCCGGAAAGGCAAATCAGCGCTACAAAGAAGTCTCGCTTGCCATCGGTCAAAAGGGCCATGCTGAAAAAAGTGTAAAAACCAGAAATGCAGGACAGGCCATGGAGACATGGGAGCCTTGCTACGCTGATGGGCGGGCTGTAAATTGCCAACAGCCACTCTGGAGAAGTGTACGGTGTGTCCTGAAACATGTAATAAGCACAGCTTAGAGAGCATAGGGCACTTCCACTCATGGGCGTATAAATCGGGAAACCTAAAAATCAACAAGACACAGGCACCCCAAAGTTTAGGGCTGCTCTGTTTCCAAGAACCTCCACTTCGGTACACCTTCAATATCCCAGGAAAGCGAAAAATGGATAAAGAAGTTGTGGTACTTAGGCACAATGGAATATCACTCAGCCATGAAATCAATGTCATAAGGCTAGTAGCAGCAGGATGAGTGGATTTAGGTACGATGACTCTCAGTGAAATAAGTCACAGAGAAAAAGACACCTATCCTAAGATATCACTTACAGAGGGAATGTCAAAATCGCTACACTTGAACTGAATTACAAAACAGAACAGAGTCACACATTTAGAAAACACACTATGGCTGCTTAACGGGAAAGGTGAGGTGGGGTGATGCATAAAACAAGGGTTTGAAATTAGCTCAGATACCGTTCCACAAGCCAAATATGTAATAGACAAGACCTACTCCCTGCTCAGTGAACTGGACTCAACAGCCCCTATTCACCGCCCAAGAATATATCTGACTAGTAAGAGTCTTAAAACCTATGTATTGATCTCTCTCTGGAAGTGAATCAAGAGGGTGTAAAGCGGCATAAACACAGCAGTGAAAAGCAGCTAAACCCCATTATAAAAATAGATTACTTAAAAAAAACCCCATAAAACAAAGACAGTGAAAGAGAGAGAAATTCTTACAAAATCCGTTCAGGGGCTCTGATGCAACCTGGATTGACCATATCTAGACCCACAGCTGGATGAGACATGAGGCTGGACACTCTTGGGGCTGAGAGGATTGGTGAGCTTGGGTGAGCAAACGCAGACCCTTTAAAGTCATACTGCGTGGTACCCATGCCGTGGGTCCCAAATCTCCAGGTTCAAGGGCATCTTCCTACATCGAAAACATGCGTGGGAAACCCAGAAGATGGTACACCGTGTGATCGGGAAAGGTTTCTCAAACGCACCTCATTTCTCCTCTCCTTGTGCTCGGGTTCGCCATTCCAGCCGCTCTACTAACAATCTCCCTACTTGGAGAATCAGCACCTTTAACCTCCTGTTTCATACAGGTCGCAATTTGGCCTGAGGATGAACGGGAAGAGGGGGAACCAATGAGAGACTAGCTCTAGGTGTTGGGACAGGCACAGGTCACTCTATTTTCCCATCGGGAAGAAGAATGAACCACAGGCTCAGCCTGCCCCCCGGAACCAGAATACGGCCTGAAGCAATCCTGCGCTTTGGCGGCCAGCTCCCAAAAAAGCGAGTTGACAAATGGAGCTCAGGGGCACTGCAACTCACAAACCTGCAGAGTTATAAATGATAACTCTCGTCCACAAATATATTGAGGGAAGGCAACGAGGAGGATTTGAAAGCAAGGCAGAATTGCAGGAAACAGGTTTCAGGAGGCAGACTCGACTCGCCTTGAAGGCACATGAAAAGCGGCAAAGCGTTGACAATGATGCCCTTGGCCAAAAAGGGCGTATGCGTTTTTTCCTGAATATATTCAGGAAAAAACGCATACGCCCTTTTTGGCCAACCAGGCAAGCCGGAAAGGCAAATCAGCGCTACAAAGAAGTCTCGCTTGCCATCGGTCAAAAGGGCCATGCTGAAAAAAGTGTAAAAACCAGAAATGCAGGACAGGCCATGGAGACATGGGAGCCTTGCTACGCTGATGGGCGGGATGTAAATTGCCAACAGCCACTCTGGAGAAGTGTACGGTGTGTCCTGAAACATGTAATAAGCACAGCTTAGAGAGCATAGGGCACTTCCACTCATGGGCGTATAAATCGGGAAACCTAAAAATCAACAAGACACAGGCACCCCAAAGTTTAGGGCTGCTCTGTTTCCAAGAACCTCCACTTCGGTACACCTTCAATATCCCAGGAAAGCGAAAAATGGATAAAGAAGTTGTGGTACTTAGGCACAATGGAATATCACTCAGCCATGAAATCAATGTCATAAGGCTAGTAGCAGCAGGATGAGTGGATTTAGGTACGATGACTCTCAGTGAAATAAGTCACAGAGAAAAAGACACTTATCCTAAGATATCACTTATAGAGGGAATGTCAAAATCGCTACACTTGAACTGAATTACAAAACAGAACAGAGTCACACATTTAGAAAACACACTATGGCTGCTTAACGGGAAAGGTGAGGTGGGGTGATGCATAAAACAAGGGTTTGAAATTAGCTCAGATACCGTTCCACAAGCCAAATACGTAATAGACAAGACCTACTCCCTGCTCAGTGAACTGGACTCAACAGCCCCTATTCACCGCCCAAGAATATATCTGACTAGTAAGAGTCTTAAAACCTATGTATTGATCTCTCTCTGGAAGTGAATCAAGAGGGTGTAAAGCGGCATAAACACAGCAGTGAAAAGCAGCTAAACCCCATTATAAAAATAGATTACTTAAAAAAAACCCCATAAAACAAAGACAGTGAAAGAGAGAGAAATTCTTACAAAATCCGTTCAGGGGCTCTGATGCAACCTGGATTGACCATATCTAGACCCACAGCTGGATGAGACATGAGGCTGGACACTCTTGGGGCTGAGAGGATTGGTGAGCTTGGGTGAGCAAACGCAGACCCTTTAAAGTCATACTGCGTGGTACCCATGCCGTGGGTCCCAAATCTCCAGGTTCAAGGGCATCTTCCTACATCGAAAACATGCGTGGGAAACCCAGAAGATGGTACACCGTGTGATCGGGAAAGGTTTCTCAAACGCACCTCATTTCTCCTCTCCTTGTGCTCGGGTTCGCCATTCCAGCCGCTCTACTAACAATCTCCCTACTTGGAGAATCAGCACCTTTAACCTCCTGTTTCATACAGGTCGCAATTTGGCCTGAGGATGAACGGGAAGAGGGGGAACCAATGAGAGACTAGCTCTAGGTGTTGGGACAGGCACAGGTCACTCTATTTTCCCATCGGGAAGAAGAATGAACCACAGGCTCAGCCTGCCCCCCGGAACCAGAATACGGCCTGAAGCAATCCTGCGCTTTGGCGGCCAGCTCCCAAAAAAGCGAGTTGACAAATGGAGCTCAGGGGCACTGCAACTCACAAACCTGCAGAGTTATAAATGATAACTCTCGTCCACAAATATATTGAGGGAAGGCAACGAGGAGGATTTGAAAGCAAGGCAGAATTGCAGGAAACAGGTTTCAGGAGGCAGACTCGACTCGCCTTGAAGGCACATGAAAAGCGGCAAAGCGTTGACAATGATGCCCTTGGCCAAAAAGGGCGTATGCGTTTTTTTTTTTGGCCAACCAGGCAAGCGGGAAAGGCAAATCAGCGCTACAAAGAAGTCTCGCTTGCCATCGGTCAAAAGGGCCATGCTGAAAAAAGTGTAAAAACCAGAAATGCAGGACAGGCCATGGAGACATGGGAGCCTTGCTACGCTGATGGGCGGGATGTAAATTGCCAACAGCCACTCTGGAGAAGTGTACGGTGTGTCCTGAAACATGTAATAAGCACAGCTTAGAGAGCATAGGGCACTTCCACTCATGGGCGTATAAATCGGGAAACCTAAAAATCAACAAGACACAGGCACCCCAAAGTTTAGGGCTGCTCTGTTTCCAAGAACCTCCACTTCGGTACACCTTCAATATCCCAGGAAAGCGAAAAATGGATAAAGAAGTTGTGGTACTTAGGCACAATGGAATATCACTCAGCCATGAAATCAATGTCATAAGGCTAGTAGCAGCAGGATGAGTGGATTTAGGTACGATGACTCTCAGTGAAATAAGTCACAGAGAAAAAGACACCTATCCTAAGATATCACTTACAGAGGGAATGTCAAAATCGCTACACTTGAACTGAATTACAAAACAGAACAGAGTCACACATTTAGAAAACACACTATGGCTGCTTAACGGGAAAGGTGAGGTGGGGTGATGCATAAAACAAGGGTTTGAAATTAGCTCAGATACCGTTCCACAAGCCAAATATGTAATAGACAAGACCTACTCCCTGCTCAGTGAACTGGACTCAACAGCCCCTATTCACCGCCCAAGAATATATCTGACTAGTAAGAGTCTTAAAACCTATGTATTGATCTCTCTCTGGAAGTGAATCAAGAGGGTGTAAAGCGGCATAAACACAGCAGTGAAAAGCAGCTAAACCCCATTATAAAAATAGATTACTTAAAAAAAACCCCATAAAACAAAGACAGTGAAAGAGAGAGAAATTCTTACAAAATCCGTTCAGGGGCTCTGATGCAACCTGGATTGACCATATCTAGACCCACAGCTGGAGGAGACATGAGGCTGGACACTCTTGGGGCTGAGAGGATTGGTGAGCTTGGGTGAGCAAACGCAGACCCTTTAAAGTCATACTGCGTGGTACCCATGCCGTGGGTCCCAAATCTCCAGGTTCAAGGGCATCTTCCTACATCGAAAACATGCGTGGGAAACCCAGAAGATGGTACACCGTGTGATCGGGAAAGGTTTCTCAAACGCACCTCATTTCTCCTCTCCTTGTGCTCGGGTTCGCCATTCCAGCCGCTCTACTAACAATCTCCCTACTTGGAGAATCAGCACCTTTAACCTCCTGTTTCATACAGGTCGCAATTTGGCCTGAGGATGAACGGGAAGAGGGGGAACCAATGAGAGACTAGCTCTAGGTGTTGGGACAGGCACAGGTCACTCTATTTTCCCATCGGGAAGAAGAATGAACCACAGGCTCAGCCTGCCCCCCGGAACCAGAATACGGCCTGAAGCAATCCTGCGCTTTGGCGGCCAGCTCCCAAAAAAGCGAGTTGACAAATGGAGCTCAGGGGCACTGCAACTCACAAACCTGCAGAGTTATAAATGATAACTCTCGTCCACAAATATATTGAGGGAAGGCAACGAGGAGGATTTGAAAGCAAGGCAGAATTGCAGGAAACAGGTTTCAGGAGGCAGACTCGACTCGCCTTGAAGGCACATGAAAAGCGGCAAAGCGTTGACAATGATGCCCTTGGCCAAAAAGGGCGTATGCGTTTTTTCCTGAATATATTCAGGAAAAAACGCATACGCCCTTTTTGGCCAACCAGGCAAGCGGGAAAGGCAAATCAGCGCTACAAAGAAGTCTCGCTTGCCATCGGTCAAAAGGGCCATGCTGAAAAAAGTGTAAAAACCAGAAATGCAGGACAGGCCATGGAGACATGGGAGCCTTGCTACGCTGATGGGCGGGCTGTAAATTGCCAACAGCCACTCTGGAGAAGTGTACGGTGTGTCCTGAAACATGTAATAAGCACAGCTTAGAGAGCATAGGGCACTTCCACTCATGGGCGTATAAATCGGGAAACCTAAAAATCAACAAGACACAGGCACCCCAAAGTTTAGGGCTGCTCTGTTTCCAAGAACCTCCACTTCGGTACACCTTCAATATCCCAGGAAAGCGAAAAATGGATAAAGAAGTTGTGGTACTTAGGCACAATGGAATATCACTCAGCCATGAAATCAATGTCATAAGGCTAGTAGCAGCAGGATGAGTGGATTTAGGTACGATGACTCTCAGTGAAATAAGTCACAGAGAAAAAGACACTTATCCTAAGATATCACTTACAGAGGGAATGTCAAAATCGCTACACTTGAACTGAATTACAAAACAGAACAGAGTCACACATTTAGAAAACACACTATGGCTGCTTAACGGGAAAGGTGAGGTGGGGTGATGCATAAAACAAGGGTTTGAAATTAGCTCAGATACCGTTCCACAAGCCAAATATGTAATAGACAAGACCTACTCCCTGCTCAGTGAACTGGACTCAACAGCCCCTATTCACCGCCCAAGAATATATCTGACTAGTAAGAGTCTTAAAACCTATGTATTGATCTCTCTCTGGAAGTGAATCAAGAGGGTGTAAAGCGGCATAAACACAGCAGTGAAAAGCAGCTAAACCCCATTATAAAAATAGATTACTTAAAAAAAACCCCATAAAACAAAGACAGTGAAAGAGAGAGAAATTCTTACAAAATCCGTTCAGGGGCTCTGATGCAACCTGGATTGACCATATCTAGACCCACAGCTGGAGGAGACATGAGGCTGGACACTCTTGGGGCTGAGAGGATTGGTGAGCTTGGGTGAGCAAACGCAGACCCTTTAAAGTCATACTGCGTGGTACCCATGCCGTGGGTCCCAAATCTCCAGGTTCAAGGGCATCTTCCTACATCGAAAACATGCGTGGGAAACCCAGAAGATGGTACACCGTGTGATCGGGAAAGGTTTCTCAAACGCACCTCATTTCTCCTCTCCTTGTGCTCGGGTTCGCCATTCCAGCCGCTCTACTAACAATCTCCCTACTTGGAGAATCAGCACCTTTAACCTCCTGTTTCATACAGGTCGCAATTTGGCCTGAGGATGAACGGGAAGAGGGGGAACCAATGAGAGACTAGCTCTAGGTGTTGGGACAGGCACAGGTCACTCTATTTTCCCATCGGGAAGAAGAATGAACCACAGGCTCAGCCTGCCCCCCGGAACCAGAATACGGCCTGAAGCAATCCTGCGCTTTGGCGGCCAGCTCCCAAAAAAGCGAGTTGACAAATGGAGCTCAGGGGCACTGCAACTCACAAACCTGCAGAGTTATAAATGATAACTCTCGTCCACAAATATATTGAGGGAAGGCAACGAGGAGGATTTGAAAGCAAGGCAGAATTGCAGGAAACAGGTTTCAGGAGGCAGACTCGACTCGCCTTGAAGGCACATGAAAAGCGGCAAAGCGTTGACAATGATGCCCTTGGCCAAAAAGGGCGTATGCGTTTTTTCCTGAATATATTCAGGAAAAAACGCATACGCCCTTTTTGGCCAACCAGGCAAGCCGGAAAGGCAAATCAGCGCTACAAAGAAGTCTCGCTTGCCATCGGTCAAAAGGGCCATGCTGAAAAAAGTGTAAAAACCAGAAATGCAGGACAGGCCATGGAGACATGGGAGCCTTGCTACGCTGATGGGCGGGCTGTAAATTGCCAACAGCCACTCTGGAGAAGTGTACGGTGTGTCCTGAAACATGTAATAAGCACAGCTTAGAGAGCATAGGGCACTTCCACTCATGGGCGTATAAATCGGGAAACCTAAAAATCAACAAGACACAGGCACCCCAAAGTTTAGGGCTGCTCTGTTTCCAAGAACCTCCACTTCGGTACACCTTCAATATCCCAGGAAAGCGAAAAATGGATAAAGAAGTTGTGGTACTTAGGCACAATGGAATATCACTCAGCCATGAAATCAATGTCATAAGGCTAGTAGCAGCAGGATGAGTGGATTTAGGTACGATGACTCTCAGTGAAATAAGTCACAGAGAAAAAGACACTTATCCTAAGATATCACTTATAGAGGGAATGTCAAAATCGCTACACTTGAACTGAATTACAAAACAGAACAGAGTCACACATTTAGAAAACACACTATGGCTGCTTAACGGGAAAGGTGAGGTGGGGTGATGCATAAAACAAGGGTTTGAAATTAGCTCAGATACCGTTCCACAAGCCAAATACGTAATAGACAAGACCTACTCCCTGCTCAGTGAACTGGACTCAACAGCCCCTATTCACCGCCCAAGAATATATCTGACTAGTAAGAGTCTTAAAACCTATGTATTGATCTCTCTCTGGAAGTGAATCAAGAGGGTGTAAAGCGGCATAAACACAGCAGTGAAAAGCAGCTAAACCCCATTATAAAAATAGATTACTTAAAAAAAACCCCATAAAACAAAGACAGTGAAAGAGAGAGAAATTCTTACAAAATCCGTTCAGGGGCTCTGATGCAACCTGGATTGACCATATCTAGACCCACAGCTGGATGAGACATGAGGCTGGACACTCTTGGGGCTGAGAGGATTGGTGAGCTTGGGTGAGCAAACGCAGACCCTTTAAAGTCATACTGCGTGGTACCCATGCCGTGGGTCCCAAATCTCCAGGTTCAAGGGCATCTTCCTACATCGAAAACATGCGTGGGAAACCCAGAAGATGGTACACCGTGTGATCGGGAAAGGTTTCTCAAACGCACCTCATTTCTCCTCTCCTTGTGCTCGGGTTCGCCATTCCAGCCGCTCTACTAACAATCTCCCTACTTGGAGAATCAGCACCTTTAACCTCCTGTTTCATACAGGTCGCAATTTGGCCTGAGGATGAACGGGAAGAGGGGGAACCAATGAGAGACTAGCTCTAGGTGTTGGGACAGGCACAGGTCACTCTATTTTCCCATCGGGAAGAAGAATGAACCACAGGCTCAGCCTGCCCCCCGGAACCAGAATACGGCCTGAAGCAATCCTGCGCTTTGGCGGCCAGCTCCCAAAAAAGCGAGTTGACAAATGGAGCTCAGGGGCACTGCAACTCACAAACCTGCAGAGTTATAAATGATAACTCTCGTCCACAAATATATTGAGGGAAGGCAACGAGGAGGATTTGAAAGCAAGGCAGAATTGCAGGAAACAGGTTTCAGGAGGCAGACTCGACTCGCCTTGAAGGCACATGAAAAGCGGCAAAGCGTTGACAATGATGCCCTTGGCCAAAAAGGGCGTATGCGTTTTTTTTTTTGGCCAACCAGGCAAGCGGGAAAGGCAAATCAGCGCTACAAAGAAGTCTCGCTTGCCATCGGTCAAAAGGGCCATGCTGAAAAAAGTGTAAAAACCAGAAATGCAGGACAGGCCATGGAGACATGGGAGCCTTGCTACGCTGATGGGCGGGATGTAAATTGCCAACAGCCACTCTGGAGAAGTGTACGGTGTGTCCTGAAACATGTAATAAGCACAGCTTAGAGAGCATAGGGCACTTCCACTCATGGGCGTATAAATCGGGAAACCTAAAAATCAACAAGACACAGGCACCCCAAAGTTTAGGGCTGCTCTGTTTCCAAGAACCTCCACTTCGGTACACCTTCAATATCCCAGGAAAGCGAAAAATGGATAAAGAAGTTGTGGTACTTAGGCACAATGGAATATCACTCAGCCATGAAATCAATGTCATAAGGCTAGTAGCAGCAGGATGAGTGGATTTAGGTACGATGACTCTCAGTGAAATAAGTCACAGAGAAAAAGACACCTATCCTAAGATATCACTTACAGAGGGAATGTCAAAATCGCTACACTTGAACTGAATTACAAAACAGAACAGAGTCACACATTTAGAAAACACACTATGGCTGCTTAACGGGAAAGGTGAGGTGGGGTGATGCATAAAACAAGGGTTTGAAATTAGCTCAGATACCGTTCCACAAGCCAAATATGTAATAGACAAGACCTACTCCCTGCTCAGTGAACTGGACTCAACAGCCCCTATTCACCGCCCAAGAATATATCTGACTAGTAAGAGTCTTAAAACCTATGTATTGATCTCTCTCTGGAAGTGAATCAAGAGGGTGTAAAGCGGCATAAACACAGCAGTGAAAAGCAGCTAAACCCCATTATAAAAATAGATTACTTAAAAAAAACCCCATAAAACAAAGACAGTGAAAGAGAGAGAAATTCTTACAAAATCCGTTCAGGGGCTCTGATGCAACCTGGATTGACCATATCTAGACCCACAGCTGGAGGAGACATGAGGCTGGACACTCTTGGGGCTGAGAGGATTGGTGAGCTTGGGTGAGCAAACGCAGACCCTTTAAAGTCATACTGCGTGGTACCCATGCCGTGGGTCCCAAATCTCCAGGTTCAAGGGCATCTTCCTACATCGAAAACATGCGTGGGAAACCCAGAAGATGGTACACCGTGTGATCGGGAAAGGTTTCTCAAACGCACCTCATTTCTCCTCTCCTTGTGCTCGGGTTCGCCATTCCAGCCGCTCTACTAACAATCTCCCTACTTGGAGAATCAGCACCTTTAACCTCCTGTTTCATACAGGTCGCAATTTGGCCTGAGGATGAACGGGAAGAGGGGGAACCAATGAGAGACTAGCTCTAGGTGTTGGGACAGGCACAGGTCACTCTATTTTCCCATCGGGAAGAAGAATGAACCACAGGCTCAGCCTGCCCCCCGGAACCAGAATACGGCCTGAAGCAATCCTGCGCTTTGGCGGCCAGCTCCCAAAAAAGCGAGTTGACAAATGGAGCTCAGGGGCACTGCAACTCACAAACCTGCAGAGTTATAAATGATAACTCTCGTCCACAAATATATTGAGGGAAGGCAACGAGGAGGATTTGAAAGCAAGGCAGAATTGCAGGAAACAGGTTTCAGGAGGCAGACTCGACTCGCCTTGAAGGCACATGAAAAGCGGCAAAGCGTTGACAATGATGCCCTTGGCCAAAAAGGGCGTATGCGTTTTTTCCTGAATATATTCAGGAAAAAACGCATACGCCCTTTTTGGCCAACCAGGCAAGCGGGAAAGGCAAATCAGCGCTACAAAGAAGTCTCGCTTGCCATCGGTCAAAAGGGCCATGCTGAAAAAAGTGTAAAAACCAGAAATGCAGGACAGGCCATGGAGACATGGGAGCCTTGCTACGCTGATGGGCGGGCTGTAAATTGCCAACAGCCACTCTGGAGAAGTGTACGGTGTGTCCTGAAACATGTAATAAGCACAGCTTAGAGAGCATAGGGCACTTCCACTCATGGGCGTATAAATCGGGAAACCTAAAAATCAACAAGACACAGGCACCCCAAAGTTTAGGGCTGCTCTGTTTCCAAGAACCTCCACTTCGGTACACCTTCAATATCCCAGGAAAGCGAAAAATGGATAAAGAAGTTGTGGTACTTAGGCACAATGGAATATCACTCAGCCATGAAATCAATGTCATAAGGCTAGTAGCAGCAGGATGAGTGGATTTAGGTACGATGACTCTCAGTGAAATAAGTCACAGAGAAAAAGACACTTATCCTAAGATATCACTTACAGAGGGAATGTCAAAATCGCTACACTTGAACTGAATTACAAAACAGAACAGAGTCACACATTTAGAAAACACACTATGGCTGCTTAACGGGAAAGGTGAGGTGGGGTGATGCATAAAACAAGGGTTTGAAATTAGCTCAGATACCGTTCCACAAGCCAAATATGTAATAGACAAGACCTACTCCCTGCTCAGTGAACTGGACTCAACAGCCCCTATTCACCGCCCAAGAATATATCTGACTAGTAAGAGTCTTAAAACCTATGTATTGATCTCTCTCTGGAAGTGAATCAAGAGGGTGTAAAGCGGCATAAACACAGCAGTGAAAAGCAGCTAAACCCCATTATAAAAATAGATTACTTAAAAAAAACCCCATAAAACAAAGACAGTGAAAGAGAGAGAAATTCTTACAAAATCCGTTCAGGGGCTCTGATGCAACCTGGATTGACCATATCTAGACCCACAGCTGGAGGAGACATGAGGCTGGACACTCTTGGGGCTGAGAGGATTGGTGAGCTTGGGTGAGCAAACGCAGACCCTTTAAAGTCATACTGCGTGGTACCCATGCCGTGGGTCCCAAATCTCCAGGTTCAAGGGCATCTTCCTACATCGAAAACATGCGTGGGAAACCCAGAAGATGGTACACCGTGTGATCGGGAAAGGTTTCTCAAACGCACCTCATTTCTCCTCTCCTTGTGCTCGGGTTCGCCATTCCAGCCGCTCTACTAACAATCTCCCTACTTGGAGAATCAGCACCTTTAACCTCCTGTTTCATACAGGTCGCAATTTGGCCTGAGGATGAACGGGAAGAGGGGGAACCAATGAGAGACTAGCTCTAGGTGTTGGGACAGGCACAGGTCACTCTATTTTCCCATCGGGAAGAAGAATGAACCACAGGCTCAGCCTGCCCCCCGGAACCAGAATACGGCCTGAAGCAATCCTGCGCTTTGGCGGCCAGCTCCCAAAAAAGCGAGTTGACAAATGGAGCTCAGGGGCACTGCAACTCACAAACCTGCAGAGTTATAAATGATAACTCTCGTCCACAAATATATTGAGGGAAGGCAACGAGGAGGATTTGAAAGCAAGGCAGAATTGCAGGAAACAGGTTTCAGGAGGCAGACTCGACTCGCCTTGAAGGCACATGAAAAGCGGCAAAGCGTTGACAATGATGCCCTTGGCCAAAAAGGGCGTATGCGTTTTTTCCTGAATATATTCAGGAAAAAACGCATACGCCCTTTTTGGCCAACCAGGCAAGCCGGAAAGGCAAATCAGCGCTACAAAGAAGTCTCGCTTGCCATCGGTCAAAAGGGCCATGCTGAAAAAAGTGTAAAAACCAGAAATGCAGGACAGGCCATGGAGACATGGGAGCCTTGCTACGCTGATGGGCGGGATGTAAATTGCCAACAGCCACTCTGGAGAAGTGTACGGTGTGTCCT
This sequence comes from Eubalaena glacialis, assembly GCF_028564815.1. Lineage (NCBI taxonomy): Eukaryota > Metazoa > Chordata > Mammalia > Artiodactyla > Balaenidae > Eubalaena > Eubalaena glacialis. Next base: position 118,961,320 of record NC_083722.1, read on the forward strand.
GAAACATGTAATAAGCACAGCTTAGAGAGCATAGGGCACTTCCACTCATGGGCGTATAAATCGGGAAACCTAAAAATCAACAAGACACAGGCACCCCAAAGTTTAGGGCTGCTCTGTTTCCAAGAACCTCCACTTCGGTACACCTTCAATATCCCAGGAAAGCGAAAAATGGATAAAGAAGTTGTGGTACTTAGGCACAATGGAATATCACTCAGCCATGAAATCAATGTCATAAGGCTAGTAGCAGCAGGATGAGTGGATTTAGGTACGATGACTCTCAGTGAAATAAGTCACAGAGAAAAAGACACTTATCCTAAGATATCACTTACAGAGGGAATGTCAAAATCGCTACACTTGAACTGAATTACAAAACAGAACAGAGTCACACATTTAGAAAACACACTATGGCTGCTTAACGGGAAAGGTGAGGTGGGGTGATGCATAAAACAAGGGTTTGAAATTAGCTCAGATACCGTTCCACAAGCCAAATATGTAATAGACAAGACCTACTCCCTGCTCAGTGAACTGGACTCAACAGCCCCTATTCACCGCCCAAGAATATATCTGACTAGTAAGAGTCTTAAAACCTATGTATTGATCTCTCTCTGGAAGTGAATCAAGAGGGTGTAAAGCGGCATAAACACAGCAGTGAAAAGCAGCTAAACCCCATTATAAAAATAGATTACTTAAAAAAAACCCCATAAAACAAAGACAGTGAAAGAGAGAGAAATTCTTACAAAATCCGTTCAGGGGCTCTGATGCAACCTGGATTGACCATATCTAGACCCACAGCTGGAGGAGACATGAGGCTGGACACTCTTGGGGCTGAGAGGATTGGTGAGCTTGGGTGAGCAAACGCAGACCCTTTAAAGTCATACTGCGTGGTACCCATGCCGTGGGTCCCAAATCTCCAGGTTCAAGGGCATCTTCCTACATCGAAAACATGCGTGGGAAACCCAGAAGATGGTACACCGTGTGATCGGGAAAGGTTTCTCAAACGCACCTCATTTCTCCTCTCCTTGTGCTCGGGTTCGCCATTCCAGCCGCTCTACTAACAATCTCCCTACTTGGAGAATCAGCACCTTTAACCTCCTGTTTCATACAGGTCGCAATTTGGCCTGAGGATGAACGGGAAGAGGGGGAACCAATGAGAGACTAGCTCTAGGTGTTGGGACAGGCACAGGTCACTCTATTTTCCCATCGGGAAGAAGAATGAACCACAGGCTCAGCCTGCCCCCCGGAACCAGAATACGGCCTGAAGCAATCCTGCGCTTTGGCGGCCAGCTCCCAAAAAAGCGAGTTGACAAATGGAGCTCAGGGGCACTGCAACTCACAAACCTGCAGAGTTATAAATGATAACTCTCGTCCACAAATATATTGAGGGAAGGCAACGAGGAGGATTTGAAAGCAAGGCAGAATTGCAGGAAACAGGTTTCAGGAGGCAGACTCGACTCGCCTTGAAGGCACATGAAAAGCGGCAAAGCGTTGACAATGATGCCCTTGGCCAAAAAGGGCGTATGCGTTTTTTCCTGAATATATTCAGGAAAAAACGCATACGCCCTTTTTGGCCAACCAGGCAAGCCGGAAAGGCAAATCAGCGCTACAAAGAAGTCTCGCTTGCCATCGGTCAAAAGGGCCATGCTGAAAAAAGTGTAAAAACCAGAAATGCAGGACAGGCCATGGAGACATGGGAGCCTTGCTACGCTGATGGGCGGGATGTAAATTGCCAACAGCCACTCTGGAGAAGTGTACGGTGTGTCCTGAAACATGTAATAAGCACAGCTTAGAGAGCATAGGGCACTTCCACTCATGGGCGTATAAATCGGGAAACCTAAAAATCAACAAGACACAGGCACCCCAAAGTTTAGGGCTGCTCTGTTTCCAAGAACCTCCACTTCGGTACACCTTCAATATCCCAGGAAAGCGAAAAATGGATAAAGAAGTTGTGGTACTTAGGCACAATGGAATATCACTCAGCCATGAAATCAATGTCATAAGGCTAGTAGCAGCAGGATGAGTGGATTTAGGTACGATGACTCTCAGTGAAATAAGTCACAGAGAAAAAGACACCTATCCTAAGATATCACTTACAGAGGGAATGTCAAAATCGCTACACTTGAACTGAATTACAAAACAGAACAGAGTCACACATTTAGAAAACACACTATGGCTGCTTAACGGGAAAGGTGAGGTGGGGTGATGCATAAAACAAGGGTTTGAAATTAGCTCAGATACCGTTCCACAAGCCAAATATGTAATAGACAAGACCTACTCCCTGCTCAGTGAACTGGACTCAACAGCCCCTATTCACCGCCCAAGAATATATCTGACTAGTAAGAGTCTTAAAACCTATGTATTGATCTCTCTCTGGAAGTGAATCAAGAGGGTGTAAAGCGGCATAAACACAGCAGTGAAAAGCAGCTAAACCCCATTATAAAAATAGATTACTTAAAAAAAACCCCATAAAACAAAGACAGTGAAAGAGAGAGAAATTCTTACAAAATCCGTTCAGGGGCTCTGATGCAACCTGGATTGACCATATCTAGACCCACAGCTGGAGGAGACATGAGGCTGGACACTCTTGGGGCTGAGAGGATTGGTGAGCTTGGGTGAGCAAACGCAGACCCTTTAAAGTCATACTGCGTGGTACCCATGCCGTGGGTCCCAAATCTCCAGGTTCAAGGGCATCTTCCTACATCGAAAACATGCGTGGGAAACCCAGAAGATGGTACACCGTGTGATCGGGAAAGGTTTCTCAAACGCACCTCATTTCTCCTCTCCTTGTGCTCGGGTTCGCCATTCCAGCCGCTCTACTAACAATCTCCCTACTTGGAGAATCAGCACCTTTAACCTCCTGTTTCATACAGGTCGCAATTTGGCCTGAGGATGAACGGGAAGAGGGGGAACCAATGAGAGACTAGCTCTAGGTGTTGGGACAGGCACAGGTCACTCTATTTTCCCATCGGGAAGAAGAATGAACCACAGGCTCAGCCTGCCCCCCGGAACCAGAATACGGCCTGAAGCAATCCTGCGCTTTGGCGGCCAGCTCCCAAAAAAGCGAGTTGACAAATGGAGCTCAGGGGCACTGCAACTCACAAACCTGCAGAGTTATAAATGATAACTCTCGTCCACAAATATATTGAGGGAAGGCAACGAGGAGGATTTGAAAGCAAGGCAGAATTGCAGGAAACAGGTTTCAGGAGGCAGACTCGACTCGCCTTGAAGGCACATGAAAAGCGGCAAAGCGTTGACAATGATGCCCTTGGCCAAAAAGGGCGTATGCGTTTTTTCCTGAATATATTCAGGAAAAAACGCATACGCCCTTTTTGGCCAACCAGGCAAGCCGGAAAGGCAAATCAGCGCTACAAAGAAGTCTCGCTTGCCATCGGTCAAAAGGGCCATGCTGAAAAAAGTGTAAAAACCAGAAATGCAGGACAGGCCATGGAGACATGGGAGCCTTGCTACGCTGATGGGCGGGATGTAAATTGCCAACAGCCACTCTGGAGAAGTGTACGGTGTGTCCTGAAACATGTAATAAGCACAGCTTAGAGAGCATAGGGCACTTCCACTCATGGGCGTATAAATCGGGAAACCTAAAAATCAACAAGACACAGGCACCCCAAAGTTTAGGGCTGCTCTGTTTCCAAGAACCTCCACTTCGGTACACCTTCAATATCCCAGGAAAGCGAAAAATGGATAAAGAAGTTGTGGTACTTAGGCACAATGGAATATCACTCAGCCATGAAATCAATGTCATAAGGCTAGTAGCAGCAGGATGAGTGGATTTAGGTACGATGACTCTCAGTGAAATAAGTCACAGAGAAAAAGACACCTATCCTAAGATATCACTTACAGAGGGAATGTCAAAATCGCTACACTTGAACTGAATTACAAAACAGAACAGAGTCACACATTTAGAAAACACACTATGGCTGCTTAACGGGAAAGGTGAGGTGGGGTGATGCATAAAACAAGGGTTTGAAATTAGCTCAGATACCGTTCCACAAGCCAAATATGTAATAGACAAGACCTACTCCCTGCTCAGTGAACTGGACTCAACAGCCCCTATTCACCGCCCAAGAATATATCTGACTAGTAAGAGTCTTAAAACCTATGTATTGATCTCTCTCTGGAAGTGAATCAAGAGGGTGTAAAGCGGCATAAACACAGCAGTGAAAAGCAGCTAAACCCCATTATAAAAATAGATTACTTAAAAAAAACCCCATAAAACAAAGACAGTGAAAGAGAGAGAAATTCTTACAAAATCCGTTCAGGGGCTCTGATGCAACCTGGATTGACCATATCTAGACCCACAGCTGGAGGAGACATGAGGCTGGACACTCTTGGGGCTGAGAGGATTGGTGAGCTTGGGTGAGCAAACGCAGACCCTTTAAAGTCATACTGCGTGGTACCCATGCCGTGGGTCCCAAATCTCCAGGTTCAAGGGCATCTTCCTACATCGAAAACATGCGTGGGAAACCCAGAAGATGGTACACCGTGTGATCGGGAAAGGTTTCTCAAACGCACCTCATTTCTCCTCTCCTTGTGCTCGGGTTCGCCATTCCAGCCGCTCTACTAACAATCTCCCTACTTGGAGAATCAGCACCTTTAACCTCCTGTTTCATACAGGTCGCAATTTGGCCTGAGGATGAACGGGAAGAGGGGGAACCAATGAGAGACTAGCTCTAGGTGTTGGGACAGGCACAGGTCACTCTATTTTCCCATCGGGAAGAAGAATGAACCACAGGCTCAGCCTGCCCCCCGGAACCAGAATACGGCCTGAAGCAATCCTGCGCTTTGGCGGCCAGCTCCCAAAAAAGCGAGTTGACAAATGGAGCTCAGGGGCACTGCAACTCACAAACCTGCAGAGTTATAAATGATAACTCTCGTCCACAAATATATTGAGGGAAGGCAACGAGGAGGATTTGAAAGCAAGGCAGAATTGCAGGAAACAGGTTTCAGGAGGCAGACTCGACTCGCCTTGAAGGCACATGAAAAGCGGCAAAGCGTTGACAATGATGCCGTTGGCCAAAAAGGGCGTATGCGTTTTTTCCTGAATATATTCAGGAAAAAACGCATACGCCCTTTTTGGCCAACCAGGCAAGCCGGAAAGGCAAATCAGCGCTACAAAGAAGTCTCGCTTGCCATCGGTCAAAAGGGCCATGCTGAAAAAAGTGTAAAAACCAGAAATGCAGGACAGGCCATGGAGACATGGGAGCCTTGCTACGCTGATGGGCGGGCTGTAAATTGCCAACAGCCACTCTGGAGAAGTGTACGGTGTGTCCTGAAACATGTAATAAGCACAGCTTAGAGAGCATAGGGCACTTCCACTCATGGGCGTATAAATCGGGAAACCTAAAAATCAACAAGACACAGGCACCCCAAAGTTTAGGGCTGCTCTGTTTCCAAGAACCTCCACTTCGGTACACCTTCAATATCCCAGGAAAGCGAAAAATGGATAAAGAAGTTGTGGTACTTAGGCACAATGGAATATCACTCAGCCATGAAATCAATGTCATAAGGCTAGTAGCAGCAGGATGAGTGGATTTAGGTACGATGACTCTCAGTGAAATAAGTCACAGAGAAAAAGACACTTATCCTAAGATATCACTTATAGAGGGAATGTCAAAAGCGCTACACTAGAACTGAATTACAAAACAGAACAGAGTCACACATTTAGAAAACACACTATGGCTGCTTAACGGGAAAGGTGAGGTGGGGTGATGCATAAAACAAGGGTTTGAAATTAGCTCAGATACCGTTCCACAAGCCAAATACGTAATAGACAAGACCTACTCCCTGCTCAGTGAACTGGACTCAACAGACCCTATTCACCGCCCAAGAATATATCTGACTAGTAAGAGTCTTAAAACCTATGTATTGATCTCTCTCTGGAAGTGAATCAAGAGGGTGTAAAGCGGCATAAACACAGCAGTGAAAAGCAGCTAAACCCCATTATAAAAATAGATTACTTAAAAAAAACCCCATAAAACAAAGACAGTGAAAGAGAGAGAAATTCTTACAAAATCCGTTCAGGGGCTCTGATGCAACCTGGATTGACCATATCTAGACCCACAGCTGGAGGAGACATGAGGCTGGACACTCTTGGGGCTGAGAGGATTGGTGAGCTTGGGTGAGCAAACGCAGACCCTTTAAAGTCATACTGCGTGGTACCCATGCCGTGGGTCCCAAATCTCCAGGTTCAAGGGCATCTTCCTACATCGAAAACATGCGTGGGAAACCCAGAAGATGGTACACCGTGTGATCGGGAAAGGTTTCTCAAACGCACCTCATTTCTCCTCTCCTTGTGCTCGGGTTCGCCATTCCAGCCGCTCTACTAACAATCTCCCTACTTGGAGAATCAGCACCTTTAACCTCCTGTTTCATACAGGTCGCAATTTGGCCTGAGGATGAACGGGAAGAGGGGGAACCAATGAGAGACTAGCTCTAGGTGTTGGGACAGGCACAGGTCACTCTATTTTCCCATCAGGAAGAAGAATGAACCACAGGCTCAGCCTGCCCCCCGGAACCAGAATACGGCCTGAAGCAATCCTGCGCTTTGGCGGCCAGCTCCCAAAAAAGCGAGTTGACAAATGGAGCTCAGGGGCACTGCAACTCACAAACCTGCAGAGTTATAAATGATAACTCTCGTCCACAAATATATTGAGGGAAGGCAACGAGGAGGATTTGAAAGCAAGGCAGAATTGCAGGAAACAGGTTTCAGGAGGCAGACTCGACTCGCCTTGAAGGCACATGAAAAGCGGCAAAGCGTTGACAATGATGCCCTTGGCCAAAAAGGGCGTATGCGTTTTTTCCTGAATATATTCAGGAAAAAACGCATACGCCCTTTTTGGCCAACCAGGCAAGCCGGAAAGGCAAATCAGCGCTACAAAGAAGTCTCGCTTGCCATCGGTCAAAAGGGCCATGCTGAAAAAAGTGTAAAAACCAGAAATGCAGGACAGGCCATGGAGACATGGGAGCCTTGCTACGCTGATGGGCGGGATGTAAATTGCCAACAGCCACTCTGGAGAAGTGTACGGTGTGTCCTGAAACATGTAATAAGCACAGCTTAGAGAGCATAGGGCACTTCCACTCATGGGCGTATAAATCGGGAAACCTAAAAATCAACAAGACACAGGCACCCCAAAGTTTAGGGCTGCTCTGTTTCCAAGAACCTCCACTTCGGTACACCTTCAATATCCCAGGAAAGCGAAAAATGGATAAAGAAGTTGTGGTACTTAGGCACAATGGAATATCACTCAGCCATGAAATCAATGTCATAAGGCTAGTAGCAGCAGGATGAGTGGATTTAGGTACGATGACTCTCAGTGAAATAAGTCACAGAGAAAAAGACACCTATCCTAAGATATCACTTACAGAGGGAATGTCAAAATCGCTACACTTGAACTGAATTACAAAACAGAACAGAGTCACACATTTAGAAAACACACTATGGCTGCTTAACGGGAAAGGTGAGGTGGGGTGATGCATAAAACAAGGGTTTGAAATTAGCTCAGATACCGTTCCACAAGCCAAATATGTAATAGACAAGACCTACTCCCTGCTCAGTGAACTGGACTCAACAGCCCCTATTCACCGCCCAAGAATATATCTGACTAGTAAGAGTCTTAAAACCTATGTATTGATCTCTCTCTGGAAGTGAATCAAGAGGGTGTAAAGCGGCATAAACACAGCAGTGAAAAGCAGCTAAACCCCATTATAAAAATAGATTACTTAAAAAAAACCCCATAAAACAAAGACAGTGAAAGAGAGAGAAATTCTTACAAAATCCGTTCAGGGGCTCTGATGCAACCTGGATTGACCATATCTAGACCCACAGCTGGAGGAGACATGAGGCTGGACACTCTTGGGGCTGAGAGGATTGGTGAGCTTGGGTGAGCAAACGCAGACCCTTTAAAGTCATACTGCGTGGTACCCATGCCGTGGGTCCCAAATCTCCAGGTTCAAGGGCATCTTCCTACATCGAAAACATGCGTGGGAAACCCAGAAGATGGTACACCGTGTGATCGGGAAAGGTTTCTCAAACGCACCTCATTTCTCCTCTCCTTGTGCTCGGGTTCGCCATTCCAGCCACTCTACTAACAATCTCCCTACTTGGAGAATCAGCACCTTTAACCTCCTGTTTCATACAGGTCGCAATTTGGCCTGAGGATGAACGGGAAGAGGGGGAACCAATGAGAGACTAGCTCTAGGTGTTGGGACAGGCACAGGTCACTCTATTTTCCCATCGGGAAGAAGAATGAACCACAGGCTCAGCCTGCCCCCCGGAACCAGAATACGGCCTGAAGCAATCCTGCGCTTTGGCGGCCAGCTCCCAAAAAAGCGAGTTGACAAATGGAGCTCAGGGGCACTGCAACTCACAAACCTGCAGAGTTATAAATGATAACTCTCGTCCACAAATATATTGAGGGAAGGCAACGAGGAGGATTTGAAAGCAAGGCAGAATTGCAGGAAACAGGTTTCAGGAGGCAGACTCGACTCGCCTTGAAGGCACATGAAAAGCGGCAAAGCGTTGACAATGATGCCCTTGGCCAAAAAGGGCGTATGCGTTTTTTCCTGAATATATTCAGGAAAAAACGCATACGCCCTTTTTGGCCAACCAGGCAAGCCGGAAAGGCAAATCAGCGCTACAAAGAAGTCTCGCTTGCCATCGGTCAAAAGGGCCATGCTGAAAAAAGTGTAAAAACCAGAAATGCAGGACAGGCCATGGAGACATGGGAGCCTTGCTACGCTGATGGGCGGGCTGTAAATTGCCAACAGCCACTCTGGAGAAGTGTACGGTGTGTCCTGAAACATGTAATAAGCACAGCTTAGAGAGCATAGGGCACTTCCACTCATGGGCGTATAAATCGGGAAACCTAAAAATCAACAAGACACAGGCACCCCAAAGTTTAGGGCTGCTCTGTTTCCAAGAACCTCCACTTCGGTACACCTTCAATATCCCAGGAAAGCGAAAAATGGATAAAGAAGTTGTGGTACTTAGGCACAATGGAATATCACTCAGCCATGAAATCAATGTCATAAGGCTAGTAGCAGCAGGATGAGTGGATTTAGGTACGATGACTCTCAGTGAAATAAGTCACAGAGAAAAAGACACCTATCCTAAGATATCACTTACAGAGGGAATGTCAAAATCGCTACACTTGAACTGAATTACAAAACAGAACAGAGTCACACATTTAGAAAACACACTATGGCTGCTTAACGGGAAAGGTGAGGTGGGGTGATGCATAAAACAAGGGTTTGAAATTAGCTCAGATACCGTTCCACAAGCCAAATACGTAATAGACAAGACCTACTCCCTGCTCAGTGAACTGGACTCAACAGCCCCTATTCACCGCCCAAGAATATATCTGACTAGTAAGAGTCTTAAAACCTATGTATTGATCTCTCTCTGGAAGTGAATCAAGAGGGTGTAAAGCGGCATAAACACAGCAGTGAAAAGCAGCTAAACCCCATTATAAAAATAGATTACTTAAAAAAAACCCCATAAAACAAAGACAGTGAAAGAGAGAGAAATTCTTACAAAATCCGTTCAGGGGCTCTGATGCAACCTGGATTGACCATATCTAGACCCACAGCTGGAGGAGACATGAGGCTGGACACTCTTGGGGCTGAGAGGATTGGTGAGCTTGGGTGAGCAAACGCAGACCCTTTAAAGTCATACTGCGTGGTACCCATGCCGTGGGTCCCAAATCTCCAGGTTCAAGGGCATCTTCCTACATCGAAAACATGCGTGGGAAACCCAGAAGATGGTACACCGTGTGATCGGGAAAGGTTTCTCAAACGCACCTCATTTCTCCTCTCCTTGTGCTCGGGTTCGCCATTCCAGCCGCTCTACTAACAATCTCCCTACTTGGAGAATCAGCACCTTTAACCTCCTGTTTCATACAGGTCGCAATTTGGCCTGAGGATGAACGGGAAGAGGGGGAACCAATGAGAGACTAGCTCTAGGTGTTGGGACAGGCACAGGTCACTCTATTTTCCCATCGGGAAGAAGAATGAACCACAGGCTCAGCCTGCCCCCCGGAACCAGAATACGGCCTGAAGCAATCCTGCGCTTTGGCGGCCAGCTCCCAAAAAAGCGAGTTGACAAATGGAGCTCAGGGGCACTGCAACTCACAAACCTGCAGAGTTATAAATGATAACTCTCGTCCACAAATATATTGAGGGAAGGCAACGAGGAGGATTTGAAAGCAAGGCAGAATTGCAGGAAACAGGTTTCAGGAGGCAGACTCGACTCGCCTTGAAGGCACATGAAAAGCGGCAAAGCGTTGACAATGATGCCCTTGGCCAAAAAGGGCGTATGCGTTTTTTCCTGAATATATTCAGGAAAAAACGCATACGCCCTTTTTGGCCAACCAGGCAAGCGGGAAAGGCAAATCAGCGCTACAAAGAAGTCTCGCTTGCCATCGGTCAAAAGGGCCATGCTGAAAAAAGTGTAAAAACCAGAAATGCAGGACAGGCCATGGAGACATGGGAGCCTTGCTACGCTGATGGGCGGGCTGTAAATTGCCAACAGCCACTCTGGAGAAGTGTACGGTGTGTCCTGAAACATGTAATAAGCACAGCTTAGAGACCATAGGGCACTTCCACTCATGGGCGTATAAATCGGGAAACCTAAAAATCAACAAGACACAGGCACCCCAAAGTTTAGGGCTGCTCTGTTTCCAAGAACCTCCACTTCGGTACACCTTCAATATCCCAGGAAAGCGAAAAATGGATAAAGAAGTTGTGGTACTTAGGCACAATGGAATATCACTCAGCCATAAAATCAATGTCATAAGGCTAGTAGCAGCAGGATGAGTGGATTTAGGTACGATGACTCTCAGTGAAATAAGTCACAGAGAAAAAGACACTTATCCTAAGATATCACTTATAGAGGGAATGTCAAAATCGCTACACTTGAACTGAATTACAAAACAGAACAGAGTCACACATTTAGAAAACACACTATGGCTGCTTAACGGGAAAGGTGAGGTGGGGTGATGCATAAAACAAGGGTTTGAAATTAGCTCAGATACCGTTCCACAAGCCAAATATGTAATAGACAAGACCTACTCCCTGCTCAGTGAACTGGACTCAACAGCCCCTATTCACCGCCCAAGAATATATCTGACTAGTAAGAGTCTTAAAACCTATGTATTGATCTCTCTCTGGAAGTGAATCAAGAGGGTGTAAAGCGGCATAAACACAGCAGTGAAAAGCAGCTAAACCCCATTATAAAAATAGATTACTTAAAAAAAACCCCATAAAACAAAGACAGTGAAAGAGAGAGAAATTCTTACAAAATCCGTTCAGGGGCTCTGATGCAACCTGGATTGACCATATCTAGACCCACAGCTGGATGAGACATGAGGCTGGACACTCTTGGGGCTGAGAGGATTGGTGAGCTTGGGTGAGCAAACGCAGACCCTTTAAAGTCATACTGCGTGGTACCCATGCCGTGGGTCCCAAATCTCCAGGTTCAAGGGCATCTTCCTACATCGAAAACATGCGTGGGAAACCCAGAAGATGGTACACCGTGTGATCGGGAAAGGTTTCTCAAACGCACCTCATTTCTCCTCTCCTTGTGCTCGGGTTCGCCATTCCAGCCGCTCTACTAACAATCTCCCTACTTGGAGAATCAGCACCTTTAACCTCCTGTTTCATACAGGTCGCAATTTGGCCTGAGGAGGAACGGGAAGAGGGGGAACCAATGAGAGACTAGCTCTAGGTGTTGGGACAGGCACAGGTCACTCTATTTTCCCATCGGGAAGAAGAATGAACCACAGGCTCAGCCTGCCCCCCGGAACCAGAATACGGCCTGAAGCAATCCTGCGCTTTGGCGGCCAGCTCCCAAAAAAGCGAGTTGACAAATGGAGCTCAGGGGCACTGCAACTCACAAACCTGCAGAGTTATAAATGATAACTCTCGTCCACAAATATATTGAGGGAAGGCAACGAGGAGGATTTGAAAGCAAGGCAGAATTGCAGGAAACAGGTTTCAGGAGGCAGACTCGACTCGCCTTGAAGGCACATGAAAAGCGGCAAAGCGTTGACAATGATGCCCTTGGCCAAAAAGGGCGTATGCGTTTTTTCCTGAATATATTCAGGAAAAAACGCATACGCCCTTTTTGGCCAACCAGGCAAGCCGGAAAGGCAAATCAGCGCTACAAAGAAGTCTCGCTTGCCATCGGTCAAAAGGGCCATGCTGAAAAAAGTGTAAAAGCCAGAAATGCAGGACAGGCCATGGAGACATGGGAGCCTTGCTACGCTGATGGGCGGGCTGTAAATTGCCAACAGACACTCTGGAGAAGTGTACGGTGTGTCCTGAAACATGTAATAAGCACAGCTTAGAGAGCATAGGGCACTTCCACTCATGGGCGTATAAATCGGGAAACCTAAAAATCAACAAGACACAGGCACCCCAAAGTTTAGGGCTGCTCTGTTTCCAAGAACCTCCACTTCGGTACACCTTCAATATCCCAGGAAAGCGAAAAATGGATAAAGAAGTTGTGGTACTTAGGCACAATGGAATATCACTCAGCCATGAAATCAATGTCATAAGGCTAGTAGCAGCAGGATGAGTGGATTTAGGTACGATGACTCTCAGTGAAATAAGTCACAGAGAAAGAGACACCTATCCTAAGATATCACTTACAGAGGGAATGTCAAAATCGCTACACTTGAACTGAATTACAAAACAGAACAGAGTCACACATTTAGAAAACACACTATGGCTGCTTAACGGGAAAGGTGAGGTGGGGTGATGCATAAAACAAGGGTTTGAAATTAGCTCAGATACCGTTCCACAAGCCAAATATGTAATAGACAAGACCTACTCCCTGCTCAGTGAACTGGACTCAACAGCCCCTATTCACCGCCCAAGAATATATCTGACTAGTAAGAGTCTTAAAACCTATGTATTGATCTCTCTCTGGAAGTGAATCAAGAGGGTGTAAAGCGGCATAAACACAGCAGTGAAAAGCAGCTAAACCCCATTATAAAAATAGATTACTTAAAAAAAACCCCATAAAACAAAGACAGTGAAAGAGAGAGAAATTCTTACAAAATCCGTTCAGGGGCTCTGATGCAACCTGGATTGACCATATCTAGACCCACAGCTGGAGGAGACATGAGGCTGGACACTCTTGGGGCTGAGAGGATTGGTGAGCTTGGGTGAGCAAACGCAGACCCTTTAAAGTCATACTGCGTGGTACCCATGCCGTGGGTCCCAAATCTCCAGGTTCAAGGGCATCTTCCTACATCGAAAACATGCGTGGGAAACCCAGAAGATGGTACACCGTGTGATCGGGAAAGGTTTCTCAAACGCACCTCATTTCTCCTCTCCTTGTGCTCGGGTTCGCCATTCCAGCCGCTCTACTAACAATCTCCCTACTTGGAGAATCAGCACCTTTAACCTCCTGTTTCATACAGGTCGCAATTTGGCCTGAGGATGAACGGGAAGAGGGGGAACCAATGAGAGACTAGCTCTAGGTGTTGGGACAGGCACAGGTCACTCTATTTTCCCATCGGGAAGAAGAATGAACCACAGGCTCAGCCTGCCCCCCGGAACCAGAATACGGCCTGAAGCAATCCTGCGCTTTGGCGGCCAGCTCCCAAAAAAGCGAGTTGACAAATGGAGCTCAGGGGCACTGCAACTCACAAACCTGCAGAGTTATAAATGATAACTCTCGTCCACAAATATATTGAGGGAAGGCAACGAGGAGGATTTGAAAGCAAGGCAGAATTGCAGGAAACAGGTTTCAGGAGGCAGACTCGACTCGCCTTGAAGGCACATGAAAAGCGGCAAAGCGTTGACAATGATGCCCTTGGCCAAAAAGGGCGTATGCGTTTTTTCCTGAATATATTCAGGAAAAAACGCATACGCCCTTTTTGGCCAACCAGGCAAGCCGGAAAGGCAAATCAGCGCTACAAAGAAGTCTCGCTTGCCATCGGTCAAAAGGGCCATGCTGAAAAAAGTGTAAAAACCAGAAATGCAGGACAGGCCATGGAGACATGGGAGCCTTGCTACGCTGATGGGCGGGCTGTAAATTGCCAACAGCCACTCTGGAGAAGTGTACGGTGTGTCCTGAAACATGTAATAAGCACAGCTTAGAGAGCATAGGGCACTTCCACTCATGGGCGTATAAATCGGGAAACCTAAAAATCAACAAGACACAGGCACCCCAAAGTTTAGGGCTGCTCTGTTTCCAAGAACCTCCACTTCGGTACACCTTCAATATCCCAGGAAAGCGAAAAATGGATAAAGAAGTTGTGGTACTTAGGCACAATGGAATATCACTCAGCCATGAAATCAATGTCATAAGGCTAGTACCAGCAGGATGAGTGGATTTAGGTACGATGACTCTCAGTGAAATAAGTCACAGAGAAAAAGACACCTATCCTAAGATATCACTTACAGAGGGAATGTCAAAATCGCTACACTTGAACTGAATTACAAAACAGAACAGAGTCACACATTTAGAAAACACACTATGGCTGCTTAACGGGAAAGGTGAGGTGGGGTGATGCATAAAACAAGGGTTTGAAATTAGCTCAGATACCGTTCCACAAGCCAAATACGTAATAGACAAGACCTACTCCCTGCTCAGTGAACTGGACTCAACAGCCCCTATTCACCGCCCAAGAATATATCTGACTAGTAAGAGTCTTAAAACCTATGTATTGATCTCTCTCTGGAAGTGAATCAAGAGGGTGTAAAGCGGCATAAACACAGCAGTGAAAAGCAGCTAAACCCCATTATAAAAATAGATTACTTAAAAAAAACCCCATAAAACAAAGACAGTGAAAGAGAGAGAAATTCTTACAAAATCCGTTCAGGGGCTCTGATGCAACCTGGATTGACCATATCTAGACCCACAGCTGGAGGAGACATGAGGCTGGACACTCTTGGGGCTGAGAGGATTGGTGAGCTTGGGTGAGCAAACGCAGACCCTTTAAAGTCATACTGCGTGGTACCCATGCCGTGGGTCCCAAATCTCCAGGTTCAAGGGCATCTTCCTACATCGAAAACATGCGTGGGAAACCCAGAAGATGGTACACCGTGTGATCGGGAAAGGTTTCTCAAACGCACCTCATTTCTCCTCTCCTTGTGCTCGGGTTCGCCATTCCAGCCGCTCTACTAACAATCTCCCTACTTGGAGAATCAGCACCTTTAACCTCCTGTTTCATACAGGTCGCAATTTGGCCTGAGGATGAACGGGAAGAGGGGGAACCAATGAGAGACTAGCTCTAGGTGTTGGGACAGGCACAGGTCACTCTATTTTCCCATCGGGAAGAAGAATGAACCACAGGCTCAGCCTGCCCCCCGGAACCAGAATACGGCCTGAAGCAATCCTGCGCTTTGGCGGCCAGCTCCCAAAAAAGCGAGTTGACAAATGGAGCTCAGGGGCACTGCAACTCACAAACCTGCAGAGTTATAAATGATAACTCTCGTCCACAAATATATTGAGGGAAGGCAACGAGGAGGATTTGAAAGCAAGGCAGAATTGCAGGAAACAGGTTTCAGGAGGCAGACTCGACTCGCCTTGAAGGCACATGAAAAGCGGCAAAGCGTTGACAATGATGCCCTTGGCCAAAAAGGGCGTATGCGTTTTTTCCTGAATATATTCAGGAAAAAACGCATACGCCCTTTTTGGCCAACCAGGCAAGCGGGAAAGGCAAATCAGCGCTACAAAGAAGTCTCGCTTGCCATCGGTCAAAAGGGCCATGCTGAAAAAAGTGTAAAAACCAGAAATGCAGGACAGGCCATGGAGACATGGGAGCCTTGCTACGCTGATGGGCGGGCTGTAAATTGCCAACAGCCACTCTGGAGAAGTGTACGGTGTGTCCTGAAACATGTAATAAGCACAGCTTAGAGAGCATAGGGCACTTCCACTCATGGGCGTATAAATCGGGAAACCTAAAAATCAACAAGACACAGGCACCCCAAAGTTTAGGGCTGCTCTGTTTCCAAGAACCTCCACTTCGGTACACCTTCAATATCCCAGGAAAGCGAAAAATGGATAAAGAAGTTGTGGTACTTAGGCACAATGGAATATCACTCAGCCATGAAATCAATGTCATAAGGCTAGTAGCAGCAGGATGAGTGGATTTAGGTACGATGACTCTCAGTGAAATAAGTCACAGAGAAAAAGACACTTATCCTAAGATATCACTTATAGAGGGAATGTCAAAATCGCTACACTTGAACTGAATTACAAAACAGAACAGAGTCACACATTTAGAAAACACACTATGGCTGCTTAACGGGAAAGGTGAGGTGGGGTGATGCATAAAACAAGGGTTTGAAATTAGCTCAGATACCGTTCCACAAGCCAAATATGTAATAGACAAGACCTACTCCCTGCTCAGTGAACTGGACTCAACAGCCCCTATTCACCGCCCAAGAATATATCTGACTAGTAAGAGTCTTAAAACCTATGTATTGATCTCTCTCTGGAAGTGAATCAAGAGGGTGTAAAGCGGCATAAACACAGCAGTGAAAAGCAGCTAAACCCCATTATAAAAATAGATTACTTAAAAAAAACCCCATAAAACAAAGACAGTGAAAGAGAGAGAAATTCTTACAAAATCCTTTCAGGGGCTCTGATGCAACCTGGATTGACCATATCTAGACCCACAGCTGGAGGAGACATGAGGCTGGACACTCTTGGGGCTGAGAGGATTGGTGAGCTTGGGTGAGCAAACGCAGACCCTTTAAAGTCATACTGCGTGGTACCCATGCCGTGGGTCCCAAATCTCCAGGTTCAAGGGCATCTTCCTACATCGAAAACATGCGTGGGAAACCCAGAAGATG
The DNA here is from genome assembly GCF_028564815.1 of Eubalaena glacialis. NCBI lineage: Eukaryota > Metazoa > Chordata > Mammalia > Artiodactyla > Balaenidae > Eubalaena > Eubalaena glacialis. The sequence continues at coordinate 118,978,144 of NC_083722.1, forward strand.
GTACACCGTGTGATCGGGAAAGGTTTCTCAAACGCACCTCATTTCTCCTCTCCTTGTGCTCGGGTTCGCCATTCCAGCCGCTCTACTAACAATCTCCCTACTTGGAGAATCAGCACCTTTAACCTCCTGTTTCATACAGGTCGCAATTTGGCCTGAGGATGAACGGGAAGAGGGGGAACCAATGAGAGACTAGCTCTAGGTGTTGGGACAGGCACAGGTCACTCTATTTTCCCATCGGGAAGAAGAATGAACCACAGGCTCAGCCTGCCCCCCGGAACCAGAATACGGCCTGAAGCAATCCTGCGCTTTGGCGGCCAGCTCCCAAAAAAGCGAGTTGACAAATGGAGCTCAGGGGCACTGCAACTCACAAACCTGCAGAGTTATAAATGATAACTCTCGTCCACAAATATATTGAGGGAAGGCAACGAGGAGGATTTGAAAGCAAGGCAGAATTGCAGGAAACAGGTTTCAGGAGGCAGACTCGACTCGCCTTGAAGGCACATGAAAAGCGGCAAAGCGTTGACAATGATGCCCTTGGCCAAAAAGGGCGTATGCGTTTTTTCCTGAATATATTCAGGAAAAAACGCATACGCCCTTTTTGGCCAACCAGGCAAGCCGGAAAGGCAAATCAGCGCTACAAAGAAGTCTCGCTTGCCATCGGTCAAAAGGGCCATGCTGAAAAAAGTGTAAAAACCAGAAATGCAGGACAGGCCATGGAGACATGGGAGCCTTGCTACGCTGATGGGCGGGCTGTAAATTGCCAACAGCCACTCTGGAGAAGTGTACGGTGTGTCCTGAAACATGTAATAAGCACAGCTTAGAGAGCATAGGGCACTTCCACTCATGGGCGTATAAATCGGGAAACCTAAAAATCAACAAGACACAGGCACCCCAAAGTTTAGGGCTGCTCTGTTTCCAAGAACCTCCACTTCGGTACACCTTCAATATCCCAGGAAAGCGAAAAATGGATAAAGAAGTTGTGGTACTTAGGCACAATGGAATATCACTCAGCCATGAAATCAATGTCATAAGGCTAGTAGCAGCAGGATGAGTGGATTTAGGTACGATGACTCTCAGTGAAATAAGTCACAGAGAAAAAGACACCTATCCTAAGATATCACTTACAGAGGGAATGTCAAAATCGCTACACTTGAACTGAATTACAAAACAGAACAGAGTCACACATTTAGAAAACACACTATGGCTGCTTAACGGGAAAGGTGAGGTGGGGTGATGCATAAAACAAGGGTTTGAAATTAGCTCAGATACCGTTCCACAAGCCAAATATGTAATAGACAAGACCTACTCCCTGCTCAGTGAACTGGACTCAACAGCCCCTATTCACCGCCCAAGAATATATCTGACTAGTAAGAGTCTTAAAACCTATGTATTGATCTCTCTCTGGAAGTGAATCAAGAGGGTGTAAAGCGGCATAAACACAGCAGTGAAAAGCAGCTAAACCCCATTATAAAAATAGATTACTTAAAAAAAACCCCATAAAACAAAGACAGTGAAAGAGAGAGAAATTCTTACAAAATCCGTTCAGGGGCTCTGATGCAACCTGGATTGACCATATCTAGACCCACAGCTGGAGGAGACATGAGGCTGGACACTCTTGGGGCTGAGAGGATTGGTGAGCTTGGGTGAGCAAACGCAGACCCTTTAAAGTCATACTGCGTGGTACCCATGCCGTGGGTCCCAAATCTCCAGGTTCAAGGGCATCTTCCTACATCGAAAACATGCGTGGGAAACCCAGAAGATGGTACACCGTGTGATCGGGAAAGGTTTCTCAAACGCACCTCATTTCTCCTCTCCTTGTGCTCGGGTTCGCCATTCCAGCCGCTCTACTAACAATCTCCCTACTTGGAGAATCAGCACCTTTAACCTCCTGTTTCATACAGGTCGCAATTTGGCCTGAGGATGAACGGGAAGAGGGGGAACCAATGAGAGACTAGCTCTAGGTGTTGGGACAGGCACAGGTCACTCTATTTTCCCATCGGGAAGAAGAATGAACCACAGGCTCAGCCTGCCCCCCGGAACCAGAATACGGCCTGAAGCAATCCTGCGCTTTGGCGGCCAGCTCCCAAAAAAGCGAGTTGACAAATGGAGCTCAGGGGCACTGCAACTCACAAACCTGCAGAGTTATAAATGATAACTCTCGTCCACAAATATATTGAGGGAAGGCAACGAGGAGGATTTGAAAGCAAGGCAGAATTGCAGGAAACAGGTTTCAGGAGGCAGACTCGACTCGCCTTGAAGGCACATGAAAAGCGGCAAAGCGTTGACAATGATGCCCTTGGCCAAAAAGGGCGTATGCGTTTTTTCCTGAATATATTCAGGAAAAAACGCATACGCCCTTTTTGGCCAACCAGGCAAGCCGGAAAGGCAAATCAGCGCTACAAAGAAGTCTCGCTTGCCCTCGGTCAAAAGGGCCATGCTGAAAAAAGTGTAAAAACCAGAAATGCAGGACAGGCCATGGAGACATGGGAGCCTTGCTACGCTGATGGGCGGGCTGTAAATTGCCAACAGCCACTCTGGAGAAGTGTACGGTGTGTCCTGAAACATGTAATAAGCACAGCTTAGAGAGCATAGGGCACTTCCACTCATGGGCGTATAAATCGGGAAACCTAAAAATCAACAAGACACAGGCACCCCAAAGTTTAGGGCTGCTCTGTTTCCAAGAACCTCCACTTCGGTACACCTTCAATATCCCAGGAAAGCGAAAAATGGATAAAGAAGTTGTGGTACTTAGGCACAATGGAATATCACTCAGCCATGAAATCAATGTCATAAGGCTAGTAGCAGCAGGATGAGTGGATTTAGGTACGATGACTCTCAGTGAAATAAGTCACAGAGAAAAAGACACCTATCCTAAGATATCACTTACAGAGGGAATGTCAAAATCGCTACACTTGAACTGAATTACAAAACAGAACAGAGTCACACATTTAGAAAACACACTATGGCTGCTTAACGGGAAAGGTGAGGTGGGGTGATGCATAAAACAAGGGTTTGAAATTAGCTCAGATACCGTTCCACAAGCCAAATATGTAATAGACAAGACCTACTCCCTGCTCAGTGAACTGGACTCAACAGCCCCTATTCACCGCCCAAGAATATATCTGACTAGTAAGAGTCTTAAAACCTATGTATTGATCTCTCTCTGGAAGTGAATCAAGAGGGTGTAAAGCGGCATAAACACAGCAGTGAAAAGCAGCTAAACCCCATTATAAAAATAGATTACTTAAAAAAAACCCCATAAAACAAAGACAGTGAAAGAGAGAGAAATTCTTACAAAATCCTTTCAGGGGCTCTGATGCAACCTGGATTGACCATATCTAGACCCACAGCTGGAGGAGACATGAGGCTGGACACTCTTGGGGCTGAGAGGATTGGTGAGCTTGGGTGAGCAAACGCAGACCCTTTAAAGTCATACTGCGTGGTACCCATGCCGTGGGTCCCAAATCTCCAGGTTCAAGGGCATCTTCCTACATCGAAAACATGCGTGGGAAACCCAGAAGATGGTACACCGTGTGATCGGGAAAGGTTTCTCAAACGCACCTCATTTCTCCTCTCCTTGTGCTCGGGTTCGCCATTCCAGCCGCTCTACTAACAATCTCCCTACTTGGAGAATCAGCACCTTTAACCTCCTGTTTCATACAGGTCGCAATTTGGCCTGAGGATGAACGGGAAGAGGGGGAACCAATGAGAGACTAGCTCTAGGTGTTGGGACAGGCACAGGTCACTCTATTTTCCCATCGGAAGAAGAATGAACCACAGGCTCAGCCTGCCCCCCGGAACCAGAATACGGCCTGAAGCAATCCTGCGCTTTGGCGGCCAGCTCCCAAAAAAGCGAGTTGACAAATGGAGCTCAGGGGCACTGCAACTCACAAACCTGCAGAGTTATAAATGATAACTCTCGTCCACAAATATATTGAGGGAAGGCAACGAGGAGGATTTGAAAGCAAGGCAGAATTGCAGGAAACAGGTTTCAGGAGGCAGACTCGACTCGCCTTGAAGGCACATGAAAAGCGGCAAAGCGTTGACAATGATGCCCTTGGCCAAAAAGGGCGTATGCGTTTTTTCCTGAATATATTCAGGAAAAAACGCATACGCCCTTTTTGGCCAACCAGGCAAGCCGGAAAGGCAAATCAGCGCTACAAAGAAGTCTCGCTTGCCCTCGGTCAAAAGGGCCATGCTGAAAAAAGTGTAAAAACCAGAAATGCAGGACAGGCCATGGAGACATGGGAGCCTTGCTACGCTGATGGGCGGGATGTAAATTGCCAACAGCCACTCTGGAGAAGTGTACGGTGTGTCCTGAAACATGTAATAAGCACAGCTTAGAGAGCATAGGGCACTTCCACTCATGGGCGTATAAATCGGGAAACCTAAAAATCAACAAGACACAGGCACCCCAAAGTTTAGGGCTGCTCTGTTTCCAAGAACCTCCACTTCGGTACACCTTCAATATCCCAGGAAAGCGAAAAATGGATAAAGAAGTTGTGGTACTTAGGCACAATGGAATATCACTCAGCCATGAAATCAATGTCATAAGGCTAGTAGCAGCAGGATGAGTGGATTTAGGTACGATGACTCTCAGTGAAATAAGTCACAGAGAAAAAGACACCTATCCTAAGATATCACTTACAGAGGGAATGTCAAAATCGCTACACTTGAACTGAATTACAAAACAGAACAGAGTCACACATTTAGAAAACACACTATGGCTGCTTAACGGGAAAGGTGAGGTGGGGTGATGCATAAAACAAGGGTTTGAAATTAGCTCAGATACCGTTCCACAAGCCAAATATGTAATAGACAAGACCTACTCCCTGCTCAGTGAACTGGACTCAACAGCCCCTATTCACCGCCCAAGAATATATCTGACTAGTAAGAGTCTTAAAACCTATGTATTGATCTCTCTCTGGAAGTGAATCAAGAGGGTGTAAAGCGGCATAAACACAGCAGTGAAAAGCAGCTAAACCCCATTATAAAAATAGATTACTTAAAAAAAACCCCATAAAACAAAGACAGTGAAAGAGAGAGAAATTCTTACAAAATCCTTTCAGGGGCTCTGATGCAACCTGGATTGACCATATCTAGACCCACAGCTGGAGGAGACATGAGGCTGGACACTCTTGGGGCTGAGAGGATTGGTGAGCTTGGGTGAGCAAACGCAGACCCTTTAAAGTCATACTGCGTGGTACCCATGCCGTGGGTCCCAAATCTCCAGGTTCAAGGGCATCTTCCTACATCGAAAACATGCGTGGGAAACCCAGAAGATGGTACACCGTGTGATCGGGAAAGGTTTCTCAAACGCACCTCATTTCTCCTCTCCTTGTGCTCGGGTTCGCCATTCCAGCCGCTCTACTAACAATCTCCCTACTTGGAGAATCAGCACCTTTAACCTCCTGTTTCATACAGGTCGCAATTTGGCCTGAGGATGAACGGGAAGAGGGGGAACCAATGAGAGACTAGCTCTAGGTGTTGGGACAGGCACAGGTCACTCTATTTTCCCATCGGGAAGAAGAATGAACCACAGGCTCAGCCTGCCCCCCGGAACCAGAATACGGCCTGAAGCAATCCTGCGCTTTGGCGGCCAGCTCCCAAAAAAGCGAGTTGACAAATGGAGCTCAGGGGCACTGCAACTCACAAACCTGCAGAGTTATAAATGATAACTCTCGTCCACAAATATATTGAGGGAAGGCAACGAGGAGGATTTGAAAGCAAGGCAGAATTGCAGGAAACAGGTTTCAGGAGGCAGACTCGACTCGCCTTGAAGGCACATGAAAAGCGGCAAAGCGTTGACAATGATGCCCTTGGCCAAAAAGGGCGTATGCGTTTTTTCCTGAATATATTCAGGAAAAAACGCATACGCCCTTTTTGGCCAACCAGGCAAGCCGGAAAGGCAAATCAGCGCTACAAAGAAGTCTCGCTTGCCCTCGGTCAAAAGGGCCATGCTGAAAAAAGTGTAAAAACCAGAAATGCAGGACAGGCCATGGAGACATGGGAGCCTTGCTACGCTGATGGGCGGGCTGTAAATTGCCAACAGCCACTCTGGAGAAGTGTACGGTGTGTCCTGAAACATGTAATAAGCACAGCTTAGAGAGCATAGGGCACTTCCACTCATGGGCGTATAAATCGGGAAACCTAAAAATCAACAAGACACAGGCACCCCAAAGTTTAGGGCTGCTCTGTTTCCAAGAACCTCCACTTCGGTACACCTTCAATATCCCAGGAAAGCGAAAAATGGATAAAGAAGTTGTGGTACTTAGGCACAATGGAATATCACTCAGCCATGAAATCAATGTCATAAGGCTAGTAGCAGCAGGATGAGTGGATTTAGGTACGATGACTCTCAGTGAAATAAGTCACAGAGAAAAAGACACCTATCCTAAGATATCACTTACAGAGGGAATGTCAAAATCGCTACACTTGAACTGAATTACAAAACAGAACAGAGTCACACATTTAGAAAACACACTATGGCTGCTTAACGGGAAAGGTGAGGTGGGGTGATGCATAAAACAAGGGTTTGAAATTAGCTCAGATACCGTTCCACAAGCCAAATATGTAATAGACAAGACCTACTCCCTGCTCAGTGAACTGGACTCAACAGCCCCTATTCACCGCCCAAGAATATATCTGACTAGTAAGAGTCTTAAAACCTATGTATTGATCTCTCTCTGGAAGTGAATCAAGAGGGTGTAAAGCGGCATAAACACAGCAGTGAAAAGCAGCTAAACCCCATTATAAAAATAGATTACTTAAAAAAAAACCCATAAAACAAAGACAGTGAAAGAGAGAGAAATTCTTACAAAATCCGTTCAGGGGCTCTGATGCAACCTGGATTGACCATATCTAGACCCACAGCTGGATGAGACATGAGGCTGGACACTCTTGGGGCTGAGAGGATTGGTGAGCTTGGGTGAGCAAACGCAGACCCTTTAAAGTCATACTGCGTGGTACCCATGCCGTGGGTCCCAAATCTCCAGGTTCAAGGGCATCTTCCTACATCGAAAACATGCGTGGGAAACCCAGAAGATGGTACACCGTGTGATCGGGAAAGGTTTCTCAAACGCACCTCATTTCTCCTCTCCTTGTGCTCGGGTTCGCCATTCCAGCCGCTCTACTAACAATCTCCCTACTTGGAGAATCAGCACCTTTAACCTCCTGTTTCATACAGGTCGCAATTTGGCCTGAGGATGAACGGGAAGAGGGGGAACCAATGAGAGACTAGCTCTAGGTGTTGGGACAGGCACAGGTCACTCTATTTTCCCATCGGGAAGAAGAATGAACCACAGGCTCAGCCTGCCCCCCGGAACCAGAATACGGCCTGAAGCAATCCTGCGCTTTGGCGGCCAGCTCCCAAAAAAGCGAGTTGACAAATGGAGCTCAGGGGCACTGCAACTCACAAACCTGCAGAGTTATAAATGATAACTCTCGTCCACAAATATATTGAGGGAAGGCAACGAGGAGGATTTGAAAGCAAGGCAGAATTGCAGGAAACAGGTTTCAGGAGGCAGACTCGACTCGCCTTGAAGGCACATGAAAAGCGGCAAAGCTTTGACAATGATGCCCTTGGCCAAAAAGGGCGTATGCGTTTTTTCCTGAATATATTCAGGAAAAAACGCATACGCCCTTTTTGGCCAACCAGGCAAGCCGGAAAGGCAAATCAGCGCTACAAAGAAGTCTCGCTTGCCCTCGGTCAAAAGGGCCATGCTGAAAAAAGTGTAAAAACCAGAAATGCAGGACAGGCCATGGAGACATGGGAGCCTTGCTACGCTGATGGGCGGGCTGTAAATTGCCAACAGCCACTCTGGAGAAGTGTACGGTGTGTCCTGAAACATGTAATAAGCACAGCTTAGAGAGCATAGGGCACTTCCACTCATGGGCGTATAAATCGGGAAACCTAAAAATCAACAAGACACAGGCACCCCAAAGTTTAGGGCTGCTCTGTTTCCAAGAACCTCCACTTCGGTACACCTTCAATATCCCAGGAAAGCGAAAAATGGATAAAGAAGTTGTGGTACTTAGGCACAATGGAATATCACTCAGCCATGAAATCAATGTCATAAGGCTAGTAGCAGCAGGATGAGTGGATTTAGGTACGATGACTCTCAGTGAAATAAGTCACAGAGAAAAAGACACCTATCCTAAGATATCACTTACAGAGGGAATGTCAAAATCGCTACACTTGAACTGAATTACAAAACAGAACAGAGTCACACATTTAGAAAACACACTATGGCTGCTTAACGGGAAAGGTGAGGTGGGGTGATGCATAAAACAAGGGTTTGAAATTAGCTCAGATACCGTTCCACAAGCCAAATATGTAATAGACAAGACCTACTCCCTGCTCAGTGAACTGGACTCAACAGCCCCTATTCACCGCCCAAGAATATATCTGACTAGTAAGAGTCTTAAAACCTATGTATTGATCTCTCTCTGGAAGTGAATCAAGAGGGTGTAAAGCGGCATAAACACAGCAGTGAAAAGCAGCTAAACCCCATTATAAAAATAGATTACTTTTAAAAAACCCCATAAAACAAAGACAGTGAAAGAGAGAGAAATTCTTACAAAATCCGTTCAGGGGCTCTGATGCAACCTGGATTGACCATATCTAGACCCACAGCTGGATGAGACATGAGGCTGGACACTCTTGGGGCTGAGAGGATTGGTGAGCTTGGGTGAGCAAACGCAGACCCTTTAAAGTCATACTGCGTGGTACCCATGCCGTGGGTCCCAAATCTCCAGGTTCAAGGGCATCTTCCTACATCGAAAACATGCGTGGGAAACCCAGAAGATGGTACACCGTGTGATCGGGAAAGGTTTCTCAAACGCACCTCATTTCTCCTCTCCTTGTGCTCGGGTTCGCCATTCCAGCCGCTCTACTAACAATCTCCCTACTTGGAGAATCAGCACCTTTAACCTCCTGTTTCATACAGGTCGCAATTTGGCCTGAGGATGAACGGGAAGAGGGGGAACCAATGAGAGACTAGCTCTAGGTGTTGGGACAGGCACAGGTCACTCTATTTTCCCATCGGGAAGAAGAATGAACCACAGGCTCAGCCTGCCCCCCGGAACCAGAATACGGCCTGAAGCAATCCTGCGCTTTGGCGGCCAGCTCCCAAAAAAGCGAGTTGACAAATGGAGCTCAGGGGCACTGCAACTCACAAACCTGCAGAGTTATAAATGATAACTCTCGTCCACAAATATATTGAGGGAAGGCAACGAGGAGGATTTGAAAGCAAGGCAGAATTGCAGGAAACAGGTTTCAGGAGGCAGACTCGACTCGCCTTGAAGGCACATGAAAAGCGGCAAAGCGTTGACAATGATGCCCTTGGCCAAAAAGGGCGTATGCGTTTTTTCCTGAATATATTCAGGAAAAAACGCATACGCCCTTTTTGGCCAACCAGGCAAGCCGGAAAGGCAAATCAGCGCTACAAAGAAGTCTCGCTTGCCATCGGTCAAAAGGGCCATGCTGAAAAAAGTGTAAAAACCAGAAATGCAGGACAGGCCATGGAGACATGGGAGCCTTGCTACGCTGATGGGCGGGCTGTAAATTGCCAACAGCCACTCTGGAGAAGTGTACGGTGTGTCCTGAAACATGTAATAAGCACAGCTTAGAGAGCATAGGGCACTTCCACTCATGGGCGTATAAATCGGGAAACCTAAAAATCAACAAGACACAGGCACCCCAAAGTTTAGGGCTGCTCTGTTTCCAAGAACCTCCACTTCGGTACACCTTCAATATCCCAGGAAAGCGAAAAATGGATAAAGAAGTTGTGGTACTTAGGCACAATGGAATATCACTCAGCCATGAAATCAATGTCATAAGGCTAGTAGCAGCAGGATGAGTGGATTTAGGTACGATGACTCTCAGTGAAATAAGTCACAGAGAAAAAGACACCTATCCTAAGATATCACTTACAGAGGGAATGTCAAAATCGCTACACTTGAACTGAATTACAAAACAGAACAGAGTCACACATTTAGAAAACACACTATGGCTGCTTAACGGGAAAGGTGAGGTGGGGTGATGCATAAAACAAGGGTTTGAAATTAGCTCAGATACCGTTCCACAAGCCAAATATGTAATAGACAAGACCTACTCCCTGCTCAGTGAACTGGACTCAACAGCCCCTATTCACCGCCCAAGAATATATCTGACTAGTAAGAGTCTTAAAACCTATGTATTGATCTCTCTCTGGAAGTGAATCAAGAGGGTGTAAAGCGGCATAAACACAGCAGTGAAAAGCAGCTAAACCCCATTATAAAAATAGATTACTTTAAAAAAACCCCATAAAACAAAGACAGTGAAAGAGAGAGAAATTCTTACAAAATCCGTTCAGGGGCTCTGATGCAACCTGGATTGACCATATCTAGACCCACAGCTGGAGGAGACATGAGGCTGGACACTCTTGGGGCTGAGAGGATTGGTGAGCTTGGGTGAGCAAACGCAGACCCTTTAAAGTCATACTGCGTGGTACCCATGCCGTGGGTCCCAAATCTCCAGGTTCAAGGGCATCTTCCTACATCGAAAACATGCGTGGGAAACCCAGAAGATGGTACACCGTGTGATCGGGAAAGGTTTCTCAAACGCACCTCATTTCTCCTCTCCTTGTGCTCGGGTTCGCCATTCCAGCCGCTCTACTAACAATCTCCCTACTTGGAGAATCAGCACCTTTAACCTCCTGTTTCATACAGGTCGCAATTTGGCCTGAGGATGAACGGGAAGAGGGGGAACCAATGAGAGACTAGCTCTAGGTGTTGGGACAGGCACAGGTCACTCTATTTTCCCATCGGGAAGAAGAATGAACCACAGGCTCAGCCTGCCCCCCGGAACCAGAATACGGCCTGAAGCAATCCTGCGCTTTGGCGGCCAGCTCCCAAAAAAGCGAGTTGACAAATGGAGCTCAGGGGCACTGCAACTCACAAACCTGCAGAGTTATAAATGATAACTCTCGTCCACAAATATATTGAGGGAAGGCAACGAGGAGGATTTGAAAGCAAGGCAGAATTGCAGGAAACAGGTTTCAGGAGGCAGACTCGACTCGCCTTGAAGGCACATGAAAAGCGGCAAAGCGTTGACAATGATGCCCTTGGCCAAAAAGGGCGTATGCGTTTTTTCCTGAATATATTCAGGAAAAAACGCATACGCCCTTTTTGGCCAACCAGGCAAGCCGGAAAGGCAAATCAGCGCTACAAAGAAGTCTCGCTTGCCCTCGGTCAAAAGGGCCATGCTGAAAAAAGTGTAAAAACCAGAAATGCAGGACAGGCCATGGAGACATGGGAGCCTTGCTACGCTGATGGGCGGGCTGTAAATTGCCAACAGCCACTCTGGAGAAGTGTACGGTGTGTCCTGAAACATGTAATAAGCACAGCTTAGAGAGCATAGGGCACTTCCACTCATGGGCGTATAAATCGGGAAACCTAAAAATCAACAAGACACAGGCACCCCAAAGTTTAGGGCTGCTCTGTTTCCAAGAACCTCCACTTCGGTACACCTTCAATATCCCAGGAAAGCGAAAAATGGATAAAGAAGTTGTGGTACTTAGGCACAATGGAATATCACTCAGCCATGAAATCAATGTCATAAGGCTAGTAGCAGCAGGATGAGTGGATTTAGGTACGATGACTCTCAGTGAAATAAGTCACAGAGAAAAAGACACCTATCCTAAGATATCACTTACAGAGGGAATGTCAAAATCGCTACACTTGAACTGAATTACAAAACAGAACAGAGTCACACATTTAGAAAACACACTATGGCTGCTTAACGGGAAAGGTGAGGTGGGGTGATGCATAAAACAAGGGTTTGAAATTAGCTCAGATACCGTTCCACAAGCCAAATATGTAATAGACAAGACCTACTCCCTGCTCAGTGAACTGGACTCAACAGCCCCTATTCACCGCCCAAGAATATATCTGACTAGTAAGAGTCTTAAAACCTATGTATTGATCTCTCTCTGGAAGTGAATCAAGAGGGTGTAAAGCGGCATAAACACAGCAGTGAAAAGCAGCTAAACCCCATTATAAAAATAGATTACTTAAAAAAAAACCCATAAAACAAAGACAGCGAAAGAGAGAGAAATTCTTACAAAATCCGTTCAGGGGCTCTGATGCAACCTGGATTGACCATATCTAGACCCACAGCTGGATGAGACATGAGGCTGGACACTCTTGGGGCTGAGAGGATTGGTGAGCTTGGGTGAGCAAACGCAGACCCTTTAAAGTCATACTGCGTGGTACCCATGCCGTGGGTCCCAAATCTCCAGGTTCAAGGGCATCTTCCTACATCGAAAACATGCGTGGGAAACCCAGAAGATGGTACACCGTGTGATCGGGAAAGGTTTCTCAAACGCACCTCATTTCTCCTCTCCTTGTGCTCGGGTTCGCCATTCCAGCCGCTCTACTAACAATCTCCCTACTTGGAGAATCAGCACCTTTAACCTCCTGTTTCATACAGGTCGCAATTTGGCCTGAGGATGAACGGGAAGAGGGGGAACCAATGAGAGACTAGCTCTAGGTGTTGGGACAGGCACAGGTCACTCTATTTTCCCATCGGGAAGAAGAATGAACCACAGGCTCAGCCTGCCCCCCGGAACCAGAATACGGCCTGAAGCAATCCTGCGCTTTGGCGGCCAGCTCCCAAAAAAGCGAGTTGACAAATGGAGCTCAGGGGCACTGCAACTCACAAACCTGCAGAGTTATAAATGATAACTCTCGTCCACAAATATATTGAGGGAAGGCAACGAGGAGGATTTGAAAGCAAGGCAGAATTGCAGGAAACAGGTTTCAGGAGGCAGACTCGACTCGCCTTGAAGGCACATGAAAAGCGGCAAAGCGTTGACAATGATGCCCTTGGCCAAAAAGGGCGTATGCGTTTTTTCCTGAATATATTCAGGAAAAAACGCATACGCCCTTTTTGGCCAACCAGGCAAGCCGGAAAGGCAAATCAGCGCTACAAAGAAGTCTCGCTTGCCATCGGTCAAAAGGGCCATGCTGAAAAAAGTGTAAAAACCAGAAATGCAGGACAGGCCATGGAGACATGGGAGCCTTGCTACGCTGATGGGCGGGATGTAAATTGCCAACAGCCACTCTGGAGAAGTGTACGGTGTGTCCTGAAACATGTAATAAGCACAGCTTAGAGAGCATAGGGCACTTCCACTCATGGGCGTATAAATCGGGAAACCTAAAAATCAACAAGACACAGGCACCCCAAAGTTTAGGGCTGCTCTGTTTCCAAGAACCTCCACTTCGGTACACCTTCAATATCCCAGGAAAGCGAAAAATGGATAAAGAAGTTGTGGTACTTAGGCACAATGGAATATCACTCAGCCATGAAATCAATGTCATAAGGCTAGTAGCAGCAGGATGAGTGGATTTAGGTACGATGACTCTCAGTGAAATAAGTCACAGAGAAAAAGACACCTATCCTAAGATATCACTTACAGAGGGAATGTCAAAATCGCTACACTTGAACTGAATTACAAAACAGAACAGAGTCACACATTTAGAAAACACACTATGGCTGCTTAACGGGAAAGGTGAGGTGGGGTGATGCATAAAACAAGGGTTTGAAATTAGCTCAGATACCGTTCCACAAGCCAAATATGTAATAGACAAGACCTACTCCCTGCTCAGTGAACTGGACTCAACAGCCCCTATTCACCGCCCAAGAATATATCTGACTAGTAAGAGTCTTAAAACCTATGTATTGATCTCTCTCTGGAAGTGAATCAAGAGGGTGTAAAGCGGCATAAACACAGCAGTGAAAAGCAGCTAAACCCCATTATAAAAATAGATTACTTTAAAAAAACCCCATAAAACAAAGACAGTGAAAGAGAGAGAAATTCTTACAAAATCCGTTCAGGGGCTCTGATGCAACCTGGATTGACCATATCTAGACCCACAGCTGGAGGAGACATGAGGCTGGACACTCTTGGGGCTGAGAGGATTGGTGAGCTTGGGTGAGCAAACGCAGACCCTTTAAAGTCATACTGCGTGGTACCCATGCCGTGGGTCCCAAATCTCCAGGTTCAAGGGCATCTTCCTACATCGAAAACATGCGTGGGAAACCCAGAAGATGGTACACCGTGTGATCGGGAAAGGTTTCTCAAACGCACCTCATTTCTCCTCTCCTTGTGCTCGGGTTCGCCATTCCAGCCGCTCTACTAACAATCTCCCTACTTGGAGAATCAGCACCTTTAACCTCCTGTTTCATACAGGTCGCAATTTGGCCTGAGGATGAACGGGAAGAGGGGGAACCAATGAGAGACTAGCTCTAGGTGTTGGGACAGGCACAGGTCACTCTATTTTCCCATCGGGAAGAAGAATGAACCACAGGCTCAGCCTGCCCCCCGGAACCAGAATACGGCCTGAAGCAATCCTGCGCTTTGGCGGCCAGCTCCCAAAAAAGCGAGTTGACAAATGGAGCTCAGGGGCACTGCAACTCACAAACCTGCAGAGTTATAAATGATAACTCTCGTCCACAAATATATTGAGGGAAGGCAACGAGGAGGATTTGAAAGCAAGGCAGAATTGCAGGAAACAGGTTTCAGGAGGCAGACTCGACTCGCCTTGAAGGCACATGAAAAGCGGCAAAGCGTTGACAATGATGCCCTTGGCCAAAAAGGGCGTATGCGTTTTTTCCTGAATATATTCAGGAAAAAACGCATACGCCCTTTTTGGCCAACCAGGCAAGCCGGAAAGGCAAATCAGCGCTACAAAGAAGTCTCGCTTGCCATCGGTCAAAAGGGCCATGCTGAAAAAAGTGTAAAAACCAGAAATGCAGGACAGGCCATGGAGACATGGGAGCCTTGCTACGCTGATGGGCGGGCTGTAAATTGCCAACAGCCACTCTGGAGAAGTGTACGGTGTGTCCTGAAACATGTAATAAGCACAGCTTAGAGAGCATAGGGCACTTCCACTCATGGGCGTATAAATCGGGAAACCTAAAAATCAACAAGACACAGGCACCCCAAAGTTTAGGGCTGCTCTGTTTCCAAGAACCTCCACTTCGGTACACCTTCAATATCCCAGGAAAGCGAAAAATGGATAAAGAAGTTGTGGTACTTAGGCACAATGGAATATCACTCAGCCATGAAATCAATGTCATAAGGCTAGTAGCAGCAGGATGAGTGGATTTAGGTACGATGACTCTCAGTGAAATAAGTCACAGAGAAAAAGACACCTATCCTAAGATATCACTTACAGAGGGAATGTCAAAATCGCTACACTTGAACTGAATTACAAAACAGAACAGAGTCACACATTTAGAAAACACACTATGGCTGCTTAACGGGAAAGGTGAGGTGGGGTGATGCATAAAACAAGGGTTTGAAATTAGCTCAGATACCGTTCCACAAGCCAAATATGTAATAGACAAGACCTACTCCCTGCTCAGTGAACTGGACTCAACAGCCCCTATTCACCGCCCAAGAATATATCTGACTAGTAAGAGTCTTAAAACCTATGTATTGATCTCTCTCTGGAAGTGAATCAAGAGGGTGTAAAGCGGCATAAACACAGCAGTGAAAAGCAGCTAAACCCCATTATAAAAATAGATTACTTAAAAAAAAACCCATAAAACAAAGACAGCGAAAGAGAGAGAAATTCTTACAAAATCCGTTCAGGGGCTCTGATGCAACCTGGATTGACCATATCTAGACCCACAGCTGGATGAGACATGAGGCTGGACACTCTTGGGGCTGAGAGGATTGGTGAGCTTGGGTGAGCAAACGCAGACCCTTTAAAGTCATACTGCGTGGTACCCATGCCGTGGGTCCCAAATCTCCAGGTTCAAGGGCATCTTCCTACATCGAAAACATGCGTGGGAAACCCAGAAGATGGTACACCGTGTGATCGGGAAAGGTTTCTCAAACGCACCTCATTTCTCCTCTCCTTGTGCTCGGGTTCGCCATTCCAGCCGCTCTACTAACAATCTCCCTACTTGGAGAATCAGCACCTTTAACCTCCTGTTTCATACAGGTCGCAATTTGGCCTGAGGATGAACGGGAAGAGGGGGAACCAATGAGAGACTAGCTCTAGGTGTTGGGACAGGCACAGGTCACTCTATTTTCCCATCGGGAAGAAGAATGAACCACAGGCTCAGCCTGCCCCCCGGAACCAGAATACGGCCTGAAGCAATCCTGCGCTTTGGCGGCCAGCTCCCAAAAAAGCGAGTTGACAAATGGAGCTCAGGGGCACTGCAACTCACAAACCTGCAGAGTTATAAATGATAACTCTCGTCCACAAATATATTGAGGGAAGGCAACGAGGAGGATTTGAAAGCAAGGCAGAATTGCAGGAAACAGGTTTCAGGAGGCAGACTCGACTCGCCCTGAAGGCACATGAAAAGCGGCAAAGCGTTGACAATGATGCCCTTGGCCAAAAAGGGCGTATGCGTTTTTTCCTGAATATATTCAGGAAAAAACGCATACGCCCTTTTTGGCCAACCAGGCAAGCCGGAAAGGCAAATCAGCGCTACAAAGAAGTCTCGCTTGCCATCGGTCAAAAGGGCCATGCTGAAGAAAGTGTAAAAACCAGAAATGCAGGACAGGCCATGGAGACATGGGAGCCTTGCTACGCTGATGGGCGGGATGTAAATTGCCAACAGCCACTCTGGAGAAGTGTACGGTGTGTCCTGAAACATGTAATAAGCACAGCTTAGAGAGCATAGGGCACTTCCACTCATGGGCGTATAAATCGGGAAACCTAAAAATCAACAAGACACAGGCACCCCAAAGTTTAGGGCTGCTCTGTTTCCAAGAACCTCCACTTCGGTACACCTTCAATATCCCAGGAAAGCGAAAAATGGATAAAGAAGTTGTGGTACTTAGGCACAATGGAATATCACTCAGCCATGAAATCAATGTCATAAGGCTAGTAGCAGCAGGATGAGTGGATTTAGGTACGATGACTCTCAGTGAAATAAGTCACAGAGAAAAAGACACTTATCCTAAGATATCACTTATAGAGGGAATGTCAAAATCGCTACACTTGAACTGAATTACAAAACAGAACAGAGTCACACATTTAGAAAACACACTATGGCTGCTTAACGGGAAAGGTGAGGTGGGGTGATGCATAAAACAAGGGTTTGAAATTAGCTCAGATACCGTTCCACAAGCCAAATATGTAATAGACAAGACCTACTCCCTGCTCAGTGAACTGGACTCAACAGCCCCTATTCACCGCCCAAGAATATATCTGACTAGTAAGAGTCTTAAAACCTATGTATTGATCTCTCTCTGGAAGTGAATCAAGAGGGTGTAAAGCGGCATAAACACAGCAGTGAAAAGCAGCTAAACCCCATTATAAAAATAGATTACTTAAAAAAAAACCCATAAAACAAAGACAGTGAAAGAGAGAGAAATTCTTACAAAATCCGTTCAGGGGCTCTGATGCAACCTGGATTGACCATATCTAGACCCACAGCTGGATGAGACATGAGGCTGGACACTCTTGGGGCTGAGAGGATTGGTGAGGTTGGGTGAGCAAACGCAGACCCTTTAAAGTCATACTGCGTGGTACCCATGCCGTGGGTCCCAAATCTCCAGGTTCAAGGGCATCTTCCTACATCGAAAACATGCGTGGGAAACCCAGAAGATGGTACACCGTGTGATCGGGAAAGGTTTCTCAAACGCACCTCATTTCTCCTCTCCTTGTGCTCGGGTTCGCCATTCCAGCCGCTCTACTAACAATCTCCCTACTTGGAGAATCAGCACCTTTAACCTCCTGTTTCATACAGGTCGCAATTTGGCCTGAGGATGAACGGGAAGAGGGGGAACCAATGAGAGACTAGCTCTAGGTGTTGGGACAGGCACAGGTCACTCTATTTTCCCATCGGGAAGAAGAATGAACCACAGGCTCAGCCTGCCCCCCGGAACCAGA
The DNA here is from genome assembly GCF_028564815.1 of Eubalaena glacialis. Classification (NCBI taxonomy): domain Eukaryota; kingdom Metazoa; phylum Chordata; class Mammalia; order Artiodactyla; family Balaenidae; genus Eubalaena; species Eubalaena glacialis. The sequence continues at coordinate 118,996,045 of NC_083722.1, forward strand.
ATACGGCCTGAAGCAATCCTGCGCTTTGGCGGCCAGCTCCCAAAAAAGCGAGTTGACAAATGGAGCTCAGGGGCACTGCAACTCACAAACCTGCAGAGTTATAAATGAGAACTCTCGTCCACAAATATATTGAGGGAAGGCAACGAGGAGGATTTGAAAGCAAGGCAGAATTGCAGGAAACAGGTTTCAGGAGGCAGACTCGACTCGCCTTGAAGGCACATGAAAAGCGGCAAAACCTTGACAATGATGCCCTTGGCCAAAAAGGGCGTATGCGTTTTTTCCTGAATATATTCAGGAAAAAACGCATACGCCCTTTTTGGCCAACCAGGCAAGCCGGAAAGGCAAATCAGCGCTACAAAGAAGTCTCGCTTGCCATCGGTCAAAAGGGCCATGCTGAAAAAAGTGTAAAAACCAGAAATGCAGGACAGGCCATGGAGACATGGGAGCCTTGCTACGCTGATGGGCGGGATGTAAAGTGCCAACAGCCACTCTGGAGAAGTGTACCGTGTGTCCTGAAACATGTAATAAGCACAGCTTAGAGAGCATAGGGCACTTCCACTCATGGGCGTATAAATCGGGAAACCTAAAAATCAACAAGACACAGGCACCCCAAAGTTTAGGGCTGCTCTGTTTCCAAGAACCTCCACTTCGGTACACCTTCAATATCCCAGGAAAGCGAAAAATGGATAAAGAAGTTGTGGTACTTAGGCACAATGGAATATCACTCAGCCATGAAATCAATGTCATAAGGCTAGTAGCAGCAGGATGAGTGGATTTAGGTACGATGACTCTCAGTGAAATAAGTCACAGAGAAAAAGACACCTATCCTAAGATATCACTTACAGAGGGAATGTCAAAAGCGCTACACTTGAACTGAATTACAAAACAGAACAGAGTCACACATTTAGAAAACACACTATGGCTGCTTAACGGGAAAGGTGAGGTGGGGTGATGCATAAAACAAGGGTTTGAAATTAGCTCAGATACCGTTCCACAAGCCAAATATGTAATAGACAAGACCTACTCCCTGCTCAGTGAACTGGACTCAACAGCCCCTATTCACCGCCCAAGAATATATCTGACTAGTAAGAGTCTTAAAACCTATGTATTGATCTCTCTCTGGAAGTGAATCAAGAGGGTGTAAAGCGGCATAAACACAGCAGTGAAAAGCAGCTAAACCCCATTATAAAAATAGATTACTTTTAAAAAACCCCATAAAACAAAGACAGTGAAAGAGAGAGAAATTCTTACAAAATCCGTTCAGGGGCTCTGATGCAACCTGGATTGACCATATCTAGACCCACAGCTGGATGAGACATGAGGCTGGACACTCTTGGGGCTGAGAGGATTGGTGAGCTTGGGTGAGCAAACGCAGACCCTTTAAAGTCATACTGCGTGGTACCCATGCCGTGGGTCCCAAATCTCCAGGTTCAAGGGCATCTTCCTACATCGAAAACATGCGTGGGAAACCCAGAAGATGGTACACCGTGTGATCGGGAAAGGTTTCTCAAACGCACCTCATTTCTCCTCTCCTTGTGCTCGGGTTCGCCATTCCAGCCGCTCTACTAACAATCTCCCTACTTGGAGAATCAGCACCTTTAACCTCCTGTTTCATACAGGTCGCAATTTGGCCTGAGGATGAACGGGAAGAGGGGGAACCAATGAGAGACTAGCTCTAGGTGTTGGGACAGGCACAGGTCACTCTATTTTCCCATCGGGAAGAAGAATGAACCACAGGCTCAGCCTGCCCCCCGGAACCAGAATACGGCCTGAAGCAATCCTGCGCTTTGGCGGCCAGCTCCCAAAAAAGCGAGTTGACAAATGGAGCTCAGGGGCACTGCAACTCACAAACCTGCAGAGTTATAAATGATAACTCTCGTCCACAAATATATTGAGGGAAGGCAACGAGGAGGATTTGAAAGCAAGGCAGAATTGCAGGAAACAGGTTTCAGGAGGCAGACTCGACTCGCCTTGAAGGCACATGAAAAGCGGCAAAACCTTGACAATGATGCCCTTGGCCAAAAAGGGCGTATGCGTTTTTTCCTGAATATATTCAGGAAAAAACGCATACGCCCTTTTTGGCCAACCAGGCAAGCCGGAAAGGCAAATCAGCGCTACAAAGAAGTCTCGCTTGCCATCGGTCAAAAGGGCCATGCTGAAAAAAGTGTAAAAACCAGAAATGCAGGACAGGCCATGGAGACATGGGAGCCTTGCTACGCTGATGGGCGGGATGTAAATTGCCAACAGCCACTCTGGAGAAGTGTACGGTGTGTCCTGAAACATGTAATAAGCACAGCTTAGAGAGCATAGGGCACTTCCACTCATGGGCGTATAAATCGGGAAACCTAAAAATCAACAAGACACAGGCACCCCAAAGTTTAGGGCTGCTCTGTTTCCAAGAACCTCCACTTCGGTACACCTTCAATATCCCAGGAAAGCGAAAAATGGATAAAGAAGTTGTGGTACTTAGGCACAATGGAATATCACTCAGCCATGAAATCAATGTCATAAGGCTAGTAGCAGCAGGATGAGTGGATTTAGGTACGATGACTCTCAGTGAAATAAGTCACAGAGAAAAAGACACTTATCCTAAGATATCACTTATAGAGGGAATGTCAAAAGCGCTACACTTGAACTGAATTACAAAACAGAACAGAGTCACACATTTAGAAAACACACTATGGCTGCTTAACGGGAAAGGTGAGGTGGGGTGATGCATAAAACAAGGGTTTGAAATTAGCTCAGATACCGTTCCACAAGCCAAATACGTAATAGACAAGACCTACTCCCTGCTCAGTGAACTGGACTCAACAGCCCCTATTCACCGCCCAAGAATATATCTGACTAGTAAGAGTCTTAAAACCTATGTATTGATCTCTCTCTGGAAGTGAATCAAGAGGGTGTAAAGCGGCATAAACACAGCAGTGAAAAGCAGCTAAACCCCATTATAAAAATAGATTACTTTTTAAAAACCCCATAAAACAAAGACAGTGAAAGAGAGAGAAATTCTTACAAAATCCGTTCAGGGGCTCTGATGCAACCTGGATTGACCATATCTAGACCCACAGCTGGATGAGACATGAGGCTGGACACTCTTGGGGCTGAGAGGATTGGTGAGCTTGGGTGAGCAAACGCAGACCCTTTAAAGTCATACTGCGTGGTACCCATGCCGTGGGTCCCAAATCTCCAGGTTCAAGGGCATCTTCCTACATCGAAAACATGCGTGGGAAACCCAGAAGATGGTACACCGTGTGATCGGGAAAGGTTTCTCAAACGCACCTCATTTCTCCTCTCCTTGTGCTCGGGTTCGCCATTCCAGCCGCTCTACTAACAATCTCCCTACTTGGAGAATCAGCACCTTTAACCTCCTGTTTCATACAGGTCGCAATTTGGCCTGAGGATGAACGGGAAGAGGGGGAACCAATGAGAGACTAGCTCTAGGTGTTGGGACAGGCACAGGTCACTCTATTTTCCCATCGGGAAGAAGAATGAACCACAGGCTCAGCCTGCCCCCCGGAACCAGAATACGGCCTGAAGCAATCCTGCGCTTTGGCGGCCAGCTCCCAAAAAAGCGAGTTGACAAATGGAGCTCAGGGGCACTGCAACTCACAAACCTGCAGAGTTATAAATGATAACTCTCGTCCACAAATATATTGAGGGAAGGCAACGAGGAGGATTTGAAAGCAAGGCAGAATTGCAGGAAACAGGTTTCAGGAGGCAGACTCGACTCGCCCTGAAGGCACATGAAAAGCGGCAAAGCGTTGACAATGATGCCCTTGGCCAAAAAGGGCGTATGCGTTTTTTCCTGAATATATTCAGGAAAAAACGCATACGCCCTTTTTGGCCAACCAGGCAAGCCGGAAAGGCAAATCAGCGCTACAAAGAAGTCTCGCTTGCCATCGGTCAAAAGGGCCATGCTGAAAAAAGTGTAAAAGCCAGAAATGCAGGACAGGCCATGGAGACATGGGAGCCTTGCTACGCTGATGGGCGGGCTGTAAATTGCCAACAGACACTCTGGAGAAGTGTACGGTGTGTCCTGAAACATGTAATAAGCACAGCTTAGAGAGCATAGGGCACTTCCACTCATGGGCGTATAAATCGGGAAACCTAAAAATCAACAAGACACAGGCACCCCAAAGTTTAGGGCTGCTCTGTTTCCAAGAACCTCCACTTCGGTACACCTTCAATATCCCAGGAAAGCGAAAAATGGATAAAGAAGTTGTGGTACTTAGGCACAATGGAATATCACTCAGCCATGAAATCAATGTCATAAGGCTAGTAGCAGCAGGATGAGTGGATTTAGGTACGATGACTCTCAGTGAAATAAGTCACAGAGAAAAAGACACTTATCCTAAGATATCACTTATAGAGGGAATGTCAAAAGCGCTACACTTGAACTGAATTACAAAACAGAACAGAGTCACACATTTAGAAAACACACTATGGCTGCTTAACGGGAAAGGTGAGGTGGGGTGATGCATAAAACAAGGGTTTGAAATTAGCTCAGATACCGTTCCACAAGCCAAATATGTAATAGACAAGACCTACTCCCTGCTCAGTGAACTGGACTCAACAGCCCCTATTCACCGCCCAAGAATATATCTGACTAGTAAGAGTCTTAAAACCTATGTATTGATCTCTCTCTGGAAGTGAATCAAGAGGGTGTAAAGCGGCATAAACACAGCAGTGAAAAGCAGCTAAACCCCATTATAAAAATAGATTACTTAAAAAAAAACCCATAAAACAAAGACAGTGAAAGAGAGAGAAATTCTTACAAAATCCGTTCAGGGGCTCTGATGCAACCTGGATTGACCATATCTAGACCCACAGCTGGATGAGACATGAGGCTGGACACTCTTGGGGCTGAGAGGATTGGTGAGGTTGGGTGAGCAAACGCAGACCCTTTAAAGTCATACTGCGTGGTACCCATGCCGTGGGTCCCAAATCTCCAGGTTCAAGGGCATCTTCCTACATCGAAAACATGCGTGGGAAACCCAGAAGATGGTACACCGTGTGATCGGGAAAGGTTTCTCAAACGCACCTCATTTCTCCTCTCCTTGTGCTCGGGTTCGCCATTCCAGCCGCTCTACTAACAATCTCCCTACTTGGAGAATCAGCACCTTTAACCTCCTGTTTCATACAGGTCGCAATTTGGCCTGAGGATGAACGGGAAGAGGGGGAACCAATGAGAGACTAGCTCTAGGTGTTGGGACAGGCACAGGTCACTCTATTTTCCCATCGGGAAGAAGAATGAACCACAGGCTCAGCCTGCCCCCCGGAACCAGAATACGGCCTGAAGCAATCCTGCGCTTTGGCGGCCAGCTCCCAAAAAAGCGAGTTGACAAATGGAGCTCAGGGGCACTGCAACTCACAAACCTGCAGAGTTATAAATGAGAACTCTCGTCCACAAATATATTGAGGGAAGGCAACGAGGAGGATTTGAAAGCAAGGCAGAATTGCAGGAAACAGGTTTCAGGAGGCAGACTCGACTCGCCTTGAAGGCACATGAAAAGCGGCAAAGCGTTGACAATGATGCCCTTGGCCAAAAAGGGCGTATGCGTTTTTTCCTGAATATATTCAGGAAAAAACGCATACGCCCTTTTTGGCCAACCAGGCAAGCCGGAAAGGCAAATCAGCGCTACAAAGAAGTCTCGCTTGCCATCGGTCAAAAGGGCCATGCTGAAAAAAGTGTAAAAACCAGAAATGCAGGACAGGCCATGGAGACATGGGAGCCTTGCTACGCTGATGGGCGGGATGTAAATTGCCAACAGACACTCTGGAGAAGTGTACGGTGTGTCCTGAAACATGTAATAAGCACAGCTTAGAGAGCATAGGGCACTTCCACTCATGGGCGTATAAATCGGGAAACCTAAAAATCAACAAGACACAGGCACCCCAAAGTTTAGGGCTGCTCTGTTTCCAAGAACCTCCACTTCGGTACACCTTCAATATCCCAGGAAAGCGAAAAATGGATAAAGAAGTTGTGGTACTTAGGCACAATGGAATATCACTCAGCCATGAAATCAATGTCATAAGGCTAGTAGCAGCAGGATGAGTGGATTTAGGTACGATGACTCTCAGTGAAATAAGTCACAGAGAAAAAGACACTTATCCTAAGATATCACTTATAGAGGGAATGTCAAAAGCGCTACACTTGAACTGAATTACAAAACAGAACAGAGTCACACAGTTAGAAAACACACTATGGCTGCTTAACGGGAAAGGTGAGGTGGGGTGATGCATAAAACAAGGGTTTGAAATTAGCTCAGATACCGTTCCACAAGCCAAATACGTAATAGACAAGACCTACTCCCTGCTCAGTGAACTGGACTCAACAGCCCCTATTCACCGCCCAAGAATATATCTGACTAGTAAGAGTCTTAAAACCTATGTATTGATCTCTCTCTGGAAGTGAATCAAGAGGGTGTAAAGCGGCATAAACACAGCAGTGAAAAGCAGCTAAACCCCATTATAAAAATAGATTACTTTTTAAAAACCCCATAAAACAAAGACAGTGAAAGAGAGAGAAATTCTTACAAAATCCGTTCAGGGGCTCTGATGCAACCTGGATTGACCATATCTAGACCCACAGCTGGATGAGACATGAGGCTGGACACTCTTGGGGCTGAGAGGATTGGTGAGCTTGGGTGAGCAAACGCAGACCCTTTAAAGTCATACTGCGTGGTACCCATGCCGTGGGTCCCAAATCTCCAGGTTCAAGGGCATCTTCCTACATCGAAAACATGCGTGGGAAACCCAGAAGATGGTACACCGTGTGATCGGGAAAGGTTTCTCAAACGCACCTCATTTCTCCTCTCCTTGTGCTCGGGTTCGCCATTCCAGCCGCTCTACTAACAATCTCCCTACTTGGAGAATCAGCACCTTTAACCTCCTGTTTCATACAGGTCGCAATTTGGCCTGAGGATGAACGGGAAGAGGGGGAACCAATGAGAGACTAGCTCTAGGTGTTGGGACAGGCACAGGTCACTCTATTTTCCCATCGGGAAGAAGAATGAACCACAGGCTCAGCCTGCCCCCCGGAACCAGAATACGGCCTGAAGCAATCCTGCGCTTTGGCGGCCAGCTCCCAAAAAAGCGAGTTGACAAATGGAGCTCAGGGGCACTGCAACTCACAAACCTGCAGAGTTATAAATGATAACTCTCGTCCACAAATATATTGAGGGAAGGCAACGAGGAGGATTTGAAAGCAAGGCAGAATTGCAGGAAACAGGTTTCAGGAGGCACACTCGACTCGCCTTGAAAGCACATGAAAAGCGGCAAAGCGTTGACAATGATGCCCTTGGCCAAAAAGGGCGTATGCGTTTTTTCCTGAATATATTCAGGAAAAAACGCATACGCCCTTTTTGGCCAACCAGGCAAGCCGGAAAGGCAAATCAGCGCTACAAAGAAGTCTCGCTTGCCATCGGTCAAAAGGGCCATGCTGAAAAAAGTGTAAAAGCCAGAAATGCAGGACAGGCCATGGAGACATGGGAGCCTTGCTACGCTGATGGGCGGGCTGTAAATTGCCAACAGACACTCTGGAGAAGTGTACGGTGTGTCCTGAAACATGTAATAAGCACAGCTTAGAGAGCATAGGGCACTTCCACTCATGGGCGTATAAATCGGGAAACCTAAAAATCAACAAGACACAGGCACCCCAAAGTTTAGGGCTGCTCTGTTTCCAAGAACCTCCACTTCGGTACACCTTCAATATCCCAGGAAAGCGAAAAATGGATAAAGAAGTTGTGGTACTTAGGCACAATGGAATATCACTCAGCCATGAAATCAATGTCATAAGGCTAGTAGCAGCAGGATGAGTGGATTTAGGTACGATGACTCTCAGTGAAATAAGTCACAGAGAAAAAGACACTTATCCTAAGATATCACTTATAGAGGGAATGTCAAAAGCGCTACACTTGAACTGAATTACAAAACAGAACAGAGTCACACAGTTAGAAAACACACTATGGCTGCTTAACGGGAAAGGTGAGGTGGGGTGATGCATAAAACAAGGGTTTGAAATTAGCTCAGATACCGTTCCACAAGCCAAATACGTAATAGACAAGACCTACTCCCTGCTCAGTGAACTGGACTCAACAGCCCCTATTCACCGCCCAAGAATATATCTGACTAGTAAGAGTCTTAAAACCTATGTATTGATCTCTCTCTGGAAGTGAATCAAGAGGGTGTAAAGCGGCATAAACACAGCAGTGAAAAGCAGCTAAACCCCATTATAAAAATAGATTACTTTTTAAAAACCCCATAAAACAAAGACAGTGAAAGAGAGAGAAATTCTTACAAAATCCGTTCAGGGGCTCTGATGCAACCTGGATTGACCATATCTAGACCCACAGCTGGAGGAGACATGAGGCTGGACACTCTTGGGGCTGAGAGGATTGGTGAGCTTGGGTGAGCAAACGCAGACCCTTTAAAGTCATACTGCGTGGTACCCATGCCGTGGGTCCCAAATCTCCAGGTTCAAGGGCATCTTCCTACATCGAAAACATGCGTGGGAAACCCAGAAGATGGTACACCGTGTGATCGGGAAAGGTTTCTCAAACGCACCTCATTTCTCCTCTCCTTGTGCTCGGGTTCGCCATTCCAGCCGCTCTACTAACAATCTCCCTACTTGGAGAATCAGCACCTTTAACCTCCTGTTTCATACAGGTCGCAATTTGGCCTGAGGATGAACGGGAAGAGGGGGAACCAATGAGAGACTAGCTCTAGGTGTTGGGACAGGCACAGGTCACTCTATTTTCCCATCGGGAAGAAGAATGAACCACAGGCTCAGCCTGCCCCCCGGAACCAGAATACGGCCTGAAGCAATCCTGCACTTTGGCGGCCAGCTCCCAAAAAAGCGAGTTGACAAATGGAGCTCAGGGGCACTGCAACTCACAAACCTGCAGAGTTATAAATGAGAACTCTCGTCCACAAATATATTGAGGGAAGGCAACGAGGAGGATTTGAAAGCAAGGCAGAATTGCAGGAAACAGGTTTCAGGAGGCACACTCGACTCGCCTTGAAAGCACATGAAAAGCGGCAAAGCGTTGACAATGATGCCCTTGGCCAAAAAGGGCGTATGCGTTTTTTCCTGAATATATTCAGGAAAAAACGCATACGCCCTTTTTGGCCAACCAGGCAAGCCGGAAAGGCAAATCAGCGCTACAAAGAAGTCTCGCTTGCCATCGGTCAAAAGGGCCATGCTGAAAAAAGTGTAAAAGCCAGAAATGCAGGACAGGCCATGGAGACATGGGAGCCTTGCTACGCTGATGGGCGGGCTGTAAATTGCCAACAGACACTCTGGAGAAGTGTACGGTGTGTCCTGAAACATGTAATAAGCACAGCTTAGAGAGCATAGGGCACTTCCACTCATGGGCGTATAAATCGGGAAACCTAAAAATCAACAAGACACAGGCACCCCAAAGTTTAGGGCTGCTCTGTTTCCAAGAACCTCCACTTCGGTACACCTTCAATATCCCAGGAAAGCGAAAAATGGATAAAGAAGTTGTGGTACTTAGGCACAATGGAATATCACTCAGCCATGAAATCAATGTCATAAGGCTAGTAGCAGCAGGATGAGTGGATTTAGGTACGATGACTCTCAGTGAAATAAGTCACAGAGAAAAGGACACTTATCCTAAGATATCACTTATAGAGGGAATGTCAAAAGCGCTACACTTGAACTGAATTACAAAACAGAACAGAGTCACACAGTTAGAAAACACACTATGGCTGCTTAACGGGAAAGGTGAGGTGGGGTGATGCATAAAACAAGGGTTTGAAATTAGCTCAGATACCGTTCCACAAGCCAAATACGTAATAGACAAGACCTACTCCCTGCTCAGTGAACTGGACTCAACAGCCCCTATTCACCGCCCAAGAATATATCTGACTAGTAAGAGTCTTAAAACCTATGTATTGATCTCTCTCTGGAAGTGAATCAAGAGGGTGTAAAGCGGCATAAACACAGCAGTGAAAAGCAGCTAAACCCCATTATAAAAATAGATTACTTTTTAAAAACCCCATAAAACAAAGACAGTGAAAGAGAGAGAAATTCTTACAAAATCCGTTCAGGGGCTCTGATGCAACCTGGATTGACCATATCTAGACCCACAGCTGGAGGAGACATGAGGCTGGACACTCTTGGGGCTGAGAGGATTGGTGAGCTTGGGTGAGCAAACGCAGACCCTTTAAAGTCATACTGCGTGGTACCCATGCCGTGGGTCCCAAATCTCCAGGTTCAAGGGCATCTTCCTACATCGAAAACATGCGTGGGAAACCCAGAAGATGGTACACCGTGTGATCGGGAAAGGTTTCTCAAACGCACCTCATTTCTCCTCTCCTTGTGCTCGGGTTCGCCATTCCAGCCGCTCTACTAACAATCTCCCTACTTGGAGAATCAGCACCTTTAACCTCCTGTTTCATACAGGTCGCAATTTGGCCTGAGGATGAACGGGAAGAGGGGGAACCAATGAGAGACTAGCTCTAGGTGTTGGGACAGGCACAGGTCACTCTATTTTCCCATCGGGAAGAAGAATGAACCACAGGCTCAGCCTGCCCCCCGGAACCAGAATACGGCCTGAAGCAATCCTGCGCTTTGGCGGCCAGCTCCCAAAAAAGCGAGTTGACAAATGGAGCTCAGGGGCACTGCAACTCACAAACCTGCAGAGTTATAAATGATAACTCTCGTCCACAAATATATTGAGGGAAGGCAACGAGGAGGATTTGAAAGCAAGGCAGAATTGCAGGAAACAGGTTTCAGGAGGCAGACTCGACTCGCCTTGAAGGCACATGAAAAGCGGCAAAGCCTTGACAATGATGCCCTTGGCCAAAAAGGGCGTATGCGTTTTTTCCTGAATATATTCAGGAAAAAACGCATACGCCCTTTTTGGCCAACCAGGCAAGCCGGAAAGGCAAATCAGCGCTACAAAGAAGTCTCGCTTGCCATCGGTCAAAAGGGCCATGCTGAAAAAAGTGTAAAAGCCAGAAATGCAGGACAGGCCATGGAGACATGGGAGCCTTGCTACGCTGATGGGCGGGCTGTAAATTGCCAACAGCCACTCTGGAGAAGTGTACGGTGTGTCCTGAAACATGTAATAAGCACAGCTTAGAGAGCATAGGGCACTTCCACTCATGGGCGTATAAATCGGGAAACCTAAAAATCAACAAGACACAGGCACCCCAAAGTTTAGGGATGCTCTGTTTCCAAGAACCTCCACTTCGGTACACCTTCAATATCCCAGGAAAGCGAAAAATGGATAAAGAAGTTGTGGTACTTAGGCACAATGGAATATCACTCAGCCATGAAATCAATGTCATAAGGCTAGTAGCAGCAGGATGAGTGGATTTAGGTACGATGACTCTCAGTGAAATAAGTCACAGAGAAAAAGACACTTATCCTAAGATATCACTTATAGAGGGAATGTCAAAATCGCTACACTTGAACTGAATTACAAAACAGAACAGAGTCACACAGTTAGAAAGCACACTATGGCTGCTTAACGGGAAAGGTGAGGTGGGGTGATGCATAAAACAAGGGTTTGAAATTAGCTCAGATACCGTTCCACAAGCCAAATACGTAATAGACAAGACCTACTCCCTGCTCAGTGAACTGGACTCAACAGCCCCTATTCACCGCCCAAGAATATATCTGACTAGTAAGAGTCTTAAAACCTATGTATTGATCTCTCTCTGGAAGTGAATCAAGAGGGTGTAAAGCGGCATAAACACAGCAGTGAAAAGCAGCTAAACCCCATTATAAAAATAGATTACTTTTTAAAAACCCCATAAAACAAAGACAGCGAAAGAGAGAGAAATTCTTACAAAATCCGTTCAGGGGCTCTGATGCAACCTGGATTGACCATATCTAGACCCACAGCTGGATGAGACATGAGGCTGGACACTCTTGGGGCTGAGAGGATTGGTGAGCTTGGGTGAGCAAACGCAGACCCTTTAAAGTCATACTGCGTGGTACCCATGCCGTGGGTCCCAAATCTCCAGGTTCAAGGGCATCTTCCTACATCGAAAACATGCGTGGGAAACCCAGAAGATGGTACACCGTGTGATCGGGAAAGGTTTCTCAAACGCACCTCATTTCTCCTCTCCTTGTGCTCGGGTTCGCCATTCCAGCCGCTCTACTAACAATCTCCCTACTTGGAGAATCAGCACCTTTAACCTCCTGTTTCATACAGGTCGCAAATTGGCCTGAGGATGAACCGGAAGAGGGGGAACCAATGAGAGACTAGCTCTAGGTGTTGGGACAGGCACAGGTCACTCTATTTTCCCATCGGGAAGAAGAATGAACCACAGGCTCAGCCTGCCCCCCGGAACCAGAATACGGCCTGAAGCAATCCTGCGCTTTGGCGGCCAGCTCCCAAAAAAGCGAGTTGACAAATGGAGCTCAGGGGCACTGCAACTCACAAACCTGCAGAGTTATAAATGATAACTCTCGTCCACAAATATATTGAGGGAAGGCAACGAGGAGGATTTGAAAGCAAGGCAGAATTGCAGGAAACAGGTTTCAGGAGGCACACTCGACTCGCCTTGAAGGCACATGAAAAGCGGCAAAGCGTTGACAATGATGCCCTTGGCCAAAAAGGGCGTATGCGTTTTTTCCTGAATATATTCAGGAAAAAACGCATACGCCCTTTTTGGCCAACCAGGCAAGCCGGAAAGGCAAATCAGCGCTACAAAGAAGTCTCGCTTGCCATCGGTCAAAAGGGCCATGCTGAAAAAAGTGTAAAAACCAGAAATGCAGGACAGGCCATGGAGACATGGGAGCCTTGCTACGCTGATGGGCGGGCTGTAAATTGCCAACAGCCACTCTGGAGAAGTGTACCGTGTGTCCTGAAACATGTAATAAGCACAGCTTAGAGAGCATAGGGCACTTCCACTCATGGGCGTATAAATCGGGAAACCTAAAAATCAACAAGACACAGGCACCCCAAAGTTTAGGGCTGCTCTGTTTCCAAGAACCTCCACTTCGGTACACCTTCAATATCCCAGGAAAGCGAAAAATGGATAAAGAAGTTGTGGTACTTAGGCACAATGGAATATCACTCAGCCATGAAATCAATGTCATAAGGCTAGTAGCAGCAGGATGAGTGGATTTAGGTACGATGACTCTCAGTGAAATAAGTCACAGAGAAAAAGACACCTATCCTAAGATATCACTTACAGAGGGAATGTCAAAAGCGCTACACTTGAACTGAATTACAAAACAGAACAGAGTCACACATTTAGAAAACACACTATGGCTGCTTAACGGGAAAGGTGAGGTGGGGTGATGCATAAAACAAGGGTTTGAAATTAGCTCAGATACCGTTCCACAAGCCAAATATGTAATAGACAAGACCTACTCCCTGCTCAGTGAACTGGACTCAACAGCCCCTATTCACCGCCCAAGAATATATCTGACTAGTAAGAGTCTTAAAACCTATGTATTGATCTCTCTCTGGAAGTGAATCAAGAGGGTGTAAAGCGGCATAAACACAGCAGTGAAAAGCAGCTAAACCCCATTATAAAAATAGATTACTTAAAAAAAAACCCATAAAACAAAGACAGTGAAAGAGAGAGAAATTCTTACAAAATCCGTTCAGGGGCTCTGATGCAACCTGGATTGACCATATCTAGACGCACAGCTGGAGGAGACATGAGGCTGGACACTCTTGGGGCTGAGAGGATTGGTGAGCTTGGGTGAGCAAACGCAGACCCTTTAAAGTCATACTGCGTGGTACCCATGCCGTGGGTCCCAAATCTCCAGGTTCAAGGGCATCTTCCTACATCGAAAACATGCGTGGGAAACCCAGAAGATGGTACACCGTGTGATCGGGAAAGGTTTCTCAAACGCACCTCATTTCTCCTCTCCTTGTGCTCGGGTTCGCCATTCCAGCCGCTCTACTAACAATCTCCCTACTTGGAGAATCAGCACCTTTAACCTCCTGTTTCATACAGGTCGCAATTTGGCCTGAGGATGAACCGGAAGAGGGGGAACCAATGAGAGACTAGCTCTAGGTGTTGGGACAGGCACAGGTCACTCTATTTTCCCATCGGGAAGAAGAATGAACCACAGGCTCAGCCTGCCCCCCGGAACCAGAATACGGCCTGAAGCAATCCTGCGCTTTGGCGGCCAGCTCCCAAAAAAGCGAGTTGACAAATGGAGCTCAGGGGCACTGCAACTCACAAACCTGCAGAGTTATAAATGATAACTCTCGTCCACAAATATATTGAGGGAAGGCAACGAGGAGGATTTGAAAGCAAGGCAGAATTGCAGGAAACAGGTTTCAGGAGGCAGACTCGACTCGCCTTGAAGGCACATGAAAAGCGGCAAAGCGTTGACAATGATGCCCTTGGCCAGAAAGGGCGTATGCGTTTTTTCCTGAATATATTCAGGAAAAAACGCATACGCCCTTTTTGGCCAACCAGGCAAGCCGGAAAGGCAAATCAGCGCTACAAAGAAGTCTCGCTTGCCATCGGTCAAAAGGGCCATGCTGAAAAAAGTGTAAAAACCAGAAATGCAGGACAGGCCATGGAGACATGGGAGCCTTGCTACGCTGATGGGCGGGCTGTAAATTGCCAACAGCCACTCTGGAGAAGTGTACGGTGTGTCCTGAAACATGTAATAAGCACAGCTTAGAGAGCATAGGGCACTTCCACTCATGGGCGTATAAATCGGGAAACCTAAAAATCAACAAGACACAGGCACCCCAAAGTTTAGGGCTGCTCTGTTTCCAAGAACCTCCACTTCGGTACACCTTCAATATCCCAGGAAAGCGAAAAATGGATAAAGAAGTTGTGGTACTTAGGCACAATGGAATATCACTCAGCCATGAAATCAATGTCATAAGGCTAGTAGCAGCAGGATGAGTGGATTTAGGTACGATGACTCTCAGTGAAATAAGTCACAGAGAAAAAGACACCTATCCTAAGATATCACTTACAGAGGGAATGTCAAAAGCGCTACACTTGAACTGAATTACAAAACAGAACAGAGTCACACATTTAGAAAACACACTATGGCTGCTTAACGGGAAAGGTGAGGTGGGGTGATGCATAAAACAAGGGTTTGAAATTAGCTCAGATACCGTTCCACAAGCCAAATATGTAATAGACAAGACCTACTCCCTGCTCAGTGAACTGGACTCAACAGCCCCTATTCACCGCCCAAGAATATATCTGACTAGTAAGAGTCTTAAAACCTATGTATTGATCTCTCTCTGGAAGTGAATCAAGAGGGTGTAAAGCGGCATAAACACAGCAGTGAAAAGCAGCTAAACCCCATTATAAAAATAGATTACTTTTTAAAAACCCCATAAAACAAAGACAGCGAAAGAGAGAGAAATTCTTACAAAATCCGTTCAGGGGCTCTGATGCAACCTGGATTGACCATATCTAGACGCACAGCTGGAGGAGACATGAGGCTGGACACTCTTGGGGCTGAGAGGATTGGTGAGCTTGGGTGAGCAAACGCAGACCCTTTAAAGTCATACTGCGTGGTACCCATGCCGTGGGTCCCAAATCTCCAGGTTCAAGGGCATCTTCCTACATCGAAAACATGCGTGGGAAACCCAGAAGATGGTACACCGTGTGATCGGGAAAGGTTTCTCAAACGCACCTCATTTCTCCTCTCCTTGTGCTCGGGTTCGCCATTCCAGCCGCTCTACTAACAATCTCCCTACTTGGAGAATCAGCACCTTTAACCTCCTGTTTCATACAGGTCGCAAATTGGCCTGAGGATGAACCGGAAGAGGGGGAACCAATGAGAGACTAGCTCTAGGTGTTGGGACAGGCACAGGTCACTCTATTTTCCCATCGGGAAGAAGAATGAACCACAGGCTCAGCCTGCCCCCCGGAACCAGAATACGGCCTGAAGCAATCCTGCGCTTTGGCGGCCAGCTCCCAAAAAAGCGAGTTGACAAATGGAGCTCAGGGGCACTGCAACTCACAAACCTGCAGAGTTATAAATGATAACTCTCGTCCACAAATATATTGAGGGAAGGCAACGAGGAGGATTTGAAAGCAAGGCAGAATTGCAGGAAACAGGTTTCAGGAGGCACACTCGACTCGCCTTGAAGGCACATGAAAAGCGGCAAAGCGTTGACAATGATGCCCTTGGCCAGAAAGGGCGTATGCGTTTTTTCCTGAATATATTCAGGAAAAAACGCATACGCCCTTTTTGGCCAACCAGGCAAGCCGGAAAGGCAAATCAGCGCTACAAAGAAGTCTCGCTTGCCATCGGTCAAAAGGGCCATGCTGAAAAAAGTGTAAAAACCAGAAATGCAGGACAGGCCATGGAGACATGGGAGCCTTGCTACGCTGATGGGCGGGCTGTAAATTGCCAACAGCCACTCTGGAGAAGTGTACCGTGTGTCCTGAAACATGTAATAAGCACAGCTTAGAGAGCATAGGGCACTTCCACTCATGGGCGTATAAATCGGGAAACCTAAAAATCAACAAGACACAGGCACCCCAAAGTTTAGGGCTGCTCTGTTTCCAAGAACCTCCACTTCGGTACACCTTCAATATCCCAGGAAAGCGAAAAATGGATAAAGAAGTTGTGGTACTTAGGCACAATGGAATATCACTCAGCCATGAAATCAATGTCATAAGGCTAGTAGCAGCAGGATGAGTGGATTTAGGTACGATGACTCTCAGTGAAATAAGTCACAGAGAAAAAGACACCTATCCTAAGATATCACTTACAGAGGGAATGTCAAAAGCGCTACACTTGAACTGAATTACAAAACAGAACAGAGTCACACATTTAGAAAACACACTATGGCTGCTTAACGGGAAAGGTGAGGTGGGGTGATGCATAAAACAAGGGTTTGAAATTAGCTCAGATACCGTTCCACAAGCCAAATATGTAATAGACAAGACCTACTCCCTGCTCAGTGAACTGGACTCAACAGCCCCTATTCACCGCCCAAGAATATATCTGACTAGTAAGAGTCTTAAAACCTATGTATTGATCTCTCTCTGGAAGTGAATCAAGAGGGTGTAAAGCGGCATAAACACAGCAGTGAAAAGCAGCTAAACCCCATTATAAAAATAGATTACTTAAAAAAAACCCCATAAAACAAAGACAGCGAAAGAGAGAGAAATTCTTACAAAATCCGTTCAGGGGCTCTGATGCAACCTGGATTGACCATATCTAGACGCACAGCTGGAGGAGACATGAGGCTGGACACTCTTGGGGCTGAGAGGATTGGTGAGCTTGGGTGAGCAAACGCAGACCCTTTAAAGTCATACTGCGTGGTACCCATGCCGTGGGTCCCAAATCTCCAGGTTCAAGGGCATCTTCCTACATCGAAAACATGCGTGGGAAACCCAGAAGATGGTACACCGTGTGATCGGGAAAGGTTTCTCAAACGCACCTCATTTCTCCTCTCCTTGTGCTCGGGTTCGCCATTCCAGCCGCTCTACTAACAATCTCCCTACTTGGAGAATCAGCACCTTTAACCTCCTGTTTCATACAGGTCGCAATTTGGCCTGAGGATGAACGGGAAGAGGGGGAACCAATGAGAGACTAGCTCTAGGTGTTGGGACAGGCACAGGTCACTCTATTTTCCCATCGGGAAGAAGAATGAACCACAGGCTCAGCCTGCCCCCCGGAACCAGAATACGGCCTGAAGCAATCCTGCGCTTTGGCGGCCAGCTCCCAAAAAAGCGAGTTGACAAATGGAGCTCAGGGGCACTGCAACTCACAAACCTGCAGAGTTATAAATGATAACTCTCGTCCACAAATATATTGAGGGAAGGCAACGAGGAGGATTTGAAAGCAAGGCAGAATTGCAGGAAACAGGTTTCAGGAGGCAGACTCGACTCGCCTTGAAGGCACATGAAAAGCGGCAAAGCGTTGACAATGATGCCCTTGGCCAGAAAGGGCGTATGCGTTTTTTCCTGAATATATTCAGGAAAAAACGCATACGCCCTTTTTGGCCAACCAGGCAAGCCGGAAAGGCAAATCAGCGCTACAAAGAAGTCTCGCTTGCCATCGGTCAAAAGGGCCATGCTGAAAAAAGTGTAAAAACCAGAAATGCAGGACAGGCCATGGAGACATGGGAGCCTTGCTACGCTGATGGGCGGGCTGTAAATTGCCAACAGCCACTCTGGAGAAGTGTACGGTGTGTCCTGAAACATGTAATAAGCACAGCTTAGAGAGCATAGGGCACTTCCACTCATGGGCGTATAAATCGGGAAACCTAAAAATCAACAAGACACAGGCACCCCAAAGTTTAGGGCTGCTCTGTTTCCAAGAACCTCCACTTCGGTACACCTTCAATATCCCAGGAAAGCGAAAAATGGATAAAGAAGTTGTGGTACTTAGGCACAATGGAATATCACTCAGCCATGAAATCAATGTCATAAGGCTAGTAGCAGCAGGATGAGTGGATTTAGGTACGATGACTCTCAGTGAAATAAGTCACAGAGAAAAAGACACCTATCCTAAGATATCACTTACAGAGGGAATGTCAAAAGCGCTACACTTGAACTGAATTACAAAACAGAACAGAGTCACACATTTAGAAAACACACTATGGCTGCTTAACGGGAAAGGTGAGGTGGGGTGATGCATAAAACAAGGGTTTGAAATTAGCTCAGATACCGTTCCACAAGCCAAATATGTAATAGACAAGACCTACTCCCTGCTCAGTGAACTGGACTCAACAGCCCCTATTCACCGCCCAAGAATATATCTGACTAGTAAGAGTCTTAAAACCTATGTATTGATCTCTCTCTGGAAGTGAATCAAGAGGGTGTAAAGCGGCATAAACACAGCAGTGAAAAGCAGCTAAACCCCATTATAAAAATAGATTACTTAAAAAAAAACCCATAAAACAAAGACAGCGAAAGAGAGAGAAATTCTTACAAAATCCGTTCAGGGGCTCTGATGCAACCTGGATTGACCATATCTAGACGCACAGCTGGAGGAGACATGAGGCTGGACACTCTTGGGGCTGAGAGGATTGGTGAGCTTGGGTGAGCAAACGCAGACCCTTTAAAGTCATACTGCGTGGTACCCATGCCGTGGGTCCCAAATCTCCAGGTTCAAGGGCATCTTCCTACATCGAAAACATGCGTGGGAAACCCAGAAGATGGTACACCGTGTGATCGGGAAAGGTTTCTCAAACGCACCTCATTTCTCCTCTCCTTGTGCTCGGGTTCGCCATTCCAGCCGCTCTACTAACAATCTCCCTACTTGGAGAATCAGCACCTTTAACCTCCTGTTTCATACAGGTCGCAATTTGGCCTGAGGATGAACGGGAAGAGGGGGAACCAATGAGAGACTAGCTCTAGGTGTTGGGACAGGCACAGGTCACTCTATTTTCCCATCGGGAAGAAGAATGAACCACAGGCTCAGCCTGCCCCCCGGAACCAGAATACGGCCTGAAGCAATCCTGCGCTTTGGCGGCCAGCTCCCAAAAAAGCGAGTTGACAAATGGAGCTCAGGGGCACTGCAACTCACAAACCTGCAGAGTTATAAATGATAACTCTCGTCCACAAATATATTGAGGGAAGGCAACGAGGAGGATTTGAAAGCAAGGCAGAATTGCAGGAAACAGGTTTCAGGAGGCAGACTCGACTCGCCTTGAAGGCACATGAAAAGCGGCAAAGCGTTGACAATGATGCCCTTGGCCAGAAAGGGCGTATGCGTTTTTTCCTGAATATATTCAGGAAAAAACGCATACGCCCTTTTTGGCCAACCAGGCAAGCCGGAAAGGCAAATCAGCGCTACAAAGAAGTCTCGCTTGCCATCGGTCAAAAGGGCCATGCTGAAAAAAGTGTAAAAACCAGAAATGCAGGACAGGCCATGGAGACATGGGAGCCTTGCTACGCTGATGGGCGGGCTGTAAATTGCCAACAGCCACTCTGGAGAAGTGTACGGTGTGTCCTGAAACATGTAATAAGCACAGCTTAGAGAGCATAGGGCACTTCCACTCATGGGCGTATAAATCGGGAAACCTAAAAATCAACAAGACACAGGCACCCCAAAGTTTAGGGCTGCTCTGTTTCCAAGAACCTCCACTTCGGTACACCTTCAATATCCCAGGAAAGCGAAAAATGGATAAAGAAGTTGTGGTACTTAGGCACAATGGAATATCACTCAGCCATGAAATCAATGTCATAAGGCTAGTAGCAGCAGGATGAGTGGATTTAGGTACGATGACTCTCAGTGAAATAAGTCACAGAGAAAAAGACACCTATCCTAAGATATCACTTACAGAGGGAATGTCAAAAGCGCTACACTTGAACTGAATTACAAAACAGAACAGAGTCACACATTTAGAAAACACACTATGGCTGCTTAACGGGAAAGGTGAGGTGGGGTGATGCATAAAACAAGGGTTTGAAATTAGCTCAGATACCGTTCCACAAGCCAAATATGTAATAGACAAGACCTACTCCCTGCTCAGTGAACTGGACTCAACAGCCCCTATTCACCGCCCAAGAATATATCTGACTAGTAAGAGTCTTAAAACCTATGTATTGATCTCTCTCTGGAAGTGAATCAAGAGGGTGTAAAGCGGCATAAACACAGCAGTGAAAAGCAGCTAAACCCCATTATAAAAATAGATTACTTAAAAAAAACCCCATAAAACAAAGACAGCGAAAGAGAGAGAAATTCTTACAAAATCCGTTCAGGGGCTCTGATGCAACCTGGATTGACCATATCTAGACGCACAGCTGGAGGAGACATGAGGCTGGACACTCTTGGGGCTGAGAGGATTGGTGAGCTTGGGTGAGCAAACGCAGACCCTTTAAAGTCATACTGCGTGGTACCCATGCCGTGGGTCCCAAATCTCCAGGTTCAAGGGCATCTTCCTACATCGAAAACATGCGTGGGAAACCCAGAAGATGGTACACCGTGTGATCGGGAAAGGTTTCTCAAACGCACCTCATTTCTCCTCTCCTTGTGCTCGGGTTCGCCATTCCAGCCGCTCTACTAACAATCTCCCTACTTGGAGAATCAGCACCTTTAACCTCCTGTTTCATACAGGTCGCAATTTGGCCTGAGGATGAACGGGAAGAGGGGGAACCAATGAGAGACTAGCTCTAGGTGTTGGGACAGGCACAGGTCACTCTATTTTCCCATCGGGAAGAAGAATGAACCACAGGCTCAGCCTGCCCCCCGGAACCAGAATACGGCCTGAAGCAATCCTGCGCTTTGGCGGCCAGCTCCCAAAAAAGCGAGTTGACAAATGGAGCTCAGGGGCACTGCAACTCACAAACCTGCAGAGTTATAAATGATAACTCTCGTCCACAAATATATTGAGGGAAGGCAACGAGGAGGATTTGAAAGCAAGGCAGAATTGCAGGAAACAGGTTTCAGGAGGCAGACTCGACTCGCCTTGAAGGCACATGAAAAGCGGCAAAGCGTTGACAATGATGCCCTTGGCCAGAAAGGGCGTATGCGTTTTTTCCTGAATATATTCAGGAAAAAACGCATACGCCCTTTTTGGCCAACCAGGCAAGCCGGAAAGGCAAATCAGCGCTACAAAGAAGTCTCGCTTGCCATCGGTCAAAAGGGCCATGCTGAAAAAAGTGTAAAAACCAGAAATGCAGGACAGGCCATGGAGACATGGGAGCCTTGCTACGCTGATGGGCGGGCTGTAAATTGCCAACAGCCACTCTGGAGAAGTGTACGGTGTGTCCTGAAACATGTAATAAGCACAGCTTAGAGAGCATAGGGCACTTCCACTCATGGGCGTATAAATCGGGAAACCTAAAAATCAACAAGACACAGGCACCCCAAAGTTTAGGGCTGCTCTGTTTCCAAGAACCTCCACTTCGGTACACCTTCAATATCCCAGGAAAGCGAAAAATGGATAAAGAAGTTGTGGTACTTAGGCACAATGGAATATCACTCAGCCATGAAATCAATGTCATAAGGCTAGTAGCAGCAGGATGAGTGGATTTAGGTACGATGACTCTCAGTGAAATAAGTCACAGAGAAAAAGACACCTATCCTAAGATATCACTTACAGAGGGAATGTCAAAAGCGCTACACTTGAACTGAATTACAAAACAGAACAGAGTCACACATTTAGAAAACACACTATGGCTGCTTAACGGGAAAGGTGAGGTGGGGTGATGCATAAAACAAGGGTTTGAAATTAGCTCAGATACCGTTCCACAAGCCAAATATGTAATAGACAAGACCTACTCCCTGCTCAGTGAACTGGACTCAACAGCCCCTATTCACCGCCCAAGAATATATCTGACTAGTAAGAGTCTTAAAACCTATGTATTGATCTCTCTCTGGAAGTGAATCAAGAGGGTGTAAAGCGGCATAAACACAGCAGTGAAAAGCAGCTAAACCCCATTATAAAAATAGATTACTTAAAAAAAACCCCATAAAACAAAGACAGCGAAAGAGAGAGAAATTCTTACAAAATCCGTTCAGGGGCTCTGATGCAACCTGGATTGACCATATCTAGACGCACAGCTGGAGGAGACATGAGGCTGGACACTCTTGGGGCTGAGAGGATTGGTGAGCTTGGGTGAGCAAACGCAGACCCTTTAAAGTCATACTGCGTGGTACCCATGCCGTGGGTCCCAAATCTCCAGGTTCAAGGGCATCTTCCTACATCGAAAACATGCGTGGGAAACCCAGAAGATGGTACACCGTGTGATCGGGAAAGGTTTCTCAAACGCACCTCATTTCTCCTCTCCTTGTGCTCGGGTTCGCCATTCCAGCCGCTCTACTAACAATCTCCCTACTTGGAGAATCAGCACCTTTAACCTCCTGTTTCATACAGGTCGCAATTTGGCCTGAGGATGAACGGGAAGAGGGGGAACCAATGAGAGACTAGCTCTAGGTGTTGGGACAGGCACAGGTCACTCTATTTTCCCATCGGGAAGAAGAATGAACCACAGGCTCAGCCTGCCCCCCGGAACCAGAATACGGCCTGAAGCAATCCTGCGCTTTGGCGGCCAGCTCCCAAAAAAGCGAGTTGACAAATGGAGCTCAGGGGCACTGCAACTCACAAACCTGCAGAGTTATAAATGAGAACTCTCGTCCACAAATATATTGAGGGAAGGCAACGAGGAGGATTTGAAAGCAAGGCAGAATTGCAGGAAACAGGTTTCAGGAGGCAGACTCGACTCGCCTTGAAGGCACATGAAAAGCGGCAAAGCGTTGACAATGATGCCCTTGGCCAGAAAGGGCGTATGCGTTTTTTCCTGAATATATTCAGGAAAAAACGCATACGCCCTTTTTGGCCAACCAGGCAAGCCGGAAAGGCAAATCAGCGCTACAAAGAAGTCTCGCTTGCCATCGGTCAAAAGGGCCATGCTGAAAAAAGTGTAAAAACCAGAAATGCAGGACAGGCCATGGAGACATGGGAGCCTTGCTACGCTGATGGGCGGGCTGTAAATTGCCAACAGCCACTCTGGAGAAGTGTACGGTGTGTCCTGAAACATGTAATAAGCACAGCTTAGAGAGCATAGGGCACTTCCACTCATGGGCGTATAAATCGGGAAACCTAAAAATCAACAAGACACAGGCACCCCAAAGTTTAGGGCTGCTCTGTTTCCAAGAACCTCCACTTCGGTACACCTTCAATATCCCAGGAAAGCGAAAAATGGATAAAGAAGTTGTGGTACTTAGGCACAATGGAATATCACTCAGCCATGAAATCAATGTCATAAGGCTAGTAGCAGCAGGATGAGTGGATTTAGGTACGATGACTCTCAGTGAAATAAGTCACAGAGAAAAAGACACCTATCCTAAGATATCACTTACAGAGGGAATGTCAAAAGCGCTACACTTGAACTGAATTACAAAACAGAACAGAGTCACACATTTAGAAAACACACTATGGCTGCTTAACGGGAAAGGTGAGGTGGGGTGATGCATAAAACAAGGGTTTGAAATTAGCTCAGATACCGTTCCACAAGCCAAATATGTAATAGACAAGACCTACTCCCTGCTCAGTGAACTGGACTCAACAGCCCCTATTCACCGCCCAAGAATATATCTGACTAGTAAGAGTCTTAAAACCTATGTATTGATCTCTCTCTGGAAGTGAATCAAGAGGGTGTAAAGCGGCATAAACACAGCAGTGAAAAGCAGCTAAACCCCATTATAAAAATAGATTACTTAAAAAAAACCCCATAAAACAAAGACAGCGAAAGAGAGAGAAATTCTTACAAAATCCGTTCAGGGGCTCTGATGCAACCTGGATTGACCATATCTAGACGCACAGCTGGAGGAGACATGAGGCTGGACACTCTTGGGGCTGAGAGGATTGGTGAGCTTGGGTGAGCAAACGCAGACCCTTTAAAGTCATACTGCGTGGTACCCATGCCGTGGGTCCCAAATCTCCAGGTTCAAGGGCATCTTCCTACATCGAAAACATGCGTGGGAAACCCAGAAGATGGTACACCGTGTGATCGGGAAAGGTTTCTCAAACGCACCTCATTTCTCCTCTCCTTGTGCTCGGGTTCGCCATTCCAGCCGCTCTACTAACAATCTCCCTACTTGGAGAATCAGCACCTTTAACCTCCTGTTTCATACAGGTCGCAATTTGGCCTGAGGATGAACGGGAAGAGGGGGAACCAATGAGAGACTAGCTCTAGGTGTTGGGACAGGCACAGGTCACTCTATTTTCCCATCGGGAAGAAGAATGAACCACAGGCTCAGCCTGCCCCCCGGAACCAGAATACGGCCTGAAGCAATCCTGCGCTTTGGCGGCCAGCTCCCAAAAAAGCGAGTTGACAAATGGAGCTCAGGGGCACTGCAACTCACAAACCTGCAGAGTTATAAATGATAACTCTCGTCCACAAATATATTGAGGGAAGGCAACGAGGAGGATTTGAAAGCAAGGCAGAATTGCAGGAAACAGGTTTCAGGAGGCAGACTCGACTCGCCTTGAAGGCACATGAAAAGCGGCAAAGCGTTGACAATGATGCCCTTGGCCAGAAAGGGCGTATGCGTTTTTTCCTGAATATATTCAGGAAAAAACGCATACGCCCTTTTTGGCCAACCAGGCAAGCCGGAAAGGCAAATCAGCGCTACAAAGAAGTCTCGCTTGCCATCGGTCAAAAGGGCCATGCTGAAAAAAGTGTAAAAACCAGAAATGCAGGACAGGCCATGGAGACATGGGAGCCTTGCTACGCTGATGGGCGGGCTGTAAATTGCCAACAGCCACTCTGGAGAAGTGTACGGTGTGTCCTGAAACATGTAATAAGCACAGCTTAGAGAGCATAGGGCACTTCCACTCATGGGCGTATAAATCGGGAAACCTAAAAATCAACAAGACACAGGCACCCCAAAGTTTAGGGCTGCTCTGTTTCCAAGAACCTCCACTTCGGTACACCTTCAATATCCCAGGAAAGCGAAAAATGGATAAAGAAGTTGTGGTACTTAGGCACAATGGAATATCACTCAGCCATGAAATCAATGTCATAAGGCTAGTAGCAGCAGGATGAGTGGATTTAGGTACGATGACTCTCAGTGAAATAAGTCACAGAGAAAAAGACACCTATCCTAAGATATCACTTACAGAGGGAATGTCAAAAGCGCTACACTTGAACTGAATTACAAAACAGAACAGAGTCACACATTTAGAAAACACACTATGGCTGCTTAACGGGAAAGGTGAGGTGGGGTGATGCATAAAACAAGGGGTTGAAATTAGCTCAGATACCGTTCCACAAGCCAAATATGTAATAGACAAGACCTACTCCCTGCTCAGTGAACTGGACTCAACAGCCCCTATTCACCGCCCAAGAATATATCTGACTAGTAAGAGTCTTAAAACCTATGTATTGATCTCTCTCTGGAAGTGAATCAAGAGGGTGTAAAGCGGCATAAACACAGCAGTGAAAAGCAGCTAAACCCCATTATAAAAATAGATTACTTAAAAAAAACCCCATAAAACAAAGACAGCGAAAGAGAGAGAAATTCTTACAAAATCCGTTCAGGGGCTCTGATGCAACCTGGATTGACCATATCTAGACGCACAGCTGGAGGAGACATGAGGCTGGACACTCTTGGGGCTGAGAGGATTGGTGAGCTTGGGTGAGCAAACGCAGACCCTTTAAAGTCATACTGCGTGGTACCCATGCCGTGGGTCCCAAATCTCCAGGTTCAAGGGCATCTTCCTACATCGAAAACATGCGTGGGAAACCCAGAAGATGGTACACCGTGTGATCGGGAAAGGTTTCTCAAACGCACCTCATTTCTCCTCTCCTTGTGCTCGGGTTCGCCATTCCAGCCGCTCTACTAACAATCTCCCTACTTGGAGAATCAGCACCTTTAACCTCCTGTTTCATACAGGTCGCAATTTGGCCTGAGGATGAACGGGAAGAGGGGGAACCAATGAGAGACTAGCTCTAGGTGTTGGGACAGGCACAGGTCACTCTATTTTCCCATCGGGAAGAAGAATGAACCACAGGCTCAGCCTGCCCCCCGGAACCAGAATACGGCCTGAAGCAATCCTGCGCTTTGGCGGCCAGCTCCCAAAAAAGCGAGTTGACAAATGGAGCTCAGGGGCACTGCAACTCACAAACCTGCAGAGTTATAAATGATAACTCTCGTCCACAAATATATTGAGGGAAGGCAACGAGGAGGATTTGAAAGCAAGGCAGAATTGCAGGAAACAGGTTTCAGGAGGCAGACTCGACTCGCCTTGAAGGCACATGAAAAGCGGCAAAGCGTTGACAATGATGCCCTTGGCCAGAAAGGGCGTATGCGTTTTTTCCTGAATATATTCAGGAAAAAACGCATACGCCCTTTTTGGCCAACCAGGCAAGCCGGAAAGGCAAATCAGCGCTACAAAGAAGTCTCGCTTGCCATCGGTCAAAAGGGCCATGCTGAAAAAAGTGTAAAAACCAGAAATGCAGGACAGGCCATGGAGACATGGGAGCCTTGCTACGCTGATGGGCGGGCTGTAAATTGCCAACAGCCACTCTGGAGAAGTGTACGGTGTGTCCTGAAACATGTAATAAGCACAGCTTAGAGAGCATAGGGCACTTCCACTCATGGGCGTATAAATCGGGAAACCTAAAAATCAACAAGACACAGGCACCCCAAAGTTTAGGGCTGCTCTGTTTCCAAGAACCTCCACTTCGGTACACCTTCAATATCCCAGGAAAGCGAAAAATGGATAAAGAAGTTGTGGTACTTAGGCACAATGGAATATCACTCAGCCATGAAATCAATGTCATAAGGCTAGTAGCAGCAGGATGAGTGGATTTAGGTACGATGACTCTCAGTGAAATAAGTCACAGAGAAAAAGACACCTATCCTAAGATATCACTTACAGAGGGAATGTCAAAAGCGCTACACTTGAACTGAATTACAAAACAGAACAGAGTCACACATTTAGAAAACACACTATGGCTGCTTAACGGGAAAGGTGAGGTGGGGTGATGCATAAAACAAGGGTTTGAAATTAGCTCAGATACCGTTCCACAAGCCAAATATGTAATAGACAAGACCTACTCCCTGCTCAGTGAACTGGACTCAACAGCCCCTATTCACCGCCCAAGAATATATCTGACTAGTAAGAGTCTTAAAACCTATGTATTGATCTCTCTCTGGAAGTGAATCAAGAGGGTGTAAAGCGGCATAAACACAGCAGTGAAAAGCAGCTAAACCCCATTATAAAAATAGATTACTTAAAAAAAACCCCATAAAACAAAGACAGCGAAAGAGAGAGAAATTCTTACAAAATCCGTTCAGGGGCTCTGATGCAACCTGGATTGACCATATCGAGACCCACAGCTGGATGAGACATGAGGCTGGACACTCTTGGGGCTGAGAGGATTGGTGAGCTTGGGTGAGCAAACGCAGACCCTTTAAAGTCATACTGCGTGGTACCCATGCCGTGGGTCCCAAATCTCCAGGTTCAAGGGCATCTTCCTACATCGAAAACATGCGTGGGAAACCCAGAAGATGGTACACCGTGTGATCGGGAAAGGTTTCTCAAACGCACCTCATTTCTCCTCTCCTTGTGCTCGGGTTCGCCATTCCAGCCGCTCTACTAACAATCTCCCTACTTGGAGAATCAGCACCTTTAACCTCCTGTTTCATACAGGTCGCAATTTGGCCTGAGGATGAACGGGAAGAGGGGGAACCAATGAGAGACTAGCTCTAGGTGTTGGGACAGGCACAGGTCACTCTATTTTCCCATCGGGAAGAAGAATGAACCACAGGCTCAGCCTGCCCCCCGGAACCAGAATACGGCCTGAAGCAATCCTGCGCTTTGGCGGCCAGCTCCCAAAAAAGCGAGTTGACAAATGGAGCTCAGGGGCACTGCAACTCACAAACCTGCAGAGTTATAAATGATAACTCTCGTCCACAAATATATTGAGGGAAGGCAACGAGGAGGATTTGAAAGCAAGGCAGAATTGCAGGAAACAGGTTTCAGGAGGCAGACTCGACTCGCCTTGAAGGCACATGAAAAGCGGCAAAGCGTTGACAATGATGCCCTTGGCCAGAAAGGGCGTATGCGTTTTTTCCTGAATATATTCAGGAAAAAACGCATACGCCCTTTTTGGCCAACCAGGCAAGCCGGAAAGGCAAATCAGCGCTACAAAGAAGTCTCGCTTGCCATCGGTCAAAAGGGCCATGCTGAAAAAAGTGTAAAAACCAGAAATGCAGGACAGGCCATGGAGACATGGGAGCCTTGCTACGCTGATGGGCGGGCTGTAAATTGCCAACAGCCACTCTGGAGAAGTGTACGGTGTGTCCTGAAACATGTAATAAGCACAGCTTAGAGAGCATAGGGCACTTCCACTCATGGGCGTATAAATCGGGAAACCTAAAAATCAACAAGACACAGGCACCCCAAAGTTTAGGGCTGCTCTGTTTCCAAGAACCTCCACTTCGGTACACCTTCAATATCCCAGGAAAGCGAAAAATTGATAAAGAAGTTGTGGTACTTAGGCACAATGGAATATCACTCAGCCATGAAATCAATGTCATAAGGCTAGTAGCAGCAGGATGAG
Organism: Eubalaena glacialis; assembly: GCF_028564815.1. Taxonomy (NCBI): domain Eukaryota; kingdom Metazoa; phylum Chordata; class Mammalia; order Artiodactyla; family Balaenidae; genus Eubalaena; species Eubalaena glacialis. The sequence goes on from NC_083722.1 coordinate 119,025,007, forward strand.
TGGATTTAGGTACGATGACTCTCAGTGAAATAAGTCACAGAGAAAAAGACACCTATCCTAAGATATCACTTACAGAGGGAATGTCAAAAGCGCTACACTTGAACTGAATTACAAAACAGAACAGAGTCACACATTTAGAAAACACACTATGGCTGCTTAACGGGAAAGGTGAGGTGGGGTGATGCATAAAACAAGGGTTTGAAATTAGCTCAGATACCGTTCCACAAGCCAAATATGTAATAGACAAGACCTACTCCCTGCTCAGTGAACTGGACTCAACAGCCCCTATTCACCGCCCAAGAATATATCTGACTAGTAAGAGTCTTAAAACCTATGTATTGATCTCTCTCTGGAAGTGAATCAAGAGGGTGTAAAGCGGCATAAACACAGCAGTGAAAAGCAGCTAAACCCCATTATAAAAATAGATTACTTTAAAAAAACCCCATAAAACAAAGACAGCGAAAGAGAGAGAAATTCTTACAAAATCCGTTCAGGGGCTCTGATGCAACCTGGATTGACCATATCTAGACGCACAGCTGGATGAGACATGAGGCTGGACACTCTTGGGGCTGAGAGGATTGGTGAGCTTGGGTGAGCAAACGCAGACCCTTTAAAGTCATACTGCGTGGTACCCATGCCGTGGGTCCCAAATCTCCAGGTTCAAGGGCATCTTCCTACATCGAAAACATGCGTGGGAAACCCAGAAGATGGTACACCGTGTGATCGGGAAAGGTTTCTCAAACGCACCTCATTTCTCCTCTCCTTGTGCTCGGGTTCGCCATTCCAGCCGCTCTACTAACAATCTCCCTACTTGGAGAATCAGCACCTTTAACCTCCTGTTTCATACAGGTCGCAATTTGGCCTGAGGATGAACGGGAAGAGGGGGAACCAATGAGAGACTAGCTCTAGGTGTTGGGACAGGCACAGGTCACTCTATTTTCCCATCGGGAAGAAGAATGAACCACAGGCTCAGCCTGCCCCCCGGAACCAGAATACGGCCTGAAGCAATCCTGCGCTTTGGCGGCCAGCTCCCAAAAAAGCGAGTTGACAAATGGAGCTCAGGGGCACTGCAACTCACAAACCTGCAGAGTTATAAATGATAACTCTCGTCCACAAATATATTGAGGGAAGGCAACGAGGAGGATTTGAAAGCAAGGCAGAATTGCAGGAAACAGGTTTCAGGAGGCAGACTCGACTCGCCTTGAAGGCACATGAAAAGCGGCAAAGCGTTGACAATGATGCCCTTGGCCAGAAAGGGCGTATGCGTTTTTTCCTGAATATATTCAGGAAAAAACGCATACGCCCTTTTTGGCCAACCAGGCAAGCCGGAAAGGCAAATCAGCGCTACAAAGAAGTCTCGCTTGCCATCGGTCAAAAGGGCCATGCTGAAAAAAGTGTAAAAACCAGAAATGCAGGACAGGCCATGGAGACATGGGAGCCTTGCTACGCTGATGGGCGGGCTGTAAATTGCCAACAGCCACTCTGGAGAAGTGTACGGTGTGTCCTGAAACATGTAATAAGCACAGCTTAGAGAGCATAGGGCACTTCCACTCATGGGCGTATAAATCGGGAAACCTAAAAATCAACAAGACACAGGCACCCCAAAGTTTAGGGCTGCTCTGTTTCCAAGAACCTCCACTTCGGTACACCTTCAATATCCCAGGAAAGCGAAAAATGGATAAAGAAGTTGTGGTACTTAGGCACAATGGAATATCACTCAGCCATGAAATCAATGTCATAAGGCTAGTAGCAGCAGGATGAGTGGATTTAGGTACGATGACTCTCAGTGAAATAAGTCACAGAGAAAAAGACACCTATCCTAAGATATCACTTACAGAGGGAATGTCAAAAGCGCTACACTTGAACTGAATTACAAAACAGAACAGAGTCACACATTTAGAAAACACACTATGGCTGCTTAACGGGAAAGGTGAGGTGGGGTGATGCATAAAACAAGGGTTTGAAATTAGCTCAGATACCGTTCCACAAGCCAAATATGTAATAGACAAGACCTACTCCCTGCTCAGTGAACTGGACTCAACAGCCCCTATTCACCGCCCAAGAATATATCTGACTAGTAAGAGTCTTAAAACCTATGTATTGATCTCTCTCTGGAAGTGAATCAAGAGGGTGTAAAGCGGCATAAACACAGCAGTGAAAAGCAGCTAAACCCCATTATAAAAATAGATTACTTTAAAAAAAACCCATAAAACAAAGACAGCGAAAGAGAGAGAAATTCTTACAAAATCCATTCAGGGGCTCTGATGCAACCTGGATTGACCATATCGAGACCCACAGCTGGATGAGACATGAGGCTGGACACTCTTGGGGCTGAGAGGATTGGTGAGCTTGGGTGAGCAAACGCAGACCCTTTAAAGTCATACTGCGTGGTACCCATGCCGTGGGTCCCAAATCTCCAGGTTCAAGGGCATCTTCCTACATCGAAAACATGCGTGGGAAACCCAGAAGATGGTACACCGTGTGATCGGGAAAGGTTTCTCAAACGCACCTCATTTCTCCTCTCCTTGTGCTCGGGTTCGCCATTCCAGCCGCTCTACTAACAATCTCCCTACTTGGAGAATCAGCACCTTTAACCTCCTGTTTCATACAGGTCGCAATTTGGCCTGAGGATGAACGGGAAGAGGGGGAACCAATGAGAGACTAGCTCTAGGTGTTGGGACAGGCACAGGTCACTCTATTTTCCCATCGGGAAGAAGAATGAACCACAGGCTCAGCCTGCCCCCCGGAACCAGAATACGGCCTGAAGCAATCCTGCGCTTTGGCGGCCAGCTCCCAAAAAAGCGAGTTGACAAATGGAGCTCAGGGGCACTGCAACTCACAAACCTGCAGAGTTATAAATGATAACTCTCGTCCACAAATATATTGAGGGAAGGCAACGAGGAGGATTTGAAAGCAAGGCAGAATTGCAGGAAACAGGTTTCAGGAGGCAGACTCGACTCGCCTTGAAGGCACATGAAAAGCGGCAAAGCGTTGACAATGATGCCCTTGGCCAGAAAGGGCGTATGCGTTTTTTCCTGAATATATTCAGGAAAAAACGCATACGCCCTTTTTGGCCAACCAGGCAAGCCGGAAAGGCAAATCAGCGCTACAAAGAAGTCTCGCTTGCCATCGGTCAAAAGGGCCATGCTGAAAAAAGTGTAAAAACCAGAAATGCAGGACAGGCCATGGAGACATGGGAGCCTTGCTACGCTGATGGGCGGGCTGTAAATTGCCAACAGCCACTCTGGAGAAGTGTACGGTGTGTCCTGAAACATGTAATAAGCACAGCTTAGAGAGCATAGGGCACTTCCACTCATGGGCGTATAAATCGGGAAACCTAAAAATCAACAAGACACAGGCACCCCAAAGTTTAGGGCTGCTCTGTTTCCAAGAACCTCCACTTCGGTACACCTTCAATATCCCAGGAAAGCGAAAAATGGATAAAGAAGTTGTGGTACTTAGGCACAATGGAATATCACTCAGCCATGAAATCAATGTCATAAGGCTAGTAGCAGCAGGATGAGTGGATTTAGGTACGATGACTCTCAGTGAAATAAGTCACAGAGAAAAAGACACCTATCCTAAGATATCACTTACAGAGGGAATGTCAAAAGCGCTACACTTGAACTGAATTACAAAACAGAACAGAGTCACACATTTAGAAAACACACTATGGCTGCTTAACGGGAAAGGTGAGGTGGGGTGATGCATAAAACAAGGGTTTGAAATTAGCTCAGATACCGTTCCACAAGCCAAATATGTAATAGACAAGACCTACTCCCTGCTCAGTGAACTGGACTCAACAGCCCCTATTCACCGCCCAAGAATATATCTGACTAGTAAGAGTCTTAAAACCTATGTATTGATCTCTCTCTGGAAGTGAATCAAGAGGGTGTAAAGCGGCATAAACACAGCAGTGAAAAGCAGCTAAACCCCATTATAAAAATAGATTACTTAAAAAAAACCCCATAAAACAAAGACAGCGAAAGAGAGAGAAATTCTTACAAAATCCGTTCAGGGGCTCTGATGCAACCTGGATTGACCATATCTAGACGCACAGCTGGAGGAGACATGAGGCTGGACACTCTTGGGGCTGAGAGGATTGGTGAGCTTGGGTGAGCAAACGCAGACCCTTTAAAGTCATACTGCGTGGTACCCATGCCGTGGGTCCCAAATCTCCAGGTTCAAGGGCATCTTCCTACATCGAAAACATGCGTGGGAAACCCAGAAGATGGTACACCGTGTGATCGGGAAAGGTTTCTCAAACGCACCTCATTTCTCCTCTCCTTGTGCTCGGGTTCGCCATTCCAGCCGCTCTACTAACAATCTCCCTACTTGGAGAATCAGCACCTTTAACCTCCTGTTTCATACAGGTCGCAATTTGGCCTGAGGATGAACGGGAAGAGGGGGAACCAATGAGAGACTAGCTCTAGGTGTTGGGACAGGCACAGGTCACTCTATTTTCCCATCGGGAAGAAGAATGAACCACAGGCTCAGCCTGCCCCCCGGAACCAGAATACGGCCTGAAGCAATCCTGCGCTTTGGCGGCCAGCTCCCAAAAAAGCGAGTTGACAAATGGAGCTCAGGGGCACTGCAACTCACAAACCTGCAGAGTTATAAATGATAACTCTCGTCCACAAATATATTGAGGGAAGGCAACGAGGAGGATTTGAAAGCAAGGCAGAATTGCAGGAAACAGGTTTCAGGAGGCAGACTCGACTCGCCTTGAAGGCACATGAAAAGCGGCAAAGCGTTGACAATGATGCCCTTGGCCAGAAAGGGCGTATGCGTTTTTTCCTGAATATATTCAGGAAAAAACGCATACGCCCTTTTTGGCCAACCAGGCAAGCCGGAAAGGCAAATCAGCGCTACAAAGAAGTCTCGCTTGCCATCGGTCAAAAGGGCCATGCTGAAAAAAGTGTAAAAACCAGAAATGCAGGACAGGCCATGGAGACATGGGAGCCTTGCTACGCTGATGGGCGGGCTGTAAATTGCCAACAGCCACTCTGGAGAAGTGTACCGTGTGTCCTGAAACATGTAATAAGCACAGCTTAGAGAGCATAGGGCACTTCCACTCATGGGCGTATAAATCGGGAAACCTAAAAATCAACAAGACACAGGCACCCCAAAGTTTAGGGCTGCTCTGTTTCCAAGAACCTCCACTTCGGTACACCTTCAATATCCCAGGAAAGCGAAAAATGGATAAAGAAGTTGTGGTACTTAGGCACAATGGAATATCACTCAGCCATGAAATCAATGTCATAAGGCTAGTAGCAGCAGGATGAGTGGATTTAGGTACGATGACTCTCAGTGAAATAAGTCACAGAGAAAAAGACACCTATCCTAAGATATCACTTACAGAGGGAATGTCAAAAGCGCTACACTTGAACTGAATTACAAAACAGAACAGAGTCACACATTTAGAAAACACACTATGGCTGCTTAACGGGAAAGGTGAGGTGGGGTGATGCATAAAACAAGGGTTTGAAATTAGCTCAGATACCGTTCCACAAGCCAAATATGTAATAGACAAGACCTACTCCCTGCTCAGTGAACTGGACTCAACAGCCCCTATTCACCGCCCAAGAATATATCTGACTAGTAAGAGTCTTAAAACCTATGTATTGATCTCTCTCTGGAAGTGAATCAAGAGGGTGTAAAGCGGCATAAACACAGCAGTGAAAAGCAGCTAAACCCCATTATAAAAATAGATTACTTAAAAAAAACCCCATAAAACAAAGACAGCGAAAGAGAGAGAAATTCTTACAAAATCCGTTCAGGGGCTCTGATGCAACCTGGATTGACCATATCTAGACGCACAGCTGGAGGAGACATGAGGCTGGACACTCTTGGGGCTGAGAGGATTGGTGAGCTTGGGTGAGCAAACGCAGACCCTTTAAAGTCATACTGCGTGGTACCCATGCCGTGGGTCCCAAATCTCCAGGTTCAAGGGCATCTTCCTACATCGAAAACATGCGTGGGAAACCCAGAAGATGGTACACCGTGTGATCGGGAAAGGTTTCTCAAACGCACCTCATTTCTCCTCTCCTTGTGCTCGGGTTCGCCATTCCAGCCGCTCTACTAACAATCTCCCTACTTGGAGAATCAGCACCTTTAACCTCCTGTTTCATACAGGTCGCAATTTGGCCTGAGGATGAACGGGAAGAGGGGGAACCAATGAGAGACTAGCTCTAGGTGTTGGGACAGGCACAGGTCACTCTATTTTCCCATCGGGAAGAAGAATGAACCACAGGCTCAGCCTGCCCCCCGGAACCAGAATACGGCCTGAAGCAATCCTGCGCTTTGGCGGCCAGCTCCCAAAAAAGCGAGTTGACAAATGGAGCTCAGGGGCACTGCAACTCACAAACCTGCAGAGTTATAAATGATAACTCTCGTCCACAAATATATTGAGGGAAGGCAACGAGGAGGATTTGAAAGCAAGGCAGAATTGCAGGAAACAGGTTTCAGGAGGCAGACTCGACTCGCCTTGAAGGCACATGAAAAGCGGCAAAGCGTTGACAATGATGCCCTTGGCCAGAAAGGGCGTATGCGTTTTTTCCTGAATATATTCAGGAAAAAACGCATACGCCCTTTTTGGCCAACCAGGCAAGCCGGAAAGGCAAATCAGCGCTACAAAGAAGTCTCGCTTGCCATCGGTCAAAAGGGCCATGCTGAAAAAAGTGTAAAAACCAGAAATGCAGGACAGGCCATGGAGACATGGGAGCCTTGCTACGCTGATGGGCGGGCTGTAAATTGCCAACAGCCACTCTGGAGAAGTGTACGGTGTGTCCTGAAACATGTAATAAGCACAGCTTAGAGAGCATAGGGCACTTCCACTCATGGGCGTATAAATCGGGAAACCTAAAAATCAACAAGACACAGGCACCCCAAAGTTTAGGGCTGCTCTGTTTCCAAGAACCTCCACTTCGGTACACCTTCAATATCCCAGGAAAGCGAAAAATGGATAAAGAAGTTGTGGTACTTAGGCACAATGGAATATCACTCAGCCATGAAATCAATGTCATAAGGCTAGTAGCAGCAGGATGAGTGGATTTAGGTACGATGACTCTCAGTGAAATAAGTCACAGAGAAAAAGACACCTATCCTAAGATATCACTTACAGAGGGAATGTCAAAAGCGCTACACTTGAACTGAATTACAAAACAGAACAGAGTCACACATTTAGAAAACACACTATGGCTGCTTAACGGGAAAGGTGAGGTGGGGTGATGCATAAAACAAGGGTTTGAAATTAGCTCAGATACCGTTCCACAAGCCAAATATGTAATAGACAAGACCTACTCCCTGCTCAGTGAACTGGACTCAACAGCCCCTATTCACCGCCCAAGAATATATCTGACTAGTAAGAGTCTTAAAACCTATGTATTGATCTCTCTCTGGAAGTGAATCAAGAGGGTGTAAAGCGGCATAAACACAGCAGTGAAAAGCAGCTAAACCCCATTATAAAAATAGATTACTTTAAAAAAACCCCATAAAACAAAGACAGCGAAAGAGAGAGAAATTCTTACAAAATCCGTTCAGGGGCTCTGATGCAACCTGGATTGACCATATCTAGACGCACAGCTGGATGAGACATGAGGCTGGACACTCTTGGGGCTGAGAGGATTGGTGAGCTTGGGTGAGCAAACGCAGACCCTTTAAAGTCATACTGCGTGGTACCCATGCCGTGGGTCCCAAATCTCCAGGTTCAAGGGCATCTTCCTACATCGAAAACATGCGTGGGAAACCCAGAAGATGGTACACCGTGTGATCGGGAAAGGTTTCTCAAACGCACCTCATTTCTCCTCTCCTTGTGCTCGGGTTCGCCATTCCAGCCGCTCTACTAACAATCTCCCTACTTGGAGAATCAGCACCTTTAACCTCCTGTTTCATACAGGTCGCAATTTGGCCTGAGGATGAACGGGAAGAGGGGGAACCAATGAGAGACTAGCTCTAGGTGTTGGGACAGGCACAGGTCACTCTATTTTCCCATCGGGAAGAAGAATGAACCACAGGCTCAGCCTGCCCCCCGGAACCAGAATACGGCCTGAAGCAATCCTGCGCTTTGGCGGCCAGCTCCCAAAAAAGCGAGTTGACAAATGGAGCTCAGGGGCACTGCAACTCACAAACCTGCAGAGTTATAAATGATAACTCTCGTCCACAAATATATTGAGGGAAGGCAACGAGGAGGATTTGAAAGCAAGGCAGAATTGCAGGAAACAGGTTTCAGGAGGCAGACTCGACTCGCCTTGAAGGCACATGAAAAGCGGCAAAGCGTTGACAATGATGCCCTTGGCCAGAAAGGGCGTATGCGTTTTTTCCTGAATATATTCAGGAAAAAACGCATACGCCCTTTTTGGCCAACCAGGCAAGCCGGAAAGGCAAATCAGCGCTACAAAGAAGTCTCGCTTGCCATCGGTCAAAAGGGCCATGCTGAAAAAAGTGTAAAAACCAGAAATGCAGGACAGGCCATGGAGACATGGGAGCCTTGCTACGCTGATGGGCGGGCTGTAAATTGCCAACAGCCACTCTGGAGAAGTGTACGGTGTGTCCTGAAACATGTAATAAGCACAGCTTAGAGAGCATAGGGCACTTCCACTCATGGGCGTATAAATCGGGAAACCTAAAAATCAACAAGACACAGGCACCCCAAAGTTTAGGGCTGCTCTGTTTCCAAGAACCTCCACTTCGGTACACCTTCAATATCCCAGGAAAGCGAAAAATGGATAAAGAAGTTGTGGTACTTAGGCACAATGGAATATCACTCAGCCATGAAATCAATGTCATAAGGCTAGTAGCAGCAGGATGAGTGGATTTAGGTACGATGACTCTCAGTGAAATAAGTCACAGAGAAAAAGACACCTATCCTAAGATATCACTTACAGAGGGAATGTCAAAAGCGCTACACTTGAACTGAATTACAAAACAGAACAGAGTCACACATTTAGAAAACACACTATGGCTGCTTAACGGGAAAGGTGAGGTGGGGTGATGCATAAAACAAGGGTTTGAAATTAGCTCAGATACCGTTCCACAAGCCAAATATGTAATAGACAAGACCTACTCCCTGCTCAGTGAACTGGACTCAACAGCCCCTATTCACCGCCCAAGAATATATCTGACTAGTAAGAGTCTTAAAACCTATGTATTGATCTCTCTCTGGAAGTGAATCAAGAGGGTGTAAAGCGGCATAAACACAGCAGTGAAAAGCAGCTAAACCCCATTATAAAAATAGATTACTTTAAAAAAACCCCATAAAACAAAGACAGCGAAAGAGAGAGAAATTCTTACAAAATCCGTTCAGGGGCTCTGATGCAACCTGGATTGACCATATCGAGACCCACAGCTGGAGGAGACATGAGGCTGGACACTCTTGGGGCTGAGAGGATTGGTGAGCTTGGGTGAGCAAACGCAGACCCTTTAAAGTCATACTGCGTGGTACCCATGCCGTGGGTCCCAAATCTCCAGGTTCAAGGGCATCTTCCTACATCGAAAACATGCGTGGGAAACCCAGAAGATGGTACACCGTGTGATCGGGAAAGGTTTCTCAAACGCACCTCATTTCTCCTCTCCTTGTGCTCGGGTTCGCCATTCCAGCCGCTCTACTAACAATCTCCCTACTTGGAGAATCAGCACCTTTAACCTCCTGTTTCATACAGGTCGCAATTTGGCCTGAGGATGAACGGGAAGAGGGGGAACCAATGAGAGACTAGCTCTAGGTGTTGGGACAGGCACAGGTCACTCTATTTTCCCATCGGGAAGAAGAATGAACCACAGGCTCAGCCTGCCCCCCGGAACCAGAATACGGCCTGAAGCAATCCTGCGCTTTGGCGGCCAGCTCCCAAAAAAGCGAGTTGACAAATGGAGCTCAGGGGCACTGCAACTCACAAACCTGCAGAGTTATAAATGATAACTCTCGTCCACAAATATATTGAGGGAAGGCAACGAGGAGGATTTGAAAGCAAGGCAGAATTGCAGGAAACAGGTTTCAGGAGGCAGACTCGACTCGCCTTGAAGGCACATGAAAAGCGGCAAAGCGTTGACAATGATGCCCTTGGCCAGAAAGGGCGTATGCGTTTTTTCCTGAATATATTCAGGAAAAAACGCATACGCCCTTTTTGGCCAACCAGGCAAGCCGGAAAGGCAAATCAGCGCTACAAAGAAGTCTCGCTTGCCATCGGTCAAAAGGGCCATGCTGAAAAAAGTGTAAAAACCAGAAATGCAGGACAGGCCATGGAGACATGGGAGCCTTGCTACGCTGATGGGCGGGCTGTAAATTGCCAACAGCCACTCTGGAGAAGTGTACGGTGTGTCCTGAAACATGTAATAAGCACAGCTTAGAGAGCATAGGGCACTTCCACTCATGGGCGTATAAATCGGGAAACCTAAAAATCAACAAGACACAGGCACCCCAAAGTTTAGGGCTGCTCTGTTTCCAAGAACCTCCACTTCGGTACACCTTCAATATCCCAGGAAAGCGAAAAATGGATAAAGAAGTTGTGGTACTTAGGCACAATGGAATATCACTCAGCCATGAAATCAATGTCATAAGGCTAGTAGCAGCAGGATGAGTGGATTTAGGTACGATGACTCTCAGTGAAATAAGTCACAGAGAAAAAGACACCTATCCTAAGATATCACTTACAGAGGGAATGTCAAAAGCGCTACACTTGAACTGAATTACAAAACAGAACAGAGTCACACATTTAGAAAACACACTATGGCTGCTTAACGGGAAAGGTGAGGTGGGGTGATGCATAAAACAAGGGTTTGAAATTAGCTCAGATACCGTTCCACAAGCCAAATATGTAATAGACAAGACCTACTCCCTGCTCAGTGAACTGGACTCAACAGCCCCTATTCACCGCCCAAGAATATATCTGACTAGTAAGAGTCTTAAAACCTATGTATTGATCTCTCTCTGGAAGTGAATCAAGAGGGTGTAAAGCGGCATAAACACAGCAGTGAAAAGCAGCTAAACCCCATTATAAAAATAGATTACTTAAAAAAAACCCCATAAAACAAAGACAGCGAAAGAGAGAGAAATTCTTACAAAATCCGTTCAGGGGCTCTGATGCAACCTGGATTGACCATATCTAGACGCACAGCTGGATGAGACATGAGGCTGGACACTCTTGGGGCTGAGAGGATTGGTGAGCTTGGGTGAGCAAACGCAGACCCTTTAAAGTCATACTGCGTGGTACCCATGCCGTGGGTCCCAAATCTCCAGGTTCAAGGGCATCTTCCTACATCGAAAACATGCGTGGGAAACCCAGAAGATGGTACACCGTGTGATCGGGAAAGGTTTCTCAAACGCACCTCATTTCTCCTCTCCTTGTGCTCGGGTTCGCCATTCCAGCCGCTCTACTAACAATCTCCCTACTTGGAGAATCAGCACCTTTAACCTCCTGTTTCATACAGGTCGCAATTTGGCCTGAGGATGAACGGGAAGAGGGGGAACCAATGAGAGACTAGCTCTAGGTGTTGGGACAGGCACAGGTCACTCTATTTTCCCATCGGGAAGAAGAATGAACCACAGGCTCAGCCTGCCCCCCGGAACCAGAATACGGCCTGAAGCAATCCTGCGCTTTGGCGGCCAGCTCCCAAAAAAGCGAGTTGACAAATGGAGCTCAGGGGCACTGCAACTCACAAACCTGCAGAGTTATAAATGATAACTCTCGTCCACAAATATATTGAGGGAAGGCAACGAGGAGGATTTGAAAGCAAGGCAGAATTGCAGGAAACAGGTTTCAGGAGGCAGACTCGACTCGCCTTGAAGGCACATGAAAAGCGGCAAAGCGTTGACAATGATGCCCTTGGCCAGAAAGGGCGTATGCGTTTTTTCCTGAATATATTCAGGAAAAAACGCATACGCCCTTTTTGGCCAACCAGGCAAGCCGGAAAGGCAAATCAGCGCTACAAAGAAGTCTCGCTTGCCATCGGTCAAAAGGGCCATGCTGAAAAAAGTGTAAAAACCAGAAATGCAGGACAGGCCATGGAGACATGGGAGCCTTGCTACGCTGATGGGCGGGCTGTAAATTGCCAACAGCCACTCTGGAGAAGTGTACGGTGTGTCCTGAAACATGTAATAAGCACAGCTTAGAGAGCATAGGGCACTTCCACTCATGGGCGTATAAATCGGGAAACCTAAAAATCAACAAGACACAGGCACCCCAAAGTTTAGGGCTGCTCTGTTTCCAAGAACCTCCACTTCGGTACACCTTCAATATCCCAGGAAAGCGAAAAATGGATAAAGAAGTTGTGGTACTTAGGCACAATGGAATATCACTCAGCCATGAAATCAATGTCATAAGGCTAGTAGCAGCAGGATGAGTGGATTTAGGTACGATGACTCTCAGTGAAATAAGTCACAGAGAAAAAGACACCTATCCTAAGATATCACTTACAGAGGGAATGTCAAAAGCGCTACACTTGAACTGAATTACAAAACAGAACAGAGTCACACATTTAGAAAACACACTATGGCTGCTTAACGGGAAAGGTGAGGTGGGGTGATGCATAAAACAAGGGTTTGAAATTAGCTCAGATACCGTTCCACAAGCCAAATATGTAATAGACAAGACCTACTCCCTGCTCAGTGAACTGGACTCAACAGCCCCTATTCACCGCCCAAGAATATATCTGACTAGTAAGAGTCTTAAAACCTATGTATTGATCTCTCTCTGGAAGTGAATCAAGAGGGTGTAAAGCGGCATAAACACAGCAGTGAAAAGCAGCTAAACCCCATTATAAAAATAGATTACTTAAAAAAAACCCCATAAAACAAAGACAGCGAAAGAGAGAGAAATTCTTACAAAATCCGTTCAGGGGCTCTGATGCAACCTGGATTGACCATATCGAGACCCACAGCTGGATGAGACATGAGGCTGGACACTCTTGGGGCTGAGAGGATTGGTGAGCTTGGGTGAGCAAACGCAGACCCTTTAAAGTCATACTGCGTGGTACCCATGCCGTGGGTCCCAAATCTCCAGGTTCAAGGGCATCTTCCTACATCGAAAACATGCGTGGGAAACCCAGAAGATGGTACACCGTGTGATCGGGAAAGGTTTCTCAAACGCACCTCATTTCTCCTCTCCTTGTGCTCGGGTTCGCCATTCCAGCCGCTCTACTAACAATCTCCCTACTTGGAGAATCAGCACCTTTAACCTCCTGTTTCATACAGGTCGCAATTTGGCCTGAGGATGAACGGGAAGAGGGGGAACCAATGAGAGACTAGCTCTAGGTGTTGGGACAGGCACAGGTCACTCTATTTTCCCATCGGGAAGAAGAATGAACCACAGGCTCAGCCTGCCCCCCGGAACCAGAATACGGCCTGAAGCAATCCTGCGCTTTGGCGGCCAGCTCCCAAAAAAGCGAGTTGACAAATGGAGCTCAGGGGCACTGCAACTCACAAACCTGCAGAGTTATAAATGATAACTCTCGTCCACAAATATATTGAGGGAAGGCAACGAGGAGGATTTGAAAGCAAGGCAGAATTGCAGGAAACAGGTTTCAGGAGGCAGACTCGACTCGCCTTGAAGGCACATGAAAAGCGGCAAAGCGTTGACAATGATGCCCTTGGCCAGAAAGGGCGTATGCGTTTTTTCCTGAATATATTCAGGAAAAAACGCATACGCCCTTTTTGGCCAACCAGGCAAGCCGGAAAGGCAAATCAGCGCTACAAAGAAGTCTCGCTTGCCATCGGTCAAAAGGGCCATGCTGAAAAAAGTGTAAAAACCAGAAATGCAGGACAGGCCATGGAGACATGGGAGCCTTGCTACGCTGATGGGCGGGCTGTAAATTGCCAACAGCCACTCTGGAGAAGTGTACGGTGTGTCCTGAAACATGTAATAAGCACAGCTTAGAGAGCATAGGGCACTTCCACTCATGGGCGTATAAATCGGGAAACCTAAAAATCAACAAGACACAGGCACCCCAAAGTTTAGGGCTGCTCTGTTTCCAAGAACCTCCACTTCGGTACACCTTCAATATCCCAGGAAAGCGAAAAATGGATAAAGAAGTTGTGGTACTTAGGCACAATGGAATATCACTCAGCCATGAAATCAATGTCATAAGGCTAGTAGCAGCAGGATGAGTGGATTTAGGTACGATGACTCTCAGTGAAATAAGTCACAGAGAAAAAGACACCTATCCTAAGATATCACTTACAGAGGGAATGTCAAAAGCGCTACACTTGAACTGAATTACAAAACAGAACAGAGTCACACATTTAGAAAACACACTATGGCTGCTTAACGGGAAAGGTGAGGTGGGGTGATGCATAAAACAAGGGTTTGAAATTAGCTCAGATACCGTTCCACAAGCCAAATATGTAATAGACAAGACCTACTCCCTGCTCAGTGAACTGGACTCAACAGCCCCTATTCACCGCCCAAGAATATATCTGACTAGTAAGAGTCTTAAAACCTATGTATTGATCTCTCTCTGGAAGTGAATCAAGAGGGTGTAAAGCGGCATAAACACAGCAGTGAAAAGCAGCTAAACCCCATTATAAAAATAGATTACTTAAAAAAAACCCCATAAAACAAAGACAGCGAAAGAGAGAGAAATTCTTACAAAATCCGTTCAGGGGCTCTGATGCAACCTGGATTGACCATATCTAGACGCACAGCTGGAGGAGACATGAGGCTGGACACTCTTGGGGCTGAGAGGATTGGTGAGCTTGGGTGAGCAAACGCAGACCCTTTAAAGTCATACTGCGTGGTACCCATGCCGTGGGTCCCAAATCTCCAGGTTCAAGGGCATCTTCCTACATCGAAAACATGCGTGGGAAACCCAGAAGATGGTACACCGTGTGATCGGGAAAGGTTTCTCAAACGCACCTCATTTCTCCTCTCCTTGTGCTCGGGTTCGCCATTCCAGCCGCTCTACTAACAATCTCCCTACTTGGAGAATCAGCACCTTTAACCTCCTGTTTCATACAGGTCGCAATTTGGCCTGAGGATGAACGGGAAGAGGGGGAACCAATGAGAGACTAGCTCTAGGTGTTGGGACAGGCACAGGTCACTCTATTTTCCCATCGGGAAGAAGAATGAACCACAGGCTCAGCCTGCCCCCCGGAACCAGAATACGGCCTGAAGCAATCCTGCGCTTTGGCGGCCAGCTCCCAAAAAAGCGAGTTGACAAATGGAGCTCAGGGGCACTGCAACTCACAAACCTGCAGAGTTATAAATGATAACTCTCGTCCACAAATATATTGAGGGAAGGCAACGAGGAGGATTTGAAAGCAAGGCAGAATTGCAGGAAACAGGTTTCAGGAGGCAGACTCGACTCGCCTTGAAGGCACATGAAAAGCGGCAAAGCGTTGACAATGATGCCCTTGGCCAGAAAGGGCGTATGCGTTTTTTCCTGAATATATTCAGGAAAAAACGCATACGCCCTTTTTGGCCAACCAGGCAAGCCGGAAAGGCAAATCAGCGCTACAAAGAAGTCTCGCTTGCCATCGGTCAAAAGGGCCATGCTGAAAAAAGTGTAAAAACCAGAAATGCAGGACAGGCCATGGAGACATGGGAGCCTTGCTACGCTGATGGGCGGGCTGTAAATTGCCAACAGCCACTCTGGAGAAGTGTACGGTGTGTCCTGAAACATGTAATAAGCACAGCTTAGAGAGCATAGGGCACTTCCACTCATGGGCGTATAAATCGGGAAACCTAAAAATCAACAAGACACAGGCACCCCAAAGTTTAGGGCTGCTCTGTTTCCAAGAACCTCCACTTCGGTACACCTTCAATATCCCAGGAAAGCGAAAAATGGATAAAGAAGTTGTGGTACTTAGGCACAATGGAATATCACTCAGCCATGAAATCAATGTCATAAGGCTAGTAGCAGCAGGATGAGTGGATTTAGGTACGATGACTCTCAGTGAAATAAGTCACAGAGAAAAAGACACCTATCCTAAGATATCACTTACAGAGGGAATGTCAAAAGCGCTACACTTGAACTGAATTACAAAACAGAACAGAGTCACACATTTAGAAAACACACTATGGCTGCTTAACGGGAAAGGTGAGGTGGGGTGATGCATAAAACAAGGGTTTGAAATTAGCTCAGATACCGTTCCACAAGCCAAATATGTAATAGACAAGACCTACTCCCTGCTCAGTGAACTGGACTCAACAGCCCCTATTCACCGCCCAAGAATATATCTGACTAGTAAGAGTCTTAAAACCTATGTATTGATCTCTCTCTGGAAGTGAATCAAGAGGGTGTAAAGCGGCATAAACACAGCAGTGAAAAGCAGCTAAACCCCATTATAAAAATAGATTACTTTAAAAAAACCCCATAAAACAAAGACAGCGAAAGAGAGAGAAATTCTTACAAAATCCGTTCAGGGGCTCTGATGCAACCTGGATTGACCATATCTAGACGCACAGCTGGATGAGACATGAGGCTGGACACTCTTGGGGCTGAGAGGATTGGTGAGCTTGGGTGAGCAAACGCAGACCCTTTAAAGTCATACTGCGTGGTACCCATGCCGTGGGTCCCAAATCTCCAGGTTCAAGGGCATCTTCCTACATCGAAAACATGCGTGGGAAACCCAGAAGATGGTACACCGTGTGATCGGGAAAGGTTTCTCAAACGCACCTCATTTCTCCTCTCCTTGTGCTCGGGTTCGCCATTCCAGCCGCTCTACTAACAATCTCCCTACTTGGAGAATCAGCACCTTTAACCTCCTGTTTCATACAGGTCGCAATTTGGCCTGAGGATGAACGGGAAGAGGGGGAACCAATGAGAGACTAGCTCTAGGTGTTGGGACAGGCACAGGTCACTCTATTTTCCCATCGGGAAGAAGAATGAACCACAGGCTCAGCCTGCCCCCCGGAACCAGAATACGGCCTGAAGCAATCCTGCGCTTTGGCGGCCAGCTCCCAAAAAAGCGAGTTGACAAATGGAGCTCAGGGGCACTGCAACTCACAAACCTGCAGAGTTATAAATGATAACTCTCGTCCACAAATATATTGAGGGAAGGCAACGAGGAGGATTTGAAAGCAAGGCAGAATTGCAGGAAACAGGTTTCAGGAGGCAGACTCGACTCGCCTTGAAGGCACATGAAAAGCGGCAAAGCGTTGACAATGATGCCCTTGGCCAGAAAGGGCGTATGCGTTTTTTCCTGAATATATTCAGGAAAAAACGCATACGCCCTTTTTGGCCAACCAGGCAAGCCGGAAAGGCAAATCAGCGCTACAAAGAAGTCTCGCTTGCCATCGGTCAAAAGGGCCATGCTGAAAAAAGTGTAAAAACCAGAAATGCAGGACAGGCCATGGAGACATGGGAGCCTTGCTACGCTGATGGGCGGGCTGTAAATTGCCAACAGCCACTCTGGAGAAGTGTACGGTGTGTCCTGAAACATGTAATAAGCACAGCTTAGAGAGCATAGGGCACTTCCACTCATGGGCGTATAAATCGGGAAACCTAAAAATCAACAAGACACAGGCACCCCAAAGTTTAGGGCTGCTCTGTTTCCAAGAACCTCCACTTCGGTACACCTTCAATATCCCAGGAAAGCGAAAAATGGATAAAGAAGTTGTGGTACTTAGGCACAATGGAATATCACTCAGCCATGAAATCAATGTCATAAGGCTAGTAGCAGCAGGATGAGTGGATTTAGGTACGATGACTCTCAGTGAAATAAGTCACAGAGAAAAAGACACCTATCCTAAGATATCACTTACAGAGGGAATGTCAAAAGCGCTACACTTGAACTGAATTACAAAACAGAACAGAGTCACACATTTAGAAAACACACTATGGCTGCTTAACGGGAAAGGTGAGGTGGGGTGATGCATAAAACAAGGGTTTGAAATTAGCTCAGATACCGTTCCACAAGCCAAATATGTAATAGACAAGACCTACTCCCTGCTCAGTGAACTGGACTCAACAGCCCCTATTCACCGCCCAAGAATATATCTGACTAGTAAGAGTCTTAAAACCTATGTATTGATCTCTCTCTGGAAGTGAATCAAGAGGGTGTAAAGCGGCATAAACACAGCAGTGAAAAGCAGCTAAACCCCATTATAAAAATAGATTACTTAAAAAAAACCCCATAAAACAAAGACAGCGAAAGAGAGAGAAATTCTTACAAAATCCGTTCAGGGGCTCTGATGCAACCTGGATTGACCATATCTAGACGCACAGCTGGAGGAGACATGAGGCTGGACACTCTTGGGGCTGAGAGGATTGGTGAGCTTGGGTGAGCAAACGCAGACCCTTTAAAGTCATACTGCGTGGTACCCATGCCGTGGGTCCCAAATCTCCAGGTTCAAGGGCATCTTCCTACATCGAAAACATGCGTGGGAAACCCAGAAGATGGTACACCGTGTGATCGGGAAAGGTTTCTCAAACGCACCTCATTTCTCCTCTCCTTGTGCTCGGGTTCGCCATTCCAGCCGCTCTACTAACAATCTCCCTACTTGGAGAATCAGCACCTTTAACCTCCTGTTTCATACAGGTCGCAATTTGGCCTGAGGATGAACGGGAAGAGGGGGAACCAATGAGAGACTAGCTCTAGGTGTTGGGACAGGCACAGGTCACTCTATTTTCCCATCGGGAAGAAGAATGAACCACAGGCTCAGCCTGCCCCCCGGAACCAGAATACGGCCTGAAGCAATCCTGCGCTTTGGCGGCCAGCTCCCAAAAAAGCGAGTTGACAAATGGAGCTCAGGGGCACTGCAACTCACAAACCTGCAGAGTTATAAATGATAACTCTCGTCCACAAATATATTGAGGGAAGGCAACGAGGAGGATTTGAAAGCAAGGCAGAATTGCAGGAAACAGGTTTCAGGAGGCAGACTCGACTCGCCTTGAAGGCACATGAAAAGCGGCAAAGCGTTGACAATGATGCCCTTGGCCAGAAAGGGCGTATGCGTTTTTTCCTGAATATATTCAGGAAAAAACGCATACGCCCTTTTTGGCCAACCAGGCAAGCCGGAAAGGCAAATCAGCGCTACAAAGAAGTCTCGCTTGCCATCGGTCAAAAGGGCCATGCTGAAAAAAGTGTAAAAACCAGAAATGCAGGACAGGCCATGGAGACATGGGAGCCTTGCTACGCTGATGGGCGGGCTGTAAATTGCCAACAGCCACTCTGGAGAAGTGTACGGTGTGTCCTGAAACATGTAATAAGCACAGCTTAGAGAGCATAGGGCACTTCCACTCATGGGCGTATAAATCGGGAAACCTAAAAATCAACAAGACACAGGCACCCCAAAGTTTAGGGCTGCTCTGTTTCCAAGAACCTCCACTTCGGTACACCTTCAATATCCCAGGAAAGCGAAAAATGGATAAAGAAGTTGTGGTACTTAGGCACAATGGAATATCACTCAGCCATGAAATCAATGTCATAAGGCTAGTAGCAGCAGGATGAGTGGATTTAGGTACGATGACTCTCAGTGAAATAAGTCACAGAGAAAAAGACACCTATCCTAAGATATCACTTACAGAGGGAATGTCAAAAGCGCTACACTTGAACTGAATTACAAAACAGAACAGAGTCACACATTTAGAAAACACACTATGGCTGCTTAACGGGAAAGGTGAGGTGGGGTGATGCATAAAACAAGGGTTTGAAATTAGCTCAGATACCGTTCCACAAGCCAAATATGTAATAGACAAGACCTACTCCCTGCTCAGTGAACTGGACTCAACAGCCCCTATTCACCGCCCAAGAATATATCTGACTAGTAAGAGTCTTAAAACCTATGTATTGATCTCTCTCTGGAAGTGAATCAAGAGGGTGTAAAGCGGCATAAACACAGCAGTGAAAAGCAGCTAAACCCCATTATAAAAATAGATTACTTAAAAAAAACCCCATAAAACAAAGACAGCGAAAGAGAGAGAAATTCTTACAAAATCCGTTCAGGGGCTCTGATGCAACCTGGATTGACCATATCGAGACCCACAGCTGGATGAGACATGAGGCTGGACACTCTTGGGGCTGAGAGGATTGGTGAGCTTGGGTGAGCAAACGCAGACCCTTTAAAGTCATACTGCGTGGTACCCATGCCGTGGGTCCCAAATCTCCAGGTTCAAGGGCATCTTCCTACATCGAAAACATGCGTGGGAAACCCAGAAGATGGTACACCGTGTGATCGGGAAAGGTTTCTCAAACGCACCTCATTTCTCCTCTCCTTGTGCTCGGGTTCGCCATTCCAGCCGCTCTACTAACAATCTCCCTACTTGGAGAATCAGCACCTTTAACCTCCTGTTTCATACAGGTCGCAATTTGGCCTGAGGATGAACGGGAAGAGGGGGAACCAATGAGAGACTAGCTCTAGGTGTTGGGACAGGCACAGGTCACTCTATTTTCCCATCGGGAAGAAGAATGAACCACAGGCTCAGCCTGCCCCCCGGAACCAGAATACGGCCTGAAGCAATCCTGCGCTTTGGCGGCCAGCTCCCAAAAAAGCGAGTTGACAAATGGAGCTCAGGGGCACTGCAACTCACAAACCTGCAGAGTTATAAATGATAACTCTCGTCCACAAATATATTGAGGGAAGGCAACGAGGAGGATTTGAAAGCAAGGCAGAATTGCAGGAAACAGGTTTCAGGAGGCAGACTCGACTCGCCTTGAAGGCACATGAAAAGCGGCAAAGCGTTGACAATGATGCCCTTGGCCAAAAAGGGCGTATGCGTTTTTTCCTGAATATATTCAGGAAAAAACGCATACGCCCTTTTTGGCCAACCAGGCAAGCCGGAAAGGCAAATCAGCGCTACAAAGAAGTCTCGCTTGCCATCGGTCAAAAGGGCCATGCTGAAAAAAGTGTAAAAACCAGAAATGCAGGACAGGCCATGGAGACATGGGAGCCTTGCTACGCTGATGGGCGGGCTGTAAATTGCCAACAGCCACTCTGGAGAAGTGTACGGTGTGTCCTGAAACATGTAATAAGCACAGCTTAGAGAGCATAGGGCACTTCCACTCATGGGCGTATAAATCGGGAAACCTAAAAATCAACAAGACACAGGCACCCCAAAGTTTAGGGCTGCTCTGTTTCCAAGAACCTCCACTTCGGTACACCTTCAATATCCCAGGAAAGCGAAAAATGGATAAAGAAGTTGTGGTACTTAGGCACAATGGAATATCACTCAGCCATGAAATCAATGTCATAAGGCTAGTAGCAGCAGGATGAGTGGATTTAGGTACGATGACTCTCAGTGAAATAAGTCACAGAGAAAAAGACACCTATCCTAAGATATCACTTACAGAGGGAATGTCAAAAGCGCTACACTTGAACTGAATTACAAAACAGAACAGAGTCACACATTTAGAAAACACACTATGGCTGCTTAACGGGAAAGGTGAGGTGGGGTGATGCATAAAACAAGGGTTTGAAATTAGCTCAGATACCGTTCCACAAGCCAAATATGTAATAGACAAGACCTACTCCCTGCTCAGTGAACTGGACTCAACAGCCCCTATTCACCGCCCAAGAATATATCTGACTAGTAAGAGTCTTAAAACCTATGTATTGATCTCTCTCTGGAAGTGAATCAAGAGGGTGTAAAGCGGCATAAACACAGCAGTGAAAAGCAGCTAAACCCCATTATAAAAATAGATTACTTAAAAAAAACCCCATAAAACAAAGACAGCGAAAGAGAGAGAAATTCTTACAAAATCCGTTCAGGGGCTCTGATGCAACCTGGATTGACCATATCTAGACGCACAGCTGGAGGAGACATGAGGCTGGACACTCTTGGGGCTGAGAGGATTGGTGAGCTTGGGTGAGCAAACGCAGACCCTTTAAAGTCATACTGCGTGGTACCCATGCCGTGGGTCCCAAATCTCCAGGTTCAAGGGCATCTTCCTACATCGAAAACATGCGTGGGAAACCCAGAAGATGGTACACCGTGTGATCGGGAAAGGTTTCTCAAACGCACCTCATTTCTCCTCTCCTTGTGCTCGGGTTCGCCATTCCAGCCGCTCTACTAACAATCTCCCTACTTGGAGAATCAGCACCTTTAACCTCCTGTTTCATACAGGTCGCAATTTGGCCTGAGGATGAACGGGAAGAGGGGGAACCAATGAGAGACTAGCTCTAGGTGTTGGGACAGGCACAGGTCACTCTATTTTCCCATCGGGAAGAAGAATGAACCACAGGCTCAGCCTGCCCCCCGGAACCAGAATACGGCCTGAAGCAATCCTGCGCTTTGGCGGCCAGCTCCCAAAAAAGCGAGTTGACAAATGGAGCTCAGGGGCACTGCAACTCACAAACCTGCAGAGTTATAAATGATAACTCTCGTCCACAAATATATTGAGGGAAGGCAACGAGGAGGATTTGAAAGCAAGGCAGAATTGCAGGAAACAGGTTTCAGGAGGCAGACTCGACTCGCCTTGAAGGCACATGAAAAGCGGCAAAGCGTTGACAATGATGCCCTTGGCCAGAAAGGGCGTATGCGTTTTTTCCTGAATATATTCAGGAAAAAACGCATACGCCCTTTTTGGCCAACCAGGCAAGCCGGAAAGGCAAATCAGCGCTACAAAGAAGTCTCGCTTGCCATCGGTCAAAAGGGCCATGCTGAAAAAAGTGTAAAAACCAGAAATGCAGGACAGGCCATGGAGACATGGGAGCCTTGCTACGCTGATGGGCGGGCTGTAAATTGCCAACAGCCACTCTGGAGAAGTGTACGGTGTGTCCTGAAACATGTAATAAGCACAGCTTAGAGAGCATAGGGCACTTCCACTCATGGGCGTATAAATCGGGAAACCTAAAAATCAACAAGACACAGGCACCCCAAAGTTTAGGGCTGCTCTGTTTCCAAGAACCTCCACTTCGGTACACCTTCAATATCCCAGGAAAGCGAAAAATTGATAAAGAAGTTGTGGTACTTAGGCACAATGGAATATCACTCAGCCATGAAATCAATGTCATAAGGCTAGTAGCAGCAGGATGAGTGGATTTAGGTACGATGACTCTCAGTGAAATAAGTCACAGAGAAAAAGACACCTATCCTAAGATATCACTTACAGAGGGAATGTCAAAAGCGCTACACTTGAACTGAATTACAAAACAGAACAGAGTCACACATTTAGAAAACACACTATGGCTGCTTAACGGGAAAGGTGAGGTGGGGTGATGCATAAAACAAGGGTTTGAAATTAGCTCAGATACCGTTCCACAAGCCAAATATGTAATAGACAAGACCTACTCCCTGCTCAGTGAACTGGACTCAACAGCCCCTATTCACCGCCCAAGAATATATCTGACTAGTAAGAGTCTTAAAACCTATGTATTGATCTCTCTCTGGAAGTGAATCAAGAGGGTGTAAAGCGGCATAAACACAGCAGTGAAAAGCAGCTAAACCCCATTATAAAAATAGATTACTTAAAAAAAACCCCATAAAACAAAGACAGCGAAAGAGAGAGAAATTCTTACAAAATCCGTTCAGGGGCTCTGATGCAACCTGGATTGACCATATCGAGACCCACAGCTGGATGAGACATGAGGCTGGACACTCTTGGGGCTGAGAGGATTGGTGAGCTTGGGTGAGCAAACGCAGACCCTTTAAAGTCATACTGCGTGGTACCCATGCCGTGGGTCCCAAATCTCCAGGTTCAAGGGCATCTTCCTACATCGAAAACATGCGTGGGAAACCCAGAAGATGGTACACCGTGTGATCGGGAAAGGTTTCTCAAACGCACCTCATTTCTCCTCTCCTTGTGCTCGGGTTCGCCATTCCAGCCGCTCTACTAACAATCTCCCTACTTGGAGAATCAGCACCTTTAACCTCCTGTTTCATACAGGTCGCAATTTGGCCTGAGGATGAACGGGAAGAGGGGGAACCAATGAGAGACTAGCTCTAGGTGTTGGGACAGGCACAGGTCACTCTATTTTCCCATCGGGAAGAAGAATGAACCACAGGCTCAGCCTGCCCCCCGGAACCAGAATACGGCCTGAAGCAATCCTGCGCTTTGGCGGCCAGCTCCCAAAAAAGCGAGTTGACAAATGGAGCTCAGGGGCACTGCAACTCACAAACCTGCAGAGTTATAAATGATAACTCTCGTCCACAAATATATTGAGGGAAGGCAACGAGGAGGATTTGAAAGCAAGGCAGAATTGCAGGAAACAGGTTTCAGGAGGCAGACTCGACTCGCCTTGAAGGCACATGAAAAGCGGCAAAGCGTTGACAATGATGCCCTTGGCCAAAAAGGGCGTATGCGTTTTTTCCTGAATATATTCAGGAAAAAACGCATACGCCCTTTTTGGCCAACCAGGCAAGCCGGAAAGGCAAATCAGCGCTACAAAGAAGTCTCGCTTGCCATCGGTCAAAAGGGCCATGCTGAAAAAAGTGTAAAAACCAGAAATGCAGGACAGGCCATGGAGACATGGGAGCCTTGCTACGCTGATGGGCGGGCTGTAAATTGCCAACAGCCACTCTGGAGAAGTGTACGGTGTGTCCTGAAACATGTAATAAGCACAGCTTAGAGAGCATAGGGCACTTCCACTCATGGGCGTATAAATCGGGAAACCTAAAAATCAACAAGACACAGGCACCCCAAAGTTTAGGGCTGCTCTGTTTCCAAGAACCTCCACTTCGGTACACCTTCAATATCCCAGGAAAGCGAAAAATGGATAAAGAAGTTGTGGTACTTAGGCACAATGGAATATCACTCAGCCATGAAATCAATGTCATAAGGCTAGTAGCAGCAGGATGAGTGGATTTAGGTACGATGACTCTCAGTGAAATAAGTCACAGAGAAAAAGACACCTATCCTAAGATATCACTTACAGAGGGAATGTCAAAAGCGCTACACTTGAACTGAATTACAAAACAGAACAGAGTCACACATTTAGAAAACACACTATGGCTGCTTAACGGGAAAGGTGAGGTGGGGTGATGCATAAAACAAGGGGTTGAAATTAGCTCAGATACCGTTCCACAAGCCAAATATGTAATAGACAAGACCTACTCCCTGCTCAGTGAACTGGACTCAACAGCCCCTATTCACCGCCCAAGAATATATCTGACTAGTAAGAGTCTTAAAACCTATGTATTGATCTCTCTCTGGAAGTGAATCAAGAGGGTGTAAAGCGGCATAAACACAGCAGTGAAAAGCAGCTAAACCCCATTATAAAAATAGATTACTTAAAAAAAACCCCATAAAACAAAGACAGCGAAAGAGAGAGAAATTCTTACAAAATCCGTTCAGGGGCTCTGATGCAACCTGGATTGACCATATCTAGACGCACAGCTGGAGGAGACATGAGGCTGGACACTCTTGGGGCTGAGAGGATTGGTGAGCTTGGGTGAGCAAACGCAGACCCTTTAAAGTCATACTGCGTGGTACCCATGCCGTGGGTCCCAAATCTCCAGGTTCAAGGGCATCTTCCTACATCGAAAACATGCGTGGGAAACCCAGAAGATGGTACACCGTGTGATCGGGAAAGGTTTCTCAAACGCACCTCATTTCTCCTCTCCTTGTGCTCGGGTTCGCCATTCCAGCCGCTCTACTAACAATCTCCCTACTTGGAGAATCAGCACCTTTAACCTCCTGTTTCATACAGGTCGCAATTTGGCCTGAGGATGAACGGGAAGAGGGGGAACCAATGAGAGACTAGCTCTAGGTGTTGGGACAGGCACAGGTCACTCTATTTTCCCATCGGGAAGAAGAATGAACCACAGGCTCAGCCTGCCCCCCGGAACCAGAATACGGCCTGAAGCAATCCTGCGCTTTGGCGGCCAGCTCCCAAAAAAGCGAGTTGACAAATGGAGCTCAGGGGCACTGCAACTCACAAACCTGCAGAGTTATAAATGATAACTCTCGTCCACAAATATATTGAGGGAAGGCAACGAGGAGGATTTGAAAGCAAGGCAGAATTGCAGGAAACAGGTTTCAGGAGGCAGACTCGACTCGCCTTGAAGGCACATGAAAAGCGGCAAAGCGTTGACAATGATGCCCTTGGCCAGAAAGGGCGTATGCGTTTTTTCCTGAATATATTCAGGAAAAAACGCATACGCCCTTTTTGGCCAACCAGGCAAGCCGGAAAGGCAAATCAGCGCTACAAAGAAGTCTCGCTTGCCATCGGTCAAAAGGGCCATGCTGAAAAAAGTGTAAAAACCAGAAATGCAGGACAGGCCATGGAGACATGGGAGCCTTGCTACGCTGATGGGCGGGCTGTAAATTGCCAACAGCCACTCTGGAGAAGTGTACGGTGTGTCCTGAAACATGTAATAAGCACAGCTTGAGAGCATAGGGCACTTCCACTCATGGGCGTATAAATCGGGAAACCTAAAAATCAACAAGACACAGGCACCCCAAAGTTTAGGGCTGCTCTGTTTCCAAGAACCTCCACTTCGGTACACCTTCAATATCCCAGGAAAGCGAAAAATGGATAAAGAAGTTGTGGTACTTAGGCACAATGGAATATCACTCAGCCATGAAATCAATGTCATAAGGCTAGTAGCAGCAGGATGAGTGGATTTAGGTACGATGACTCTCAGTGAAATAAGTCACAGAGAAAAAGACACCTATCCTAAGATATCACTTACAGAGGGAATGTCAAAAGCGCTACACTTGAACTGAATTACAAAACAGAACAGAGTCACACATTTAGAAAACACACTATGGCTGCTTAACGGGAAAGGTGAGGTGGGGTGATGCATAAAACAAGGGTTTGAAATTAGCTCAGATACCGTTCCACAAGCCAAATATGTAATAGACAAGACCTACTCCCTGCTCAGTGAACTGGACTCAACAGCCCCTATTCACCGCCCAAGAATATATCTGACTAGTAAGAGTCTTAAAACCTATGTATTGATCTCTCTCTGGAAGTGAATCAAGAGGGTGTAAAGCGGCATAAACACAGCAGTGAAAAGCAGCTAAACCCCATTATAAAAATAGATTACTTAAAAAAAACCCCATAAAACAAAGACAGCGAAAGAGAGAGAAATTCTTACAAAATCCGTTCAGGGGCTCTGATGCAACCTGGATTGACCATATCTAGACGCACAGCTGGATGAGACATGAGGCTGGACACTCTTGGGGCTGAGAGGATTGGTGAGCTTGGGTGAGCAAACGCAGACCCTTTAAAGTCATACTGCGTGGTACCCATGCCGTGGGTCCCAAATCTCCAGGTTCAAGGGCATCTTCCTACATCGAAAACATGCGTGGGAAACCCAGAAGATGGTACACCGTGTGATCGGGAAAGGTTTCTCAAACGCACCTCATTTCTCCTCTCCTTGTGCTCGGGTTCGCCATTCCAGCCGCTCTACTAACAATCTCCCTACTTGGAGAATCAGCACCTTTAACCTCCTGTTTCATACAGGTCGCAATTTGGCCTGAGGATGAACGGGAAGAGGGGGAACCAATGAGAGACTAGCTCTAGGTGTTGGGACAGGCACAGGTCACTCTATTTTCCCATCGGGAAGAAGAATGAACCACAGGCTCAGCCTGCCCCCCGGAACCAGAATACGGCCTGAAGCAATCCTGCGCTTTGGCGGCCAGCTCCCAAAAAAGCGAGTTGACAAATGGAGCTCAGGGGCACTGCAACTCACAAACCTGCAGAGTTATAAATGATAACTCTCGTCCACAAATATATTGAGGGAAGGCAACGAGGAGGATTTGAAAGCAAGGCAGAATTGCAGGAAACAGGTTTCAGGAGGCAGACTCGACTCGCCTTGAAGGCACATGAAAAGCGGCAAAGCGTTGACAATGATGCCCTTGGCCAGAAAGGGCGTATGCGTTTTTTCCTGAATATATTCAGGAAAAAACGCATACGCCCTTTTTGGCCAACCAGGCAAGCCGGAAAGGCAAATCAGCGCTACAAAGAAGTCTCGCTTGCCATCGGTCAAAAGGGCCATGCTGAAAAAAGTGTAAAAACCAGAAATGCAGGACAGGCCATGGAGACATGGGAGCCTTGCTACGCTGATGGGCGGGCTGTAAATTGCCAACAGCCACTCTGGAGAAGTGTACGGTGTGTCCTGAAACATGTAATAAGCACAGCTTAGAGAGCATAGGGCACTTCCACTCATGGGCGTATAAATCGGGAAACCTAAAAATCAACAAGACACAGGCACCCCAAAGTTTAGGGCTGCTCTGTTTCCAAGAACCTCCACTTCGGTACACCTTCAATATCCCAGGAAAGCGAAAAATGGATAAAGAAGTTGTGGTACTTAGGCACAATGGAATATCACTCAGCCATGAAATCAATGTCATAAGGCTAGTAGCAGCAGGATGAGTGGATTTAGGTACGATGACTCTCAGTGAAATAAGTCACAGAGAAAAAGACACCTATCCTAAGATATCACTTACAGAGGGAATGTCAAAAGCGCTACACTTGAACTGAATTACAAAACAGAACAGAGTCACACATTTAGAAAACACACTATGGCTGCTTAACGGGAAAGGTGAGGTGGGGTGATGCATAAAACAAGGGTTTGAAATTAGCTCAGATACCGTTCCACAAGCCAAATATGTAATAGACAAGACCTACTCCCTGCTCAGTGAACTGGACTCAACAGCCCCTATTCACCGCCCAAGAATATATCTGACTAGTAAGAGTC
Source organism: Eubalaena glacialis (assembly GCF_028564815.1). Lineage (NCBI taxonomy): Eukaryota > Metazoa > Chordata > Mammalia > Artiodactyla > Balaenidae > Eubalaena > Eubalaena glacialis. The sequence goes on from NC_083722.1 coordinate 119,053,522, forward strand.
TTAAAACCTATGTATTGATCTCTCTCTGGAAGTGAATCAAGAGGGTGTAAAGCGGCATAAACACAGCAGTGAAAAGCAGCTAAACCCCATTATAAAAATAGATTACTTTAAAAAAAACCCCATAAAACAAAGACAGCGAAAGAGAGAGAAATTCTTACAAAATCCGTTCAGGGGCTCTGATGCAACCTGGATTGACCATATCTAGACGCACAGCTGGATGAGACATGAGGCTGGACACTCTTGGGGCTGAGAGGATTGGTGAGCTTGGGTGAGCAAACGCAGACCCTTTAAAGTCATACTGCGTGGTACCCATGCCGTGGGTCCCAAATCTCCAGGTTCAAGGGCATCTTCCTACATCGAAAACATGCGTGGGAAACCCAGAAGATGGTACACCGTGTGATCGGGAAAGGTTTCTCAAACGCACCTCATTTCTCCTCTCCTTGTGCTCGGGTTCGCCATTCCAGCCGCTCTACTAACAATCTCCCTACTTGGAGAATCAGCACCTTTAACCTCCTGTTTCATACAGGTCGCAATTTGGCCTGAGGATGAACGGGAAGAGGGGGAACCAATGAGAGACTAGCTCTAGGTGTTGGGACAGGCACAGGTCACTCTATTTTCCCATCGGGAAGAAGAATGAACCACAGGCTCAGCCTGCCCCCCGGAACCAGAATACGGCCTGAAGCAATCCTGCGCTTTGGCGGCCAGCTCCCAAAAAAGCGAGTTGACAAATGGAGCTCAGGGGCACTGCAACTCACAAACCTGCAGAGTTATAAATGATAACTCTCGTCCACAAATATATTGAGGGAAGGCAACGAGGAGGATTTGAAAGCAAGGCAGAATTGCAGGAAACAGGTTTCAGGAGGCAGACTCGACTCGCCTTGAAGGCACATGAAAAGCGGCAAAGCGTTGACAATGATGCCCTTGGCCAGAAAGGGCGTATGCGTTTTTTCCTGAATATATTCAGGAAAAAACGCATACGCCCTTTTTGGCCAACCAGGCAAGCCGGAAAGGCAAATCAGCGCTACAAAGAAGTCTCGCTTGCCATCGGTCAAAAGGGCCATGCTGAAAAAAGTGTAAAAACCAGAAATGCAGGACAGGCCATGGAGACATGGGAGCCTTGCTACGCTGATGGGCGGGCTGTAAATTGCCAACAGCCACTCTGGAGAAGTGTACGGTGTGTCCTGAAACATGTAATAAGCACAGCTTAGAGAGCATAGGGCACTTCCACTCATGGGCGTATAAATCGGGAAACCTAAAAATCAACAAGACACAGGCACCCCAAAGTTTAGGGCTGCTCTGTTTCCAAGAACCTCCACTTCGGTACACCTTCAATATCCCAGGAAAGCGAAAAATGGATAAAGAAGTTGTGGTACTTAGGCACAATGGAATATCACTCAGCCATGAAATCAATGTCATAAGGCTAGTAGCAGCAGGATGAGTGGATTTAGGTACGATGACTCTCAGTGAAATAAGTCACAGAGAAAAAGACACCTATCCTAAGATATCACTTACAGAGGGAATGTCAAAAGCGCTACACTTGAACTGAATTACAAAACAGAACAGAGTCACACATTTAGAAAACACACTATGGCTGCTTAACGGGAAAGGTGAGGTGGGGTGATGCATAAAACAAGGGTTTGAAATTAGCTCAGATACCGTTCCACAAGCCAAATATGTAATAGACAAGACCTACTCCCTGCTCAGTGAACTGGACTCAACAGCCCCTATTCACCGCCCAAGAATATATCTGACTAGTAAGAGTCTTAAAACCTATGTATTGATCTCTCTCTGGAAGTGAATCAAGAGGGTGTAAAGCGGCATAAACACAGCAGTGAAAAGCAGCTAAACCCCATTATAAAAATAGATTACTTTAAAAAAACCCCATAAAACAAAGACAGCGAAAGAGAGAGAAATTCTTACAAAATCCGTTCAGGGGCTCTGATGCAACCTGGATTGACCATATCTAGACGCACAGCTGGATGAGACATGAGGCTGGACACTCTTGGGGCTGAGAGGATTGGTGAGCTTGGGTGAGCAAACGCAGACCCTTTAAAGTCATACTGCGTGGTACCCATGCCGTGGGTCCCAAATCTCCAGGTTCAAGGGCATCTTCCTACATCGAAAACATGCGTGGGAAACCCAGAAGATGGTACACCGTGTGATCGGGAAAGGTTTCTCAAACGCACCTCATTTCTCCTCTCCTTGTGCTCGGGTTCGCCATTCCAGCCGCTCTACTAACAATCTCCCTACTTGGAGAATCAGCACCTTTAACCTCCTGTTTCATACAGGTCGCAATTTGGCCTGAGGATGAACGGGAAGAGGGGGAACCAATGAGAGACTAGCTCTAGGTGTTGGGACAGGCACAGGTCACTCTATTTTCCCATCGGGAAGAAGAATGAACCACAGGCTCAGCCTGCCCCCCGGAACCAGAATACGGCCTGAAGCAATCCTGCGCTTTGGCGGCCAGCTCCCAAAAAAGCGAGTTGACAAATGGAGCTCAGGGGCACTGCAACTCACAAACCTGCAGAGTTATAAATGATAACTCTCGTCCACAAATATATTGAGGGAAGGCAACGAGGAGGATTTGAAAGCAAGGCAGAATTGCAGGAAACAGGTTTCAGGAGGCAGACTCGACTCGCCTTGAAGGCACATGAAAAGCGGCAAAGCGTTGACAATGATGCCCTTGGCCAGAAAGGGCGTATGCGTTTTTTCCTGAATATATTCAGGAAAAAACGCATACGCCCTTTTTGGCCAACCAGGCAAGCCGGAAAGGCAAATCAGCGCTACAAAGAAGTCTCGCTTGCCATCGGTCAAAAGGGCCATGCTGAAAAAAGTGTAAAAACCAGAAATGCAGGACAGGCCATGGAGACATGGGAGCCTTGCTACGCTGATGGGCGGGCTGTAAATTGCCAACAGCCACTCTGGAGAAGTGTACGGTGTGTCCTGAAACATGTAATAAGCACAGCTTAGAGAGCATAGGGCACTTCCACTCATGGGCGTATAAATCGGGAAACCTAAAAATCAACAAGACACAGGCACCCCAAAGTTTAGGGCTGCTCTGTTTCCAAGAACCTCCACTTCGGTACACCTTCAATATCCCAGGAAAGCGAAAAATGGATAAAGAAGTTGTGGTACTTAGGCACAATGGAATATCACTCAGCCATGAAATCAATGTCATAAGGCTAGTAGCAGCAGGATGAGTGGATTTAGGTACGATGACTCTCAGTGAAATAAGTCACAGAGAAAAAGACACCTATCCTAAGATATCACTTACAGAGGGAATGTCAAAAGCGCTACACTTGAACTGAATTACAAAACAGAACAGAGTCACACATTTAGAAAACACACTATGGCTGCTTAACGGGAAAGGTGAGGTGGGGTGATGCATAAAACAAGGGTTTGAAATTAGCTCAGATACCGTTCCACAAGCCAAATATGTAATAGACAAGACCTACTCCCTGCTCAGTGAACTGGACTCAACAGCCCCTATTCACCGCCCAAGAATATATCTGACTAGTAAGAGTCTTAAAACCTATGTATTGATCTCTCTCTGGAAGTGAATCAAGAGGGTGTAAAGCGGCATAAACACAGCAGTGAAAAGCAGCTAAACCCCATTATAAAAATAGATTACTTTAAAAAAACCCCATAAAACAAAGACAGCGAAAGAGAGAGAAATTCTTACAAAATCCGTTCAGGGGCTCTGATGCAACCTGGATTGACCATATCTAGACGCACAGCTGGATGAGACATGAGGCTGGACACTCTTGGGGCTGAGAGGATTGGTGAGCTTGGGTGAGCAAACGCAGACCCTTTAAAGTCATACTGCGTGGTACCCATGCCGTGGGTCCCAAATCTCCAGGTTCAAGGGCATCTTCCTACATCGAAAACATGCGTGGGAAACCCAGAAGATGGTACACCGTGTGATCGGGAAAGGTTTCTCAAACGCACCTCATTTCTCCTCTCCTTGTGCTCGGGTTCGCCATTCCAGCCGCTCTACTAACAATCTCCCTACTTGGAGAATCAGCACCTTTAACCTCCTGTTTCATACAGGTCGCAATTTGGCCTGAGGATGAACGGGAAGAGGGGGAACCAATGAGAGACTAGCTCTAGGTGTTGGGACAGGCACAGGTCACTCTATTTTCCCATCGGGAAGAAGAATGAACCACAGGCTCAGCCTGCCCCCCGGAACCAGAATACGGCCTGAAGCAATCCTGCGCTTTGGCGGCCAGCTCCCAAAAAAGCGAGTTGACAAATGGAGCTCAGGGGCACTGCAACTCACAAACCTGCAGAGTTATAAATGATAACTCTCGTCCACAAATATATTGAGGGAAGGCAACGAGGAGGATTTGAAAGCAAGGCAGAATTGCAGGAAACAGGTTTCAGGAGGCAGACTCGACTCGCCTTGAAGGCACATGAAAAGCGGCAAAGCGTTGACAATGATGCCCTTGGCCAGAAAGGGCGTATGCGTTTTTTCCTGAATATATTCAGGAAAAAACGCATACGCCCTTTTTGGCCAACCAGGCAAGCCGGAAAGGCAAATCAGCGCTACAAAGAAGTCTCGCTTGCCATCGGTCAAAAGGGCCATGCTGAAAAAAGTGTAAAAACCAGAAATGCAGGACAGGCCATGGAGACATGGGAGCCTTGCTACGCTGATGGGCGGGCTGTAAATTGCCAACAGCCACTCTGGAGAAGTGTACGGTGTGTCCTGAAACATGTAATAAGCACAGCTTAGAGAGCATAGGGCACTTCCACTCATGGGCGTATAAATCGGGAAACCTAAAAATCAACAAGACACAGGCACCCCAAAGTTTAGGGCTGCTCTGTTTCCAAGAACCTCCACTTCGGTACACCTTCAATATCCCAGGAAAGCGAAAAATGGATAAAGAAGTTGTGGTACTTAGGCACAATGGAATATCACTCAGCCATGAAATCAATGTCATAAGGCTAGTAGCAGCAGGATGAGTGGATTTAGGTACGATGACTCTCAGTGAAATAAGTCACAGAGAAAAAGACACCTATCCTAAGATATCACTTACAGAGGGAATGTCAAAAGCGCTACACTTGAACTGAATTACAAAACAGAACAGAGTCACACATTTAGAAAACACACTATGGCTGCTTAACGGGAAAGGTGAGGTGGGGTGATGCATAAAACAAGGGTTTGAAATTAGCTCAGATACCGTTCCACAAGCCAAATATGTAATAGACAAGACCTACTCCCTGCTCAGTGAACTGGACTCAACAGCCCCTATTCACCGCCCAAGAATATATCTGACTAGTAAGAGTCTTAAAACCTATGTATTGATCTCTCTCTGGAAGTGAATCAAGAGGGTGTAAAGCGGCATAAACACAGCAGTGAAAAGCAGCTAAACCCCATTATAAAAATAGATTACTTTAAAAAAACCCCATAAAACAAAGACAGCGAAAGAGAGAGAAATTCTTACAAAATCCGTTCAGGGGCTCTGATGCAACCTGGATTGACCATATCTAGACGCACAGCTGGATGAGACATGAGGCTGGACACTCTTGGGGCTGAGAGGATTGGTGAGCTTGGGTGAGCAAACGCAGACCCTTTAAAGTCATACTGCGTGGTACCCATGCCGTGGGTCCCAAATCTCCAGGTTCAAGGGCATCTTCCTACATCGAAAACATGCGTGGGAAACCCAGAAGATGGTACACCGTGTGATCGGGAAAGGTTTCTCAAACGCACCTCATTTCTCCTCTCCTTGTGCTCGGGTTCGCCATTCCAGCCGCTCTACTAACAATCTCCCTACTTGGAGAATCAGCACCTTTAACCTCCTGTTTCATACAGGTCGCAATTTGGCCTGAGGATGAACGGGAAGAGGGGGAACCAATGAGAGACTAGCTCTAGGTGTTGGGACAGGCACAGGTCACTCTATTTTCCCATCGGGAAGAAGAATGAACCACAGGCTCAGCCTGCCCCCCGGAACCAGAATACGGCCTGAAGCAATCCTGCGCTTTGGCGGCCAGCTCCCAAAAAAGCGAGTTGACAAATGGAGCTCAGGGGCACTGCAACTCACAAACCTGCAGAGTTATAAATGATAACTCTCGTCCACAAATATATTGAGGGAAGGCAACGAGGAGGATTTGAAAGCAAGGCAGAATTGCAGGAAACAGGTTTCAGGAGGCAGACTCGACTCGCCTTGAAGGCACATGAAAAGCGGCAAAGCGTTGACAATGATGCCCTTGGCCAGAAAGGGCGTATGCGTTTTTTCCTGAATATATTCAGGAAAAAACGCATACGCCCTTTTTGGCCAACCAGGCAAGCCGGAAAGGCAAATCAGCGCTACAAAGAAGTCTCGCTTGCCATCGGTCAAAAGGGCCATGCTGAAAAAAGTGTAAAAACCAGAAATGCAGGACAGGCCATGGAGACATGGGAGCCTTGCTACGCTGATGGGCGGGCTGTAAATTGCCAACAGCCACTCTGGAGAAGTGTACGGTGTGTCCTGAAACATGTAATAAGCACAGCTTAGAGAGCATAGGGCACTTCCACTCATGGGCGTATAAATCGGGAAACCTAAAAATCAACAAGACACAGGCACCCCAAAGTTTAGGGCTGCTCTGTTTCCAAGAACCTCCACTTCGGTACACCTTCAATATCCCAGGAAAGCGAAAAATGGATAAAGAAGTTGTGGTACTTAGGCACAATGGAATATCACTCAGCCATGAAATCAATGTCATAAGGCTAGTAGCAGCAGGATGAGTGGATTTAGGTACGATGACTCTCAGTGAAATAAGTCACAGAGAAAAAGACACCTATCCTAAGATATCACTTACAGAGGGAATGTCAAAAGCGCTACACTTGAACTGAATTACAAAACAGAACAGAGTCACACATTTAGAAAACACACTATGGCTGCTTAACGGGAAAGGTGAGGTGGGGTGATGCATAAAACAAGGGTTTGAAATTAGCTCAGATACCGTTCCACAAGCCAAATATGTAATAGACAAGACCTACTCCCTGCTCAGTGAACTGGACTCAACAGCCCCTATTCACCGCCCAAGAATATATCTGACTAGTAAGAGTCTTAAAACCTATGTATTGATCTCTCTCTGGAAGTGAATCAAGAGGGTGTAAAGCGGCATAAACACAGCAGTGAAAAGCAGCTAAACCCCATTATAAAAATAGATTACTTTAAAAAAACCCCATAAAACAAAGACAGCGAAAGAGAGAGAAATTCTTACAAAATCCGTTCAGGGGCTCTGATGCAACCTGGATTGACCATATCTAGACGCACAGCTGGATGAGACATGAGGCTGGACACTCTTGGGGCTGAGAGGATTGGTGAGCTTGGGTGAGCAAACGCAGACCCTTTAAAGTCATACTGCGTGGTACCCATGCCGTGGGTCCCAAATCTCCAGGTTCAAGGGCATCTTCCTACATCGAAAACATGCGTGGGAAACCCAGAAGATGGTACACCGTGTGATCGGGAAAGGTTTCTCAAACGCACCTCATTTCTCCTCTCCTTGTGCTCGGGTTCGCCATTCCAGCCGCTCTACTAACAATCTCCCTACTTGGAGAATCAGCACCTTTAACCTCCTGTTTCATACAGGTCGCAATTTGGCCTGAGGATGAACGGGAAGAGGGGGAACCAATGAGAGACTAGCTCTAGGTGTTGGGACAGGCACAGGTCACTCTATTTTCCCATCGGGAAGAAGAATGAACCACAGGCTCAGCCTGCCCCCCGGAACCAGAATACGGCCTGAAGCAATCCTGCGCTTTGGCGGCCAGCTCCCAAAAAAGCGAGTTGACAAATGGAGCTCAGGGGCACTGCAACTCACAAACCTGCAGAGTTATAAATGATAACTCTCGTCCACAAATATATTGAGGGAAGGCAACGAGGAGGATTTGAAAGCAAGGCAGAATTGCAGGAAACAGGTTTCAGGAGGCAGACTCGACTCGCCTTGAAGGCACATGAAAAGCGGCAAAGCGTTGACAATGATGCCCTTGGCCAGAAAGGGCGTATGCGTTTTTTCCTGAATATATTCAGGAAAAAACGCATACGCCCTTTTTGGCCAACCAGGCAAGCCGGAAAGGCAAATCAGCGCTACAAAGAAGTCTCGCTTGCCATCGGTCAAAAGGGCCATGCTGAAAAAAGTGTAAAAACCAGAAATGCAGGACAGGCCATGGAGACATGGGAGCCTTGCTACGCTGATGGGCGGGCTGTAAATTGCCAACAGCCACTCTGGAGAAGTGTACGGTGTGTCCTGAAACATGTAATAAGCACAGCTTAGAGAGCATAGGGCACTTCCACTCATGGGCGTATAAATCGGGAAACCTAAAAATCAACAAGACACAGGCACCCCAAAGTTTAGGGCTGCTCTGTTTCCAAGAACCTCCACTTCGGTACACCTTCAATATCCCAGGAAAGCGAAAAATGGATAAAGAAGTTGTGGTACTTAGGCACAATGGAATATCACTCAGCCATGAAATCAATGTCATAAGGCTAGTAGCAGCAGGATGAGTGGATTTAGGTACGATGACTCTCAGTGAAATAAGTCACAGAGAAAAAGACACCTATCCTAAGATATCACTTACAGAGGGAATGTCAAAAGCGCTACACTTGAACTGAATTACAAAACAGAACAGAGTCACACATTTAGAAAACACACTATGGCTGCTTAACGGGAAAGGTGAGGTGGGGTGATGCATAAAACAAGGGTTTGAAATTAGCTCAGATACCGTTCCACAAGCCAAATATGTAATAGACAAGACCTACTCCCTGCTCAGTGAACTGGACTCAACAGCCCCTATTCACCGCCCAAGAATATATCTGACTAGTAAGAGTCTTAAAACCTATGTATTGATCTCTCTCTGGAAGTGAATCAAGAGGGTGTAAAGCGGCATAAACACAGCAGTGAAAAGCAGCTAAACCCCATTATAAAAATAGATTACTTAAAAAAAAACCCATAAAACAAAGACAGCGAAAGAGAGAGAAATTCTTACAAAATCCGTTCAGGGGCTCTGATGCAACCTGGATTGACCATATCTAGACGCACAGCTGGATGAGACATGAGGCTGGACACTCTTGGGGCTGAGAGGATTGGTGAGCTTGGGTGAGCAAACGCAGACCCTTTAAAGTCATACTGCGTGGTACCCATGCCGTGGGTCCCAAATCTCCAGGTTCAAGGGCATCTTCCTACATCGAAAACATGCGTGGGAAACCCAGAAGATGGTACACCGTGTGATCGGGAAAGGTTTCTCAAACGCACCTCATTTCTCCTCTCCTTGTGCTCGGGTTCGCCATTCCAGCCGCTCTACTAACAATCTCCCTACTTGGAGAATCAGCACCTTTAACCTCCTGTTTCATACAGGTCGCAATTTGGCCTGAGGATGAACGGGAAGAGGGGGAACCAATGAGAGACTAGCTCTAGGTGTTGGGACAGGCACAGGTCACTCTATTTTCCCATCGGGAAGAAGAATGAACCACAGGCTCAGCCTGCCCCCCGGAACCAGAATACGGCCTGAAGCAATCCTGCGCTTTGGCGGCCAGCTCCCAAAAAAGCGAGTTGACAAATGGAGCTCAGGGGCACTGCAACTCACAAACCTGCAGAGTTATAAATGATAACTCTCGTCCACAAATATATTGAGGGAAGGCAACGAGGAGGATTTGAAAGCAAGGCAGAATTGCAGGAAACAGGTTTCAGGAGGCAGACTCGACTCGCCTTGAAGGCACATGAAAAGCGGCAAAGCGTTGACAATGATGCCCTTGGCCAGAAAGGGCGTATGCGTTTTTTCCTGAATATATTCAGGAAAAAACGCATACGCCCTTTTTGGCCAACCAGGCAAGCCGGAAAGGCAAATCAGCGCTACAAAGAAGTCTCGCTTGCCATCGGTCAAAAGGGCCATGCTGAAAAAAGTGTAAAAACCAGAAATGCAGGACAGGCCATGGAGACATGGGAGCCTTGCTACGCTGATGGGCGGGCTGTAAATTGCCAACAGCCACTCTGGAGAAGTGTACGGTGTGTCCTGAAACATGTAATAAGCACAGCTTAGAGAGCATAGGGCACTTCCACTCATGGGCGTATAAATCGGGAAACCTAAAAATCAACAAGACACAGGCACCCCAAAGTTTAGGGCTGCTCTGTTTCCAAGAACCTCCACTTCGGTACACCTTCAATATCCCAGGAAAGCGAAAAATGGATAAAGAAGTTGTGGTACTTAGGCACAATGGAATATCACTCAGCCATGAAATCAATGTCATAAGGCTAGTAGCAGCAGGATGAGTGGATTTAGGTACGATGACTCTCAGTGAAATAAGTCACAGAGAAAAAGACACCTATCCTAAGATATCACTTACAGAGGGAATGTCAAAAGCGCTACACTTGAACTGAATTACAAAACAGAACAGAGTCACACATTTAGAAAACACACTATGGCTGCTTAACGGGAAAGGTGAGGTGGGGTGATGCATAAAACAAGGGTTTGAAATTAGCTCAGATACCGTTCCACAAGCCAAATATGTAATAGACAAGACCTACTCCCTGCTCAGTGAACTGGACTCAACAGCCCCTATTCACCGCCCAAGAATATATCTGACTAGTAAGAGTCTTAAAACCTATGTATTGATCTCTCTCTGGAAGTGAATCAAGAGGGTGTAAAGCGGCATAAACACAGCAGTGAAAAGCAGCTAAACCCCATTATAAAAATAGATTACTTTAAAAAAACCCCATAAAACAAAGACAGCGAAAGAGAGAGAAATTCTTACAAAATCCGTTCAGGGGCTCTGATGCAACCTGGATTGACCATATCTAGACGCACAGCTGGAGGAGACATGAGGCTGGACACTCTTGGGGCTGAGAGGATTGGTGAGCTTGGGTGAGCAAACGCAGACCCTTTAAAGTCATACTGCGTGGTACCCATGCCGTGGGTCCCAAATCTCCAGGTTCAAGGGCATCTTCCTACATCGAAAACATGCGTGGGAAACCCAGAAGATGGTACACCGTGTGATCGGGAAAGGTTTCTCAAACGCACCTCATTTCTCCTCTCCTTGTGCTCGGGTTCGCCATTCCAGCCGCTCTACTAACAATCTCCCTACTTGGAGAATCAGCACCTTTAACCTCCTGTTTCATACAGGTCGCAATTTGGCCTGAGGATGAACGGGAAGAGGGGGAACCAATGAGAGACTAGCTCTAGGTGTTGGGACAGGCACAGGTCACTCTATTTTCCCATCGGGAAGAAGAATGAACCACAGGCTCAGCCTGCCCCCCGGAACCAGAATACGGCCTGAAGCAATCCTGCGCTTTGGCGGCCAGCTCCCAAAAAAGCGAGTTGACAAATGGAGCTCAGGGGCACTGCAACTCACAAACCTGCAGAGTTATAAATGATAACTCTCGTCCACAAATATATTGAGGGAAGGCAACGAGGAGGATTTGAAAGCAAGGCAGAATTGCAGGAAACAGGTTTCAGGAGGCAGACTCGACTCGCCTTGAAGGCACATGAAAAGCGGCAAAGCGTTGACAATGATGCCCTTGGCCAGAAAGGGCGTATGCGTTTTTTCCTGAATATATTCAGGAAAAAACGCATACGCCCTTTTTGGCCAACCAGGCAAGCCGGAAAGGCAAATCAGCGCTACAAAGAAGTCTCGCTTGCCATCGGTCAAAAGGGCCATGCTGAAAAAAGTGTAAAAACCAGAAATGCAGGACAGGCCATGGAGACATGGGAGCCTTGCTACGCTGATGGGCGGGCTGTAAATTGCCAACAGCCACTCTGGAGAAGTGTACGGTGTGTCCTGAAACATGTAATAAGCACAGCTTAGAGAGCATAGGGCACTTCCACTCATGGGCGTATAAATCGGGAAACCTAAAAATCAACAAGACACAGGCACCCCAAAGTTTAGGGCTGCTCTGTTTCCAAGAACCTCCACTTCGGTACACCTTCAATATCCCAGGAAAGCGAAAAATGGATAAAGAAGTTGTGGTACTTAGGCACAATGGAATATCACTCAGCCATGAAATCAATGTCATAAGGCTAGTAGCAGCAGGATGAGTGGATTTAGGTACGATGACTCTCAGTGAAATAAGTCACAGAGAAAAAGACACCTATCCTAAGATATCACTTACAGAGGGAATGTCAAAAGCGCTACACTTGAACTGAATTACAAAACAGAACAGAGTCACACATTTAGAAAACACACTATGGCTGCTTAACGGGAAAGGTGAGGTGGGGTGATGCATAAAACAAGGGTTTGAAATTAGCTCAGATACCGTTCCACAAGCCAAATATGTAATAGACAAGACCTACTCCCTGCTCAGTGAACTGGACTCAACAGCCCCTATTCACCGCCCAAGAATATATCTGACTAGTAAGAGTCTTAAAACCTATGTATTGATCTCTCTCTGGAAGTGAATCAAGAGGGTGTAAAGCGGCATAAACACAGCAGTGAAAAGCAGCTAAACCCCATTATAAAAATAGATTACTTAAAAAAAACCCCATAAAACAAAGACAGCGAAAGAGAGAGAAATTCTTACAAAATCCGTTCAGGGGCTCTGATGCAACCTGGATTGACCATATCTAGACGCACAGCTGGATGAGACATGAGGCTGGACACTCTTGGGGCTGAGAGGATTGGTGAGCTTGGGTGAGCAAACGCAGACCCTTTAAAGTCATACTGCGTGGTACCCATGCCGTGGGTCCCAAATCTCCAGGTTCAAGGGCATCTTCCTACATCGAAAACATGCGTGGGAAACCCAGAAGATGGTACACCGTGTGATCGGGAAAGGTTTCTCAAACGCACCTCATTTCTCCTCTCCTTGTGCTCGGGTTCGCCATTCCAGCCGCTCTACTAACAATCTCCCTACTTGGAGAATCAGCACCTTTAACCTCCTGTTTCATACAGGTCGCAATTTGGCCTGAGGATGAACGGGAAGAGGGGGAACCAATGAGAGACTAGCTCTAGGTGTTGGGACAGGCACAGGTCACTCTATTTTCCCATCGGGAAGAAGAATGAACCACAGGCTCAGCCTGCCCCCCGGAACCAGAATACGGCCTGAAGCAATCCTGCGCTTTGGCGGCCAGCTCCCAAAAAAGCGAGTTGACAAATGGAGCTCAGGGGCACTGCAACTCACAAACCTGCAGAGTTATAAATGATAACTCTCGTCCACAAATATATTGAGGGAAGGCAACGAGGAGGATTTGAAAGCAAGGCAGAATTGCAGGAAACAGGTTTCAGGAGGCAGACTCGACTCGCCTTGAAGGCACATGAAAAGCGGCAAAGCGTTGACAATGATGCCCTTGGCCAGAAAGGGCGTATGCGTTTTTTCCTGAATATATTCAGGAAAAAACGCATACGCCCTTTTTGGCCAACCAGGCAAGCCGGAAAGGCAAATCAGCGCTACAAAGAAGTCTCGCTTGCCATCGGTCAAAAGGGCCATGCTGAAAAAAGTGTAAAAACCAGAAATGCAGGACAGGCCATGGAGACATGGGAGCCTTGCTACGCTGATGGGCGGGCTGTAAATTGCCAACAGCCACTCTGGAGAAGTGTACGGTGTGTCCTGAAACATGTAATAAGCACAGCTTAGAGAGCATAGGGCACTTCCACTCATGGGCGTATAAATCGGGAAACCTAAAAATCAACAAGACACAGGCACCCCAAAGTTTAGGGCTGCTCTGTTTCCAAGAACCTCCACTTCGGTACACCTTCAATATCCCAGGAAAGCGAAAAATGGATAAAGAAGTTGTGGTACTTAGGCACAATGGAATATCACTCAGCCATGAAATCAATGTCATAAGGCTAGTAGCAGCAGGATGAGTGGATTTAGGTACGATGACTCTCAGTGAAATAAGTCACAGAGAAAAAGACACCTATCCTAAGATATCACTTACAGAGGGAATGTCAAAAGCGCTACACTTGAACTGAATTACAAAACAGAACAGAGTCACACATTTAGAAAACACACTATGGCTGCTTAACGGGAAAGGTGAGGTGGGGTGATGCATAAAACAAGGGTTTGAAATTAGCTCAGATACCGTTCCACAAGCCAAATATGTAATAGACAAGACCTACTCCCTGCTCAGTGAACTGGACTCAACAGCCCCTATTCACCGCCCAAGAATATATCTGACTAGTAAGAGTCTTAAAACCTATGTATTGATCTCTCTCTGGAAGTGAATCAAGAGGGTGTAAAGCGGCATAAACACAGCAGTGAAAAGCAGCTAAACCCCATTATAAAAATAGATTACTTAAAAAAAACCCCATAAAACAAAGACAGCGAAAGAGAGAGAAATTCTTACAAAATCCGTTCAGGGGCTCTGATGCAACCTGGATTGACCATATCTAGACGCACAGCTGGAGGAGACATGAGGCTGGACACTCTTGGGGCTGAGAGGATTGGTGAGCTTGGGTGAGCAAACGCAGACCCTTTAAAGTCATACTGCGTGGTACCCATGCCGTGGGTCCCAAATCTCCAGGTTCAAGGGCATCTTCCTACATCGAAAACATGCGTGGGAAACCCAGAAGATGGTACACCGTGTGATCGGGAAAGGTTTCTCAAACGCACCTCATTTCTCCTCTCCTTGTGCTCGGGTTCGCCATTCCAGCCGCTCTACTAACAATCTCCCTACTTGGAGAATCAGCACCTTTAACCTCCTGTTTCATACAGGTCGCAATTTGGCCTGAGGATGAACGGGAAGAGGGGGAACCAATGAGAGACTAGCTCTAGGTGTTGGGACAGGCACAGGTCACTCTATTTTCCCATCGGGAAGAAGAATGAACCACAGGCTCAGCCTGCCCCCCGGAACCAGAATACGGCCTGAAGCAATCCTGCGCTTTGGCGGCCAGCTCCCAAAAAAGCGAGTTGACAAATGGAGCTCAGGGGCACTGCAACTCACAAACCTGCAGAGTTATAAATGATAACTCTCGTCCACAAATATATTGAGGGAAGGCAACGAGGAGGATTTGAAAGCAAGGCAGAATTGCAGGAAACAGGTTTCAGGAGGCAGACTCGACTCGCCTTGAAGGCACATGAAAAGCGGCAAAGCGTTGACAATGATGCCCTTGGCCAGAAAGGGCGTATGCGTTTTTTCCTGAATATATTCAGGAAAAAACGCATACGCCCTTTTTGGCCAACCAGGCAAGCCGGAAAGGCAAATCAGCGCTACAAAGAAGTCTCGCTTGCCATCGGTCAAAAGGGCCATGCTGAAAAAAGTGTAAAAACCAGAAATGCAGGACAGGCCATGGAGACATGGGAGCCTTGCTACGCTGATGGGCGGGCTGTAAATTGCCAACAGCCACTCTGGAGAAGTGTACGGTGTGTCCTGAAACATGTAATAAGCACAGCTTAGAGAGCATAGGGCACTTCCACTCATGGGCGTATAAATCGGGAAACCTAAAAATCAACAAGACACAGGCACCCCAAAGTTTAGGGCTGCTCTGTTTCCAAGAACCTCCACTTCGGTACACCTTCAATATCCCAGGAAAGCGAAAAATGGATAAAGAAGTTGTGGTACTTAGGCACAATGGAATATCACTCAGCCATGAAATCAATGTCATAAGGCTAGTAGCAGCAGGATGAGTGGATTTAGGTACGATGACTCTCAGTGAAATAAGTCACAGAGAAAAAGACACCTATCCTAAGATATCACTTACAGAGGGAATGTCAAAAGCGCTACACTTGAACTGAATTACAAAACAGAACAGAGTCACACATTTAGAAAACACACTATGGCTGCTTAACGGGAAAGGTGAGGTGGGGTGATGCATAAAACAAGGGTTTGAAATTAGCTCAGATACCGTTCCACAAGCCAAATATGTAATAGACAAGACCTACTCCCTGCTCAGTGAACTGGACTCAACAGCCCCTATTCACCGCCCAAGAATATATCTGACTAGTAAGAGTCTTAAAACCTATGTATTGATCTCTCTCTGGAAGTGAATCAAGAGGGTGTAAAGCGGCATAAACACAGCAGTGAAAAGCAGCTAAACCCCATTATAAAAATAGATTACTTAAAAAAAACCCCATAAAACAAAGACAGCGAAAGAGAGAGAAATTCTTACAAAATCCGTTCAGGGGCTCTGATGCAACCTGGATTGACCATATCTAGACGCACAGCTGGAGGAGACATGAGGCTGGACACTCTTGGGGCTGAGAGGATTGGTGAGCTTGGGTGAGCAAACGCAGACCCTTTAAAGTCATACTGCGTGGTACCCATGCCGTGGGTCCCAAATCTCCAGGTTCAAGGGCATCTTCCTACATCGAAAACATGCGTGGGAAACCCAGAAGATGGTACACCGTGTGATCGGGAAAGGTTTCTCAAACGCACCTCATTTCTCCTCTCCTTGTGCTCGGGTTCGCCATTCCAGCCGCTCTACTAACAATCTCCCTACTTGGAGAATCAGCACCTTTAACCTCCTGTTTCATACAGGTCGCAATTTGGCCTGAGGATGAACGGGAAGAGGGGGAACCAATGAGAGACTAGCTCTAGGTGTTGGGACAGGCACAGGTCACTCTATTTTCCCATCGGGAAGAAGAATGAACCACAGGCTCAGCCTGCCCCCCGGAACCAGAATACGGCCTGAAGCAATCCTGCGCTTTGGCGGCCAGCTCCCAAAAAAGCGAGTTGACAAATGGAGCTCAGGGGCACTGCAACTCACAAACCTGCAGAGTTATAAATGATAACTCTCGTCCACAAATATATTGAGGGAAGGCAACGAGGAGGATTTGAAAGCAAGGCAGAATTGCAGGAAACAGGTTTCAGGAGGCAGACTCGACTCGCCTTGAAGGCACATGAAAAGCGGCAAAGCGTTGACAATGATGCCCTTGGCCAGAAAGGGCGTATGCGTTTTTTCCTGAATATATTCAGGAAAAAACGCATACGCCCTTTTTGGCCAACCAGGCAAGCCGGAAAGGCAAATCAGCGCTACAAAGAAGTCTCGCTTGCCATCGGTCAAAAGGGCCATGCTGAAAAAAGTGTAAAAACCAGAAATGCAGGACAGGCCATGGAGACATGGGAGCCTTGCTACGCTGATGGGCGGGCTGTAAATTGCCAACAGCCACTCTGGAGAAGTGTACGGTGTGTCCTGAAACATGTAATAAGCACAGCTTAGAGAGCATAGGGCACTTCCACTCATGGGCGTATAAATCGGGAAACCTAAAAATCAACAAGACACAGGCACCCCAAAGTTTAGGGCTGCTCTGTTTCCAAGAACCTCCACTTCGGTACACCTTCAATATCCCAGGAAAGCGAAAAATGGATAAAGAAGTTGTGGTACTTAGGCACAATGGAATATCACTCAGCCATGAAATCAATGTCATAAGGCTAGTAGCAGCAGGATGAGTGGATTTAGGTACGATGACTCTCAGTGAAATAAGTCACAGAGAAAAAGACACCTATCCTAAGATATCACTTACAGAGGGAATGTCAAAAGCGCTACACTTGAACTGAATTACAAAACAGAACAGAGTCACACATTTAGAAAACACACTATGGCTGCTTAACGGGAAAGGTGAGGTGGGGTGATGCATAAAACAAGGGTTTGAAATTAGCTCAGATACCGTTCCACAAGCCAAATATGTAATAGACAAGACCTACTCCCTGCTCAGTGAACTGGACTCAACAGCCCCTATTCACCGCCCAAGAATATATCTGACTAGTAAGAGTCTTAAAACCTATGTATTGATCTCTCTCTGGAAGTGAATCAAGAGGGTGTAAAGCGGCATAAACACAGCAGTGAAAAGCAGCTAAACCCCATTATAAAAATAGATTACTTAAAAAAAACCCCATAAAACAAAGACAGCGAAAGAGAGAGAAATTCTTACAAAATCCGTTCAGGGGCTCTGATGCAACCTGGATTGACCATATCGAGACCCACAGCTGGATGAGACATGAGGCTGGACACTCTTGGGGCTGAGAGGATTGGTGAGCTTGGGTGAGCAAACGCAGACCCTTTAAAGTCATACTGCGTGGTACCCATGCCGTGGGTCCCAAATCTCCAGGTTCAAGGGCATCTTCCTACATCGAAAACATGCGTGGGAAACCCAGAAGATGGTACACCGTGTGATCGGGAAAGGTTTCTCAAACGCACCTCATTTCTCCTCTCCTTGTGCTCGGGTTCGCCATTCCAGCCGCTCTACTAACAATCTCCCTACTTGGAGAATCAGCACCTTTAACCTCCTGTTTCATACAGGTCGCAATTTGGCCTGAGGATGAACGGGAAGAGGGGGAACCAATGAGAGACTAGCTCTAGGTGTTGGGACAGGCACAGGTCACTCTATTTTCCCATCGGGAAGAAGAATGAACCACAGGCTCAGCCTGCCCCCCGGAACCAGAATACGGCCTGAAGCAATCCTGCGCTTTGGCGGCCAGCTCCCAAAAAAGCGAGTTGACAAATGGAGCTCAGGGGCACTGCAACTCACAAACCTGCAGAGTTATAAATGATAACTCTCGTCCACAAATATATTGAGGGAAGGCAACGAGGAGGATTTGAAAGCAAGGCAGAATTGCAGGAAACAGGTTTCAGGAGGCAGACTCGACTCGCCTTGAAGGCACATGAAAAGCGGCAAAGCGTTGACAATGATGCCCTTGGCCAAAAAGGGCGTATGCGTTTTTTCCTGAATATATTCAGGAAAAAACGCATACGCCCTTTTTGGCCAACCAGGCAAGCCGGAAAGGCAAATCAGCGCTACAAAGAAGTCTCGCTTGCCATCGGTCAAAAGGGCCATGCTGAAAAAAGTGTAAAAACCAGAAATGCAGGACAGGCCATGGAGACATGGGAGCCTTGCTACGCTGATGGGCGGGCTGTAAATTGCCAACAGCCACTCTGGAGAAGTGTACGGTGTGTCCTGAAACATGTAATAAGCACAGCTTAGAGAGCATAGGGCACTTCCACTCATGGGCGTATAAATCGGGAAACCTAAAAATCAACAAGACACAGGCACCCCAAAGTTTAGGGCTGCTCTGTTTCCAAGAACCTCCACTTCGGTACACCTTCAATATCCCAGGAAAGCGAAAAATGGATAAAGAAGTTGTGGTACTTAGGCACAATGGAATATCACTCAGCCATGAAATCAATGTCATAAGGCTAGTAGCAGCAGGATGAGTGGATTTAGGTACGATGACTCTCAGTGAAATAAGTCACAGAGAAAAAGACACCTATCCTAAGATATCACTTACAGAGGGAATGTCAAAAGCGCTACACTTGAACTGAATTACAAAACAGAACAGAGTCACACATTTAGAAAACACACTATGGCTGCTTAACGGGAAAGGTGAGGTGGGGTGATGCATAAAACAAGGGGTTGAAATTAGCTCAGATACCGTTCCACAAGCCAAATATGTAATAGACAAGACCTACTCCCTGCTCAGTGAACTGGACTCAACAGCCCCTATTCACCGCCCAAGAATATATCTGACTAGTAAGAGTCTTAAAACCTATGTATTGATCTCTCTCTGGAAGTGAATCAAGAGGGTGTAAAGCGGCATAAACACAGCAGTGAAAAGCAGCTAAACCCCATTATAAAAATAGATTACTTAAAAAAAACCCCATAAAACAAAGACAGCGAAAGAGAGAGAAATTCTTACAAAATCCGTTCAGGGGCTCTGATGCAACCTGGATTGACCATATCTAGACGCACAGCTGGAGGAGACATGAGGCTGGACACTCTTGGGGCTGAGAGGATTGGTGAGCTTGGGTGAGCAAACGCAGACCCTTTAAAGTCATACTGCGTGGTACCCATGCCGTGGGTCCCAAATCTCCAGGTTCAAGGGCATCTTCCTACATCGAAAACATGCGTGGGAAACCCAGAAGATGGTACACCGTGTGATCGGGAAAGGTTTCTCAAACGCACCTCATTTCTCCTCTCCTTGTGCTCGGGTTCGCCATTCCAGCCGCTCTACTAACAATCTCCCTACTTGGAGAATCAGCACCTTTAACCTCCTGTTTCATACAGGTCGCAATTTGGCCTGAGGATGAACGGGAAGAGGGGGAACCAATGAGAGACTAGCTCTAGGTGTTGGGACAGGCACAGGTCACTCTATTTTCCCATCGGGAAGAAGAATGAACCACAGGCTCAGCCTGCCCCCCGGAACCAGAATACGGCCTGAAGCAATCCTGCGCTTTGGCGGCCAGCTCCCAAAAAAGCGAGTTGACAAATGGAGCTCAGGGGCACTGCAACTCACAAACCTGCAGAGTTATAAATGATAACTCTCGTCCACAAATATATTGAGGGAAGGCAACGAGGAGGATTTGAAAGCAAGGCAGAATTGCAGGAAACAGGTTTCAGGAGGCAGACTCGACTCGCCTTGAAGGCACATGAAAAGCGGCAAAGCGTTGACAATGATGCCCTTGGCCAAAAAGGGCGTATGCGTTTTTTCCTGAATATATTCAGGAAAAAACGCATACGCCCTTTTTGGCCAACCAGGCAAGCCGGAAAGGCAAATCAGCGCTACAAAGAAGTCTCGCTTGCCATCGGTCAAAAGGGCCATGCTGAAAAAAGTGTAAAAACCAGAAATGCAGGACAGGCCATGGAGACATGGGAGCCTTGCTACGCTGATGGGCGGGCTGTAAATTGCCAACAGCCACTCTGGAGAAGTGTACGGTGTGTCCTGAAACATGTAATAAGCACAGCTTAGAGAGCATAGGGCACTTCCACTCATGGGCGTATAAATCGGGAAACCTAAAAATCAACAAGACACAGGCACCCCAAAGTTTAGGGCTGCTCTGTTTCCAAGAACCTCCACTTCGGTACACCTTCAATATCCCAGGAAAGCGAAAAATGGATAAAGAAGTTGTGGTACTTAGGCACAATGGAATATCACTCAGCCATGAAATCAATGTCATAAGGCTAGTAGCAGCAGGATGAGTGGATTTAGGTACGATGACTCTCAGTGAAATAAGTCACAGAGAAAAAGACACCTATCCTAAGATATCACTTACAGAGGGAATGTCAAAAGCGCTACACTTGAACTGAATTACAAAACAGAACAGAGTCACACATTTAGAAAACACACTATGGCTGCTTAACGGGAAAGGTGAGGTGGGGTGATGCATAAAACAAGGGGTTGAAATTAGCTCAGATACCGTTCCACAAGCCAAATATGTAATAGACAAGACCTACTCCCTGCTCAGTGAACTGGACTCAACAGCCCCTATTCACCGCCCAAGAATATATCTGACTAGTAAGAGTCTTAAAACCTATGTATTGATCTCTCTCTGGAAGTGAATCAAGAGGGTGTAAAGCGGCATAAACACAGCAGTGAAAAGCAGCTAAACCCCATTATAAAAATAGATTACTTAAAAAAAACCCCATAAAACAAAGACAGCGAAAGAGAGAGAAATTCTTACAAAATCCGTTCAGGGGCTCTGATGCAACCTGGATTGACCATATCTAGACCCACAGCTGGATGAGACATGAGGCTGGACACTCTTGGGGCTGAGAGGATTGGTGAGCTTGGGTGAGCAAACGCAGACCCTTTAAAGTCATACTGCGTGGTACCCATGCCGTGGGTCCCAAATCTCCAGGTTCAAGGGCATCTTCCTACATCGAAAACATGCGTGGGAAACCCAGAAGATGGTACACCGTGTGATCGGGAAAGGTTTCTCAAACGCACCTCATTTCTCCTCTCCTTGTGCTCGGGTTCGCCATTCCAGCCGCTCTACTAACAATCTCCCTACTTGGAGAATCAGCACCTTTAACCTCCTGTTTCATACAGGTCGCAATTTGGCCTGAGGATGAACGGGAAGAGGGGGAACCAATGAGAGACTAGCTCTAGGTGTTGGGACAGGCACAGGTCACTCTATTTTCCCATCGGGAAGAAGAATGAACCACAGGCTCAGCCTGCCCCCCGGAACCAGAATACGGCCTGAAGCAATCCTGCGCTTTGGCGGCCAGCTCCCAAAAAAGCGAGTTGACAAATGGAGCTCAGGGGCACTGCAACTCACAAACCTGCAGAGTTATAAATGATAACTCTCGTCCACAAATATATTGAGGGAAGGCAACGAGGAGGATTTGAAAGCAAGGCAGAATTGCAGGAAACAGGTTTCAGGAGGCAGACTCGACTCGCCTTGAAGGCACATGAAAAGCGGCAAAGCGTTGACAATGATGCCCTTGGCCAGAAAGGGCGTATGCGTTTTTTCCTGAATATATTCAGGAAAAAACGCATACGCCCTTTTTGGCCAACCAGGCAAGCCGGAAAGGCAAATCAGCGCTACAAAGAAGTCTCGCTTGCCATCGGTCAAAAGGGCCATGCTGAAAAAAGTGTAAAAACCAGAAATGCAGGACAGGCCATGGAGACATGGGAGCCTTGCTACGCTGATGGGCGGGCTGTAAATTGCCAACAGCCACTCTGGAGAAGTGTACGGTGTGTCCTGAAACATGTAATAAGCACAGCTTAGAGAGCATAGGGCACTTCCACTCATGGGCGTATAAATCGGGAAACCTAAAAATCAACAAGACACAGGCACCCCAAAGTTTAGGGCTGCTCTGTTTCCAAGAACCTCCACTTCGGTACACCTTCAATATCCCAGGAAAGCGAAAAATGGATAAAGAAGTTGTGGTACTTAGGCACAATGGAATATCACTCAGCCATGAAATCAATGTCATAAGGCTAGTAGCAGCAGGATGAGTGGATTTAGGTACGATGACTCTCAGTGAAATAAGTCACAGAGAAAAAGACACCTATCCTAAGATATCACTTACAGAGGGAATGTCAAAAGCGCTACACTTGAACTGAATTACAAAACAGAACAGAGTCACACATTTAGAAAACACACTATGGCTGCTTAACGGGAAAGGTGAGGTGGGGTGATGCATAAAACAAGGGTTTGAAATTAGCTCAGATACCGTTCCACAAGCCAAATATGTAATAGACAAGACCTACTCCCTGCTCAGTGAACTGGACTCAACAGCCCCTATTCACCGCCCAAGAATATATCTGACTAGTAAGAGTCTTAAAACCTATGTATTGATCTCTCTCTGGAAGTGAATCAAGAGGGTGTAAAGCGGCATAAACACAGCAGTGAAAAGCAGCTAAACCCCATTATAAAAATAGATTACTTAAAAAAAACCCCATAAAACAAAGACAGCGAAAGAGAGAGAAATTCTTACAAAATCCGTTCAGGGGCTCTGATGCAACCTGGATTGACCATATCGAGACCCACAGCTGGATGAGACATGAGGCTGGACACTCTTGGGGCTGAGAGGATTGGTGAGCTTGGGTGAGCAAACGCAGACCCTTTAAAGTCATACTGCGTGGTACCCATGCCGTGGGTCCCAAATCTCCAGGTTCAAGGGCATCTTCCTACATCGAAAACATGCGTGGGAAACCCAGAAGATGGTACACCGTGTGATCGGGAAAGGTTTCTCAAACGCACCTCATTTCTCCTCTCCTTGTGCTCGGGTTCGCCATTCCAGCCGCTCTACTAACAATCTCCCTACTTGGAGAATCAGCACCTTTAACCTCCTGTTTCATACAGGTCGCAATTTGGCCTGAGGATGAACGGGAAGAGGGGGAACCAATGAGAGACTAGCTCTAGGTGTTGGGACAGGCACAGGTCACTCTATTTTCCCATCGGGAAGAAGAATGAACCACAGGCTCAGCCTGCCCCCCGGAACCAGAATACGGCCTGAAGCAATCCTGCGCTTTGGCGGCCAGCTCCCAAAAAAGCGAGTTGACAAATGGAGCTCAGGGGCACTGCAACTCACAAACCTGCAGAGTTATAAATGATAACTCTCGTCCACAAATATATTGAGGGAAGGCAACGAGGAGGATTTGAAAGCAAGGCAGAATTGCAGGAAACAGGTTTCAGGAGGCAGACTCGACTCGCCTTGAAGGCACATGAAAAGCGGCAAAGCGTTGACAATGATGCCCTTGGCCAGAAAGGGCGTATGCGTTTTTTCCTGAATATATTCAGGAAAAAACGCATACGCCCTTTTTGGCCAACCAGGCAAGCCGGAAAGGCAAATCAGCGCTACAAAGAAGTCTCGCTTGCCATCGGTCAAAAGGGCCATGCTGAAAAAAGTGTAAAAACCAGAAATGCAGGACAGGCCATGGAGACATGGGAGCCTTGCTACGCTGATGGGCGGGCTGTAAATTGCCAACAGCCACTCTGGAGAAGTGTACGGTGTGTCCTGAAACATGTAATAAGCACAGCTTAGAGAGCATAGGGCACTTCCACTCATGGGCGTATAAATCGGGAAACCTAAAAATCAACAAGACACAGGCACCCCAAAGTTTAGGGCTGCTCTGTTTCCAAGAACCTCCACTTCGGTACACCTTCAATATCCCAGGAAAGCGAAAAATGGATAAAGAAGTTGTGGTACTTAGGCACAATGGAATATCACTCAGCCATGAAATCAATGTCATAAGGCTAGTAGCAGCAGGATGAGTGGATTTAGGTACGATGACTCTCAGTGAAATAAGTCACAGAGAAAAAGACACCTATCCTAAGATATCACTTACAGAGGGAATGTCAAAAGCGCTACACTTGAACTGAATTACAAAACAGAACAGAGTCACACATTTAGAAAACACACTATGGCTGCTTAACGGGAAAGGTGAGGTGGGGTGATGCATAAAACAAGGGGTTGAAATTAGCTCAGATACCGTTCCACAAGCCAAATATGTAATAGACAAGACCTACTCCCTGCTCAGTGAACTGGACTCAACAGCCCCTATTCACCGCCCAAGAATATATCTGACTAGTAAGAGTCTTAAAACCTATGTATTGATCTCTCTCTGGAAGTGAATCAAGAGGGTGTAAAGCGGCATAAACACAGCAGTGAAAAGCAGCTAAACCCCATTATAAAAATAGATTACTTAAAAAAAACCCCATAAAACAAAGACAGCGAAAGAGAGAGAAATTCTTACAAAATCCGTTCAGGGGCTCTGATGCAACCTGGATTGACCATATCGAGACCCACAGCTGGATGAGACATGAGGCTGGACACTCTTGGGGCTGAGAGGATTGGTGAGCTTGGGTGAGCAAACGCAGACCCTTTAAAGTCATACTGCGTGGTACCCATGCCGTGGGTCCCAAATCTCCAGGTTCAAGGGCATCTTCCTACATCGAAAACATGCGTGGGAAACCCAGAAGATGGTACACCGTGTGATCGGGAAAGGTTTCTCAAACGCACCTCATTTCTCCTCTCCTTGTGCTCGGGTTCGCCATTCCAGCCGCTCTACTAACAATCTCCCTACTTGGAGAATCAGCACCTTTAACCTCCTGTTTCATACAGGTCGCAATTTGGCCTGAGGATGAACGGGAAGAGGGGGAACCAATGAGAGACTAGCTCTAGGTGTTGGGACAGGCACAGGTCACTCTATTTTCCCATCGGGAAGAAGAATGAACCACAGGCTCAGCCTGCCCCCCGGAACCAGAATACGGCCTGAAGCAATCCTGCGCTTTGGCGGCCAGCTCCCAAAAAAGCGAGTTGACAAATGGAGCTCAGGGGCACTGCAACTCACAAACCTGCAGAGTTATAAATGATAACTCTCGTCCACAAATATATTGAGGGAAGGCAACGAGGAGGATTTGAAAGCAAGGCAGAATTGCAGGAAACAGGTTTCAGGAGGCAGACTCGACTCGCCTTGAAGGCACATGAAAAGCGGCAAAGCGTTGACAATGATGCCCTTGGCCAGAAAGGGCGTATGCGTTTTTTCCTGAATATATTCAGGAAAAAACGCATACGCCCTTTTTGGCCAACCAGGCAAGCCGGAAAGGCAAATCAGCGCTACAAAGAAGTCTCGCTTGCCATCGGTCAAAAGGGCCATGCTGAAAAAAGTGTAAAAACCAGAAATGCAGGACAGGCCATGGAGACATGGGAGCCTTGCTACGCTGATGGGCGGGCTGTAAATTGCCAACAGCCACTCTGGAGAAGTGTACGGTGTGTCCTGAAACATGTAATAAGCACAGCTTAGAGAGCATAGGGCACTTCCACTCATGGGCGTATAAATCGGGAAACCTAAAAATCAACAAGACACAGGCACCCCAAAGTTTAGGGCTGCTCTGTTTCCAAGAACCTCCACTTCGGTACACCTTCAATATCCCAGGAAAGCGAAAAATGGATAAAGAAGTTGTGGTACTTAGGCACAATGGAATATCACTCAGCCATGAAATCAATGTCATAAGGCTAGTAGCAGCAGGATGAGTGGATTTAGGTACGATGACTCTCAGTGAAATAAGTCACAGAGAAAAAGACACCTATCCTAAGATATCACTTACAGAGGGAATGTCAAAAGCGCTACACTTGAACTGAATTACAAAACAGAACAGAGTCACACATTTAGAAAACACACTATGGCTGCTTAACGGGAAAGGTGAGGTGGGGTGATGCATAAAACAAGGGGTTGAAATTAGCTCAGATACCGTTCCACAAGCCAAATATGTAATAGACAAGACCTACTCCCTGCTCAGTGAACTGGACTCAACAGCCCCTATTCACCGCCCAAGAATATATCTGACTAGTAAGAGTCTTAAAACCTATGTATTGATCTCTCTCTGGAAGTGAATCAAGAGGGTGTAAAGCGGCATAAACACAGCAGTGAAAAGCAGCTAAACCCCATTATAAAAATAGATTACTTAAAAAAAACCCCATAAAACAAAGACAGCGAAAGAGAGAGAAATTCTTACAAAATCCGTTCAGGGGCTCTGATGCAACCTGGATTGACCATATCGAGACCCACAGCTGGATGAGACATGAGGCTGGACACTCTTGGGGCTGAGAGGATTGGTGAGCTTGGGTGAGCAAACGCAGACCCTTTAAAGTCATACTGCGTGGTACCCATGCCGTGGGTCCCAAATCTCCAGGTTCAAGGGCATCTTCCTACATCGAAAACATGCGTGGGAAACCCAGAAGATGGTACACCGTGTGATCGGGAAAGGTTTCTCAAACGCACCTCATTTCTCCTCTCCTTGTGCTCGGGTTCGCCATTCCAGCCGCTCTACTAACAATCTCCCTACTTGGAGAATCAGCACCTTTAACCTCCTGTTTCATACAGGTCGCAATTTGGCCTGAGGATGAACGGGAAGAGGGGGAACCAATGAGAGACTAGCTCTAGGTGTTGGGACAGGCACAGGTCACTCTATTTTCCCATCGGGAAGAAGAATGAACCACAGGCTCAGCCTGCCCCCCGGAACCAGAATACGGCCTGAAGCAATCCTGCGCTTTGGCGGCCAGCTCCCAAAAAAGCGAGTTGACAAATGGAGCTCAGGGGCACTGCAACTCACAAACCTGCAGAGTTATAAATGATAACTCTCGTCCACAAATATATTGAGGGAAGGCAACGAGGAGGATTTGAAAGCAAGGCAGAATTGCAGGAAACAGGTTTCAGGAGGCAGACTCGACTCGCCTTGAAGGCACATGAAAAGCGGCAAAGCGTTGACAATGATGCCCTTGGCCAGAAAGGGCGTATGCGTTTTTTCCTGAATATATTCAGGAAAAAACGCATACGCCCTTTTTGGCCAACCAGGCAAGCCGGAAAGGCAAATCAGCGCTACAAAGAAGTCTCGCTTGCCATCGGTCAAAAGGGCCATGCTGAAAAAAGTGTAAAAACCAGAAATGCAGGACAGGCCATGGAGACATGGGAGCCTTGCTACGCTGATGGGCGGGCTGTAAATTGCCAACAGCCACTCTGGAGAAGTGTACGGTGTGTCCTGAAACATGTAATAAGCACAGCTTAGAGAGCATAGGGCACTTCCACTCATGGGCGTATAAATCGGGAAACCTAAAAATCAACAAGACACAGGCACCCCAAAGTTTAGGGCTGCTCTGTTTCCAAGAACCTCCACTTCGGTACACCTTCAATATCCCAGGAAAGCGAAAAATGGATAAAGAAGTTGTGGTACTTAGGCACAATGGAATATCACTCAGCCATGAAATCAATGTCATAAGGCTAGTAGCAGCAGGATGAGTGGATTTAGGTACGATGACTCTCAGTGAAATAAGTCACAGAGAAAAAGACACCTATCCTAAGATATCACTTACAGAGGGAATGTCAAAAGCGCTACACTTGAACTGAATTACAAAACAGAACAGAGTCACACATTTAGAAAACACACTATGGCTGCTTAACGGGAAAGGTGAGGTGGGGTGATGCATAAAACAAGGGTTTGAAATTAGCTCAGATACCGTTCCACAAGCCAAATATGTAATAGACAAGACCTACTCCCTGCTCAGTGAACTGGACTCAACAGCCCCTATTCACCGCCCAAGAATATATCTGACTAGTAAGAGTCTTAAAACCTATGTATTGATCTCTCTCTGGAAGTGAATCAAGAGGGTGTAAAGCGGCATAAACACAGCAGTGAAAAGCAGCTAAACCCCATTATAAAAATAGATTACTTAAAAAAAAACCCATAAAACAAAGACAGCGAAAGAGAGAGAAATTCTTACAAAATCCGTTCAGGGGCTCTGATGCAACCTGGATTGACCATATCTAGACCCACAGCTGGATGAGACATGAGGCTGGACACTCTTGGGGCTGAGAGGATTGGTGAGCTTGGGTGAGCAAACGCAGACCCTTTAAAGTCATACTGCGTGGTACCCATGCCGTGGGTCCCAAATCTCCAGGTTCAAGGGCATCTTCCTACATCGAAAACATGCGTGGGAAACCCAGAAGATGGTACACCGTGTGATCGGGAAAGGTTTCTCAAACGCACCTCATTTCTCCTCTCCTTGTGCTCGGGTTCGCCATTCCAGCCGCTCTACTAACAATCTCCCTACTTGGAGAATCAGCACCTTTAACCTCCTGTTTCATACAGGTCGCAATTTGGCCTGAGGATGAACGGGAAGAGGGGGAACCAATGAGAGACTAGCTCTAGGTGTTGGGACAGGCACAGGTCACTCTATTTTCCCATCGGGAAGAAGAATGAACCACAGGCTCAGCCTGCCCCCCGGAACCAGAATACGGCCTGAAGCAATCCTGCGCTTTGGCGGCCAGCTCCCAAAAAAGCGAGTTGACAAATGGAGCTCAGGGGCACTGCAACTCACAAACCTGCAGAGTTATAAATGATAACTCTCGTCCACAAATATATTGAGGGAAGGCAACGAGGAGGATTTGAAAGCAAGGCAGAATTGCAGGAAACAGGTTTCAGGAGGCAGACTCGACTCGCCTTGAAGGCACATGAAAAGCGGCAAAGCGTTGACAATGATGCCCTTGGCCAGAAAGGGCGTATGCGTTTTTTCCTGAATATATTCAGGAAAAAACGCATACGCCCTTTTTGGCCAACCAGGCAAGCCGGAAAGGCAAATCAGCGCTACAAAGAAGTCTCGCTTGCCATCGGTCAAAAGGGCCATGCTGAAAAAAGTGTAAAAACCAGAAATGCAGGACAGGCCATGGAGACATGGGAGCCTTGCTACGCTGATGGGCGGGCTGTAAATTGCCAACAGCCACTCTGGAGAAGTGTACGGTGTGTCCTGAAACATGTAATAAGCACAGCTTAGAGAGCATAGGGCACTTCCACTCATGGGCGTATAAATCGGGAAACCTAAAAATCAACAAGACACAGGCACCCCAAAGTTTAGGGCTGCTCTGTTTCCAAGAACCTCCACTTCGGTACACCTTCAATATCCCAGGAAAGCGAAAAATGGATAAAGAAGTTGTGGTACTTAGGCACAATGGAATATCACTCAGCCATGAAATCAATGTCATAAGGCTAGTAGCAGCAGGATGAGTGGATTTAGGTACGATGACTCTCAGTGAAATAAGTCACAGAGAAAAAGACACCTATCCTAAGATATCACTTACAGAGGGAATGTCAAAAGCGCTACACTTGAACTGAATTACAAAACAGAACAGAGTCACACATTTAGAAAACACACTATGGCTGCTTAACGGGAAAGGTGAGGTGGGGTGATGCATAAAACAAGGGTTTGAAATTAGCTCAGATACCGTTCCACAAGCCAAATATGTAATAGACAAGACCTACTCCCTGCTCAGTGAACTGGACTCAACAGCCCCTATTCACCGCCCAAGAATATATCTGACTAGTAAGAGTCTTAAAACCTATGTATTGATCTCTCTCTGGAAGTGAATCAAGAGGGTGTAAAGCGGCATAAACACAGCAGTGAAAAGCAGCTAAACCCCATTATAAAAATAGATTACTTAAAAAAAACCCCATAAAACAAAGACAGCGAAAGAGAGAGAAATTCTTACAAAATCCGTTCAGGGGCTCTGATGCAACCTGGATTGACCATATCGAGACCCACAGCTGGATGAGACATGAGGCTGGACACTCTTGGGGCTGAGAGGATTGGTGAGCTTGGGTGAGCAAACGCAGACCCTTTAAAGTCATACTGCGTGGTACCCATGCCGTGGGTCCCAAATCTCCAGGTTCAAGGGCATCTTCCTACATCGAAAACATGCGTGGGAAACCCAGAAGATGGTACACCGTGTGATCGGGAAAGGTTTCTCAAACGCACCTCATTTCTCCTCTCCTTGTGCTCGGGTTCGCCATTCCAGCCGCTCTACTAACAATCTCCCTACTTGGAGAATCAGCACCTTTAACCTCCTGTTTCATACAGGTCGCAATTTGGCCTGAGGATGAACGGGAAGAGGGGGAACCAATGAGAGACTAGCTCTAGGTGTTGGGACAGGCACAGGTCACTCTATTTTCCCATCGGGAAGAAGAATGAACCACAGGCTCAGCCTGCCCCCCGGAACCAGAATACGGCCTGAAGCAATCCTGCGCTTTGGCGGCCAGCTCCCAAAAAAGCGAGTTGACAAATGGAGCTCAGGGGCACTGCAACTCACAAACCTGCAGAGTTATAAATGATAACTCTCGTCCACAAATATATTGAGGGAAGGCAACGAGGAGGATTTGAAAGCAAGGCAGAATTGCAGGAAACAGGTTTCAGGAGGCAGACTCGACTCGCCTTGAAGGCACATGAAAAGCGGCAAAGCGTTGACAATGATGCCCTTGGCCAGAAAGGGCGTATGCGTTTTTTCCTGAATATATTCAGGAAAAAACGCATACGCCCTTTTTGGCCAACCAGGCAAGCCGGAAAGGCAAATCAGCGCTACAAAGAAGTCTCGCTTGCCATCGGTCAAAAGGGCCATGCTGAAAAAAGTGTAAAAACCAGAAATGCAGGACAGGCCATGGAGACATGGGAGCCTTGCTACGCTGATGGGCGGGCTGTAAATTGCCAACAGCCACTCTGGAGAAGTGTACGGTGTGTCCTGAAACATGTAATAAGCACAGCTTAGAGAGCATAGGGCACTTCCACTCATGGGCGTATAAATCGGGAAACCTAAAAATCAACAAGACACAGGCACCCCAAAGTTTAGGGCTGCTCTGTTTCCAAGAACCTCCACTTCGGTACACCTTCAATATCCCAGGAAAGCGAAAAATGGATAAAGAAGTTGTGGTACTTAGGCACAATGGAATATCACTCAGCCATGAAATCAATGTCATAAGGCTAGTAGCAGCAGGATGAGTGGATTTAGGTACGATGACTCTCAGTGAAATAAGTCACAGAGAAAAAGACACCTATCCTAAGATATCACTTACAGAGGGAATGTCAAAAGCGCTACACTTGAACTGAATTACAAAACAGAACAGAGTCACACATTTAGAAAACACACTATGGCTGCTTAACGGGAAAGGTGAGGTGGGGTGATGCATAAAACAAGGGTTTGAAATTAGCTCAGATACCGTTCCACAAGCCAAATATGTAATAGACAAGACCTACTCCCTGCTCAGTGAACTGGACTCAACAGCCCCTATTCACCGCCCAAGAATATATCTGACTAGTAAGAGTCTTAAAACCTATGTATTGATCTCTCTCTGGAAGTGAATCAAGAGGGTGTAAAGCGGCATAAACACAGCAGTGAAAAGCAGCTAAACCCCATTATAAAAATAGATTACTTAAAAAAAACCCCATAAAACAAAGACAGCGAAAGAGAGAGAAATTCTTACAAAATCCGTTCAGGGGCTCTGATGCAACCTGGATTGACCATATCGAGACCCACAGCTGGATGAGACATGAGGCTGGACACTCTTGGGGCTGAGAGGATTGGTGAGCTTGGGTGAGCAAACGCAGACCCTTTAAAGTCATACTGCGTGGTACCCATGCCGTGGGTCCCAAATCTCCAGGTTCAAGGGCATCTTCCTACATCGAAAACATGCGTGGGAAACCCAGAAGATGGTACACCGTGTGATCGGGAAAGGTTTCTCAAACGCACCTCATTTCTCCTCTCCTTGTGCTCGGGTTCGCCATTCCAGCCGCTCTACTAACAATCTCCCTACTTGGAGAATCAGCACCTTTAACCTCCTGTTTCATACAGGTCGCAATTTGGCCTGAGGATGAACGGGAAGAGGGGGAACCAATGAGAGACTAGCTCTAGGTGTTGGGACAGGCACAGGTCACTCTATTTTCCCATCGGGAAGAAGAATGAACCACAGGCTCAGCCTGCCCCCCGGAACCAGAATACGGCCTGAAGCAATCCTGCGCTTTGGCGGCCAGCTCCCAAAAAAGCGAGTTGACAAATGGAGCTCAGGGGCACTGCAACTCACAAACCTGCAGAGTTATAAATGATAACTCTCGTCCACAAATATATTGAGGGAAGGCAACGAGGAGGATTTGAAAGCAAGGCAGAATTGCAGGAAACAGGTTTCAGGAGGCAGACTCGACTCGCCTTGAAGGCACATGAAAAGCGGCAAAGCGTTGACAATGATGCCCTTGGCCAGAAAGGGCGTATGCGTTTTTTCCTGAATATATTCAGGAAAAAACGCATACGCCCTTTTTGGCCAACCAGGCAAGCCGGAAAGGCAAATCAGCGCTACAAAGAAGTCTCGCTTGCCATCGGTCAAAAGGGCCATGCTGAAAAAAGTGTAAAAACCAGAAATGCAGGACAGGCCATGGAGACATGGGAGCCTTGCTACGCTGATGGGCGGGCTGTAAATTGCCAACAGCCACTCTGGAGAAGTGTACGGTGTGTCCTGAAACATGTAATAAGCACAGCTTAGAGAGCATAGGGCACTTCCACTCATGGGCGTATAAATCGGGAAACCTAAAAATCAACAAGACACAGGCACCCCAAAGTTTAGGGCTGCTCTGTTTCCAAGAACCTCCACTTCGGTACACCTTCAATATCCCAGGAAAGCGAAAAATGGATAAAGAAGTTGTGGTACTTAGGCACAATGGAATATCACTCAGCCATGAAATCAATGTCATAAGGCTAGTAGCAGCAGGATGAGTGGATTTAGGTACGATGACTCTCAGTGAAATAAGTCACAGAGAAAAAGACACCTATCCTAAGATATCACTTACAGAGGGAATGTCAAAAGCGCTACACTTGAACTGAATTACAAAACAGAACAGAGTCACACATTTAGAAAACACACTATGGCTGCTTAACGGGAAAGGTGAGGTGGGGTGATGCATAAAACAAGGGTTTGAAATTAGCTCAGATACCGTTCCACAAGCCAAATATGTAATAGACAAGACCTACTCCCTGCTCAGTGAACTGGACTCAACAGCCCCTATTCACCGCCCAAGAATATATCTGACTAGTAAGAGTCTTAAAACCTATGTATTGATCTCTCTCTGGAAGTGAATCAAGAGGGTGTAAAGCGGCATAAACACAGCAGTGAAAAGCAGCTAAACCCCATTATAAAAATAGATTACTTTAAAAAAACCCCATAAAACAAAGACAGCGAAAGAGAGAGAAATTCTTACAAAATCCGTTCAGGGGCTCTGATGCAACCTGGATTGACCATATCTAGACGCACAGCTGGATGAGACATGAGGCTGGACACTCTTGGGGCTGAGAGGATTGGTGAGCTTGGGTGAGCAAACGCAGACCCTTTAAAGTCATACTGCGTGGTACCCATGCCGTGGGTCCCAAATCTCCAGGTTCAAGGGCATCTTCCTACATCGAAAACATGCGTGGGAAACCCAGAAGATGGTACACCGTGTGATCGGGAAAGGTTTCTCAAACGCACCTCATTTCTCCTCTCCTTGTGCTCGGGTTCGCCATTCCAGCCGCTCTACTAACAATCTCCCTACTTGGAGAATCAGCACCTTTAACCTCCTGTTTCATACAGGTCGCAATTTGGCCTGAGGATGAACGGGAAGAGGGGGAACCAATGAGAGACTAGCTCTAGGTGTTGGGACAGGCACAGGTCACTCTATTTTCCCATCGGGAAGAAGAATGAACCACAGGCTCAGCCTGCCCCCCGGAACCAGAATACGGCCTGAAGCAATCCTGCGCTTTGGCGGCCAGCTCCCAAAAAAGCGAGTTGACAAATGGAGCTCAGGGGCACTGCAACTCACAAACCTGCAGAGTTATAAATGATAACTCTCGTCCACAAATATATTGAGGGAAGGCAACGAGGAGGATTTGAAAGCAAGGCAGAATTGCAGGAAACAGGTTTCAGGAGGCAGACTCGACTCGCCTTGAAGGCACATGAAAAGCGGCAAAGCGTTGACAATGATGCCCTTGGCCAGAAAGGGCGTATGCGTTTTTTCCTGAATATATTCAGGAAAAAACGCATACGCCCTTTTTGGCCAACCAGGCAAGCCGGAAAGGCAAATCAGCGCTACAAAGAAGTCTCGCTTGCCATCGGTCAAAAGGGCCATGCTGAAAAAAGTGTAAAAACCAGAAATGCAGGACAGGCCATGGAGACATGGGAGCCTTGCTACGCTGATGGGCGGGCTGTAAATTGCCAACAGCCACTCTGGAGAAGTGTACGGTGTGTCCTGAAACATGTAATAAGCACAGCTTAGAGAGCATAGGGCACTTCCACTCATGGGCGTATAAATCGGGAAACCTAAAAATCAACAAGACACAGGCACCCCAAAGTTTAGGGCTGCTCTGTTTCCAAGAACCTCCACTTCGGTACACCTTCAATATCCCAGGAAAGCGAAAAATGGATAAAGAAGTTGTGGTACTTAGGCACAATGGAATATCACTCAGCCATGAAATCAATGTCATAAGGCTAGTAGCAGCAGGATGAGTGGATTTAGGTACGATGACTCTCAGTGAAATAAGTCACAGAGAAAAAGACACCTATCCTAAGATATCACTTACAGAGGGAATGTCAAAAGCGCTACACTTGAACTGAATTACAAAACAGAACAGAGTCACACATTTAGAAAACACACTATGGCTGCTTAACGGGAAAGGTGAGGTGGGGTGATGCATAAAACAAGGGTTTGAAATTAGCTCAGATACCGTTCCACAAGCCAAATATGTAATAGACAAGACCTACTCCCTGCTCAGTGAACTGGACTCAACAGCCCCTATTCACCGCCCAAGAATATATCTGACTAGTAAGAGTCTTAAAACCTATGTATTGATCTCTCTCTGGAAGTGAATCAAGAGGGTGTAAAGCGGCATAAACACAGCAGTGAAAAGCAGCTAAACCCCATTATAAAAATAGATTACTTAAAAAAAACCCCATAAAACAAAGACAGCGAAAGAGAGAGAAATTCTTACAAAATCCGTTCAGGGGCTCTGATGCAACCTGGATTGACCATATCTAGACGCACAGCTGGATGAGACATGAGGCTGGACACTCTTGGGGCTGAGAGGATTGGTGAGCTTGGGTGAGCAAACGCAGACCCTTTAAAGTCATACTGCGTGGTACCCATGCCGTGGGTCCCAAATCTCCAGGTTCAAGGGCATCTTCCTACATCGAAAACATGCGTGGGAAACCCAGAAGATGGTACACCGTGTGATCGGGAAAGGTTTCTCAAACGCACCTCATTTCTCCTCTCCTTGTGCTCGGGTTCGCCATTCCAGCCGCTCTACTAACAATCTCCCTACTTGGAGAATCAGCACCTTTAACCTCCTGTTTCATACAGGTCGCAATTTGGCCTGAGGATGAACGGGAAGAGGGGGAACCAATGAGAGACTAGCTCTAGGTGTTGGGACAGGCACAGGTCACTCTATTTTCCCATCGGGAAGAAGAATGAACCACAGGCTCAGCCTGCCCCCCGGAACCAGAATACGGCCTGAAGCAATCCTGCGCTTTGGCGGCCAGCTCCCAAAAAAGCGAGTTGACAAATGGAGCTCAGGGGCACTGCAACTCACAAACCTGCAGAGTTATAAATGATAACTCTCGTCCACAAATATATTGAGGGAAGGCAACGAGGAGGATTTGAAAGCAAGGCAGAATTGCAGGAAACAGGTTTCAGGAGGCAGACTCGACTCGCCTTGAAGGCACATGAAAAGCGGCAAAGCGTTGACAATGATGCCCTTGGCCAGAAAGGGCGTATGCGTTTTTTCCTGAATATATTCAGGAAAAAACGCATACGCCCTTTTTGGCCAACCAGGCAAGCCGGAAAGGCAAATCAGCGCTACAAAGAAGTCTCGCTTGCCATCGGTCAAAAGGGCCATGCTGAAAAAAGTGTAAAAACCAGAAATGCAGGACAGGCCATGGAGACATGGGAGCCTTGCTACGCTGATGGGCGGGCTGTAAATTGCCAACAGCCACTCTGGAGAAGTGTACGGTGTGTCCTGAAACATGTAATAAGCACAGCTTAGAGAGCATAGGGCACTTCCACTCATGGGCGTATAAATCGGGAAACCTAAAAATCAACAAGACACAGGCACCCCAAAGTTTAGGGCTGCTCTGTTTCCAAGAACCTCCACTTCGGTACACCTTCAATATCCCAGGAAAGCGAAAAATGGATAAAGAAGTTGTGGTACTTAGGCACAATGGAATATCACTCAGCCATGAAATCAATGTCATAAGGCTAGTAGCAGCAGGATGAGTGGATTTAGGTACGATGACTCTCAGTGAAATAAGTCACAGAGAAAAAGACACCTATCCTAAGATATCACTTACAGAGGGAATGTCAAAAGCGCTACACTTGAACTGAATTACAAAACAGAACAGAGTCACACATTTAGAAAACACACTATGGCTGCTTAACGGGAAAGGTGAGGTGGGGTGATGCATAAAACAAGGGTTTGAAATTAGCTCAGATACCGTTCCACAAGCCAAATATGTAATAGACAAGACCTACTCCCTGCTCAGTGAACTGGACTCAACAGCCCCTATTCACCGCCCAAGAATATATCTGACTAGTAAGAGTCTTAAAACCTATGTATTGATCTCTCTCTGGAAGTGAATCAAGAGGGTGTAAAGCGGCATAAACACAGCAGTGAAAAGCAGCTAAACCCCATTATAAAAATAGATTACTTAAAAAAAACCCCATAAAACAAAGACAGCGAAAGAGAGAGAAATTCTTACAAAATCCGTTCAGGGGCTCTGATGCAACCTGGATTGACCATATCTAGACGCACAGCTGGATGAGACATGAGGCTGGACACTCTTGGGGCTGAGAGGATTGGTGAGCTTGGGTGAGCAAACGCAGACCCTTTAAAGTCATACTGCGTGGTACCCATGCCGTGGGTCCCAAATCTCCAGGTTCAAGGGCATCTTCCTACATCGAAAACATGCGTGGGAAACCCAGAAGATGGTACACCGTGTGATCGGGAAAGGTTTCTCAAACGCACCTCATTTCTCCTCTCCTTGTGCTCGGGTTCGCCATTCCAGCCGCTCTACTAACAATCTCCCTACTTGGAGAATCAGCACCTTTAACCTCCTGTTTCATACAGGTCGCAATTTGGCCTGAGGATGAACGGGAAGAGGGGGAACCAATGAGAGACTAGCTCTAGGTGTTGGGACAGGCACAGGTCACTCTATTTTCCCATCGGGAAGAAGAATGAACCACAGGCTCAGCCTGCCCCCCGGAACCAGAATACGGCCTGAAGCAATCCTGCGCTTTGGCGGCCAGCTCCCAAAAAAGCGAGTTGACAAATGGAGCTCAGGGGCACTGCAACTCACAAACCTGCAGAGTTATAAATGATAACTCTCGTCCACAAATATATTGAGGGAAGGCAACGAGGAGGATTTGAAAGCAAGGCAGAATTGCAGGAAACAGGTTTCAGGAGGCAGACTCGACTCGCCTTGAAGGCACATGAAAAGCGGCAAAGCGTTGACAATGATGCCCTTGGCCAGAAAGGGCGTATGCGTTTTTTCCTGAATATATTCAGGAAAAAACGCATACGCCCTTTCTGGCCAACCAGGCAAGCCGGAAAGGCAAATCAGCGCTACAAAGAAGTCTCGCTTGCCATCGGTCAAAAGGGCCATGCTGAAAAAAGTGTAAAAACCAGAAATGCAGGACAGGCCATGGAGACATGGGAGCCTTGCTACGCTGATGGGCGGGCTGTAAATTGCCAACAGCCACTCTGGAGAAGTGTACGGTGTGTCCTGAAACATGTAATAAGCACAGCTTAGAGAGCATAGGGCACTTCCACTCATGGGCGTATAAATCGGGAAACCTAAAAATCAACAAGACACAGGCACCCCAAAGTTTAGGGCTGCTCTGTTTCCAAGAACCTCCACTTCGGTACACCTTCAATATCCCAGGAAAGCGAAAAATGGATAAAGAAGTTGTGGTACTTAGGCACAATGGAATATCACTCAGCCATGAAATCAATGTCATAAGGCTAGTAGCAGCAGGATGAGTGGATTTAGGTACGATGACTCTCAGTGAAATAAGTCACAGAGAAAAAGACACCTATCCTAAGATATCACTTACAGAGGGAATGTCAAAAGCGCTACACTTGAACTGAATTACAAAACAGAACAGAGTCACACATTTAGAAAACACACTATGGCTGCTTAACGGGAAAGGTGAGGTGGGGTGATGCATAAAACAAGGGTTTGAAATTAGCTCAGATACCGTTCCACAAGCCAAATATGTAATAGACAAGACCTACTCCCTGCTCAGTGAACTGGACTCAACAGCCCCTATTCACCGCCCAAGAATATATCTGACTAGTAAGAGTCTTAAAACCTATGTATTGATCTCTCTCTGGAAGTGAATCAAGAGGGTGTAAAGCGGCATAAACACAGCAGTGAAAAGCAGCTAAACCCCATTATAAAAATAGATTACTTAAAAAAAACCCCATAAAACAAAGACAGCGAAAGAGAGAGAAATTCTTACAAAATCCGTTCAGGGGCTCTGATGCAACCTGGATTGACCATATCTAGACGCACAGCTGGAGGAGACATGAGGCTGGACACTCTTGGGGCTGAGAGGATTGGTGAGCTTGGGTGAGCAAACGCAGACCCTTTAAAGTCATACTGCGTGGTACCCATGCCGTGGGTCCCAAATCTCCAGGTTCAAGGGCATCTTCCTACATCGAAAACATGCGTGGGAAACCCAGAAGATGGTACACCGTGTGATCGGGAAAGGTTTCTCAAACGCACCTCATTTCTCCTCTCCTTGTGCTCGGGTTCGCCATTCCAGCCGCTCTACTAACAATCTCCCTACTTGGAGAATCAGCACCTTTAACCTCCTGTTTCATACAGGTCGCAATTTGGCCTGAGGATGAACGGGAAGAGGGGGAACCAATGAGAGACTAGCTCTAGGTGTTGGGACAGGCACAGGTCACTCTATTTTCCCATCGGGAAGAAGAATGAACCACAGGCTCAGCCTGCCCCCCGGAACCAGAATACGGCCTGAAGCAATCCTGCGCTTTGGCGGCCAGCTCCCAAAAAAGCGAGTTGACAAATGGAGCTCAGGGGCACTGCAACTCACAAACCTGCAGAGTTATAAATGATAACTCTCGTCCACAAATATATTGAGGGAAGGCAACGAGGAGGATTTGAAAGCAAGGCAGAATTGCAGGAAACAGGTTTCAGGAGGCAGACTCGACTCGCCTTGAAGGCACATGAAAAGCGGCAAAGCGTTGACAATGATGCCCTTGGCCAGAAAGGGCGTATGCGTTTTTTCCTGAATATATTCAGGAAAAAACGCATACGCCCTTTTTGGCCAACCAGGCAAGCCGGAAAGGCAAATCAGCGCTACAAAGAAGTCTCGCTTGCCATCGGTCAAAAGGGCCATGCTGAAAAAAGTGTAAAAACCAGAAATGCAGGACAGGCCATGGAGACATGGGAGCCTTGCTACGCTGATGGGCGGGCTGTAAATTGCCAACAGCCACTCTGGAGAAGTGTACGGTGTGTCCTGAAACATGTAATAAGCACAGCTTAGAGAGCATAGGGCACTTCCACTCATGGGCGTATAAATCGGGAAACCTAAAAATCAACAAGACACAGGCACCCCAAAGTTTAGGGCTGCTCTGTTTCCAAGAACCTCCACTTCGGTACACCTTCAATATCCCAGGAAAGCGAAAAATGGATAAAGAAGTTGTGGTACTTAGGCACAATGGAATATCACTCAGCCATGAAATCAATGTCATAAGGCTAGTAGCAGCAGGATGAGTGGATT
Source organism: Eubalaena glacialis (assembly GCF_028564815.1). Classification (NCBI taxonomy): domain Eukaryota; kingdom Metazoa; phylum Chordata; class Mammalia; order Artiodactyla; family Balaenidae; genus Eubalaena; species Eubalaena glacialis. The sequence continues at coordinate 119,093,731 of NC_083722.1, forward strand.
TAGGTACGATGACTCTCAGTGAAATAAGTCACAGAGAAAAAGACACCTATCCTAAGATATCACTTACAGAGGGAATGTCAAAAGCGCTACACTTGAACTGAATTACAAAACAGAACAGAGTCACACATTTAGAAAACACACTATGGCTGCTTAACGGGAAAGGTGAGGTGGGGTGATGCATAAAACAAGGGTTTGAAATTAGCTCAGATACCGTTCCACAAGCCAAATATGTAATAGACAAGACCTACTCCCTGCTCAGTGAACTGGACTCAACAGCCCCTATTCACCGCCCAAGAATATATCTGACTAGTAAGAGTCTTAAAACCTATGTATTGATCTCTCTCTGGAAGTGAATCAAGAGGGTGTAAAGCGGCATAAACACAGCAGTGAAAAGCAGCTAAACCCCATTATAAAAATAGATTACTTAAAAAAAACCCCATAAAACAAAGACAGCGAAAGAGAGAGAAATTCTTACAAAATCCGTTCAGGGGCTCTGATGCAACCTGGATTGACCATATCTAGACGCACAGCTGGAGGAGACATGAGGCTGGACACTCTTGGGGCTGAGAGGATTGGTGAGCTTGGGTGAGCAAACGCAGACCCTTTAAAGTCATACTGCGTGGTACCCATGCCGTGGGTCCCAAATCTCCAGGTTCAAGGGCATCTTCCTACATCGAAAACATGCGTGGGAAACCCAGAAGATGGTACACCGTGTGATCGGGAAAGGTTTCTCAAACGCACCTCATTTCTCCTCTCCTTGTGCTCGGGTTCGCCATTCCAGCCGCTCTACTAACAATCTCCCTACTTGGAGAATCAGCACCTTTAACCTCCTGTTTCATACAGGTCGCAATTTGGCCTGAGGATGAACGGGAAGAGGGGGAACCAATGAGAGACTAGCTCTAGGTGTTGGGACAGGCACAGGTCACTCTATTTTCCCATCGGGAAGAAGAATGAACCACAGGCTCAGCCTGCCCCCCGGAACCAGAATACGGCCTGAAGCAATCCTGCGCTTTGGCGGCCAGCTCCCAAAAAAGCGAGTTGACAAATGGAGCTCAGGGGCACTGCAACTCACAAACCTGCAGAGTTATAAATGATAACTCTCGTCCACAAATATATTGAGGGAAGGCAACGAGGAGGATTTGAAAGCAAGGCAGAATTGCAGGAAACAGGTTTCAGGAGGCAGACTCGACTCGCCTTGAAGGCACATGAAAAGCGGCAAAGCGTTGACAATGATGCCCTTGGCCAGAAAGGGCGTATGCGTTTTTTCCTGAATATATTCAGGAAAAAACGCATACGCCCTTTTTGGCCAACCAGGCAAGCCGGAAAGGCAAATCAGCGCTACAAAGAAGTCTCGCTTGCCATCGGTCAAAAGGGCCATGCTGAAAAAAGTGTAAAAACCAGAAATGCAGGACAGGCCATGGAGACATGGGAGCCTTGCTACGCTGATGGGCGGGATGTAAATTGCCAACAGCCACTCTGGAGAAGTGTACGGTGTGTCCTGAAACATGTAATAAGCACAGCTTAGAGAGCATAGGGCACTTCCACTCATGGGCGTATAAATCGGGAAACCTAAAAATCAACAAGACACAGGCACCCCAAAGTTTAGGGCTGCTCTGTTTCCAAGAACCTCCACTTCGGTACACCTTCAATATCCCAGGAAAGCGAAAAATGGATAAAGAAGTTGTGGTACTTAGGCACAATGGAATATCACTCAGCCATGAAATCAATGTCATAAGGCTAGTAGCAGCAGGATGAGTGGATTTAGGTACGATGACTCTCAGTGAAATAAGTCACAGAGAAAAAGACACCTATCCTAAGATATCACTTACAGAGGGAATGTCAAAATCGCTACACTTGAACTGAATTACAAAACAGAACAGAGTCACACAGTTAGAAAACACACTATGGCTGCTTAACGGGAAAGGTGAGGTGGGGTGATGCATAAAACAAGGGTTTGAAATTAGCTCAGATACCGTTCCACAAGCCAAATATGTAATAGACAAGACCTACTCCCTGCTCAGTGAACTGGACTCAACAGCCCCTATTCACCGCCCAAGAATATATCTGACTAGTAAGAGTCTTAAAACCTATGTATTGATCTCTCTCTGGAAGTGAATCAAGAGGGTGTAAAGCGGCATAAACACAGCAGTGAAAAGCAGCTAAACCCCATTATAAAAATAGATTACTTAAAAAAAACCCCATAAAACAAAGACAGCGAAAGAGAGAGAAATTCTTACAAAATCCGTTCAGGGGCTCTGATGCAACCTGGATTGACCATATCTAGACGCACAGCTGGAGGAGACATGAGGCTGGACACTCTTGGGGCTGAGAGGATTGGTGAGCTTGGGTGAGCAAACGCAGACCCTTTAAAGTCATACTGCGTGGTACCCATGCCGTGGGTCCCAAATCTCCAGGTTCAAGGGCATCTTCCTACATCGAAAACATGCGTGGGAAACCCAGAAGATGGTACACCGTGTGATCGGGAAAGGTTTCTCAAACGCACCTCATTTCTCCTCTCCTTGTGCTCGGGTTCGCCATTCCAGCCGCTCTACTAACAATCTCCCTACTTGGAGAATCAGCACCTTTAACCTCCTGTTTCATACAGGTCGCAATTTGGCCTGAGGATGAACGGGAAGAGGGGGAACCAATGAGAGACTAGCTCTAGGTGTTGGGACAGGCACAGGTCACTCTATTTTCCCATCGGGAAGAAGAATGAACCACAGGCTCAGCCTGCCCCCCGGAACCAGAATACGGCCTGAAGCAATCCTGCGCTTTGGCGGCCAGCTCCCAAAAAAGCGAGTTGACAAATGGAGCTCAGGGGCACTGCAACTCACAAACCTGCAGAGTTATAAATGATAACTCTCGTCCACAAATATATTGAGGGAAGGCAACGAGGAGGATTTGAAAGCAAGGCAGAATTGCAGGAAACAGGTTTCAGGAGGCAGACTCGACTCGCCTTGAAGGCACATGAAAAGCGGCAAAGCGTTGACAATGATGCCCTTGGCCAAAAAGGGCGTATGCGTTTTTTCCTGAATATATTCAGGAAAAAACGCATACGCCCTTTTTGGCCAACCAGGCAAGCCGGAAAGGCAAATCAGCGCTACAAAGAAGTCTCGCTTGCCATCGGTCAAAAGGGCCATGCTGAAAAAAGTGTAAAAACCAGAAATGCAGGACAGGCCATGGAGACATGGGAGCCTTGCTACGCTGATGGGCGGGCTGTAAATTGCCAAGAGCCACTCTGGAGAAGTGTACCGTGTGTCCTGAAACATGTAATAAGCACAGCTTAGAGAGCATAGGGCACTTCCACTCATGGGCGTATAAATCGGGAAACCTAAAAATCAACAAGACACAGGCACCCCAAAGTTTAGGGCTGCTCTGTTTCCAAGAACCTCCACTTCGGTACACCTTCAATATCCCAGGAAAGCGAAAAATGGATAAAGAAGTTGTGGTACTTAGGCACAATGGAATATCACTCAGCCATGAAATCAATGTCATAAGGCTAGTAGCAGCAGGATGAGTGGATTTAGGTACGATGACTCTCAGTGAAATAAGTCACAGAGAAAAAGACACTTATCCTAAGATATCACTTATAGAGGGAATGTCAAAATCGCTACACTTGAACTGAATTACAAAACAGAACAGAGTCACACATTTAGAAAACACACTATGGCTGCTTAACGGGAAAGGTGAGGTGGGGTGATGCATAAAACAAGGGTTTGAAATTAGCTCAGATACCGTTCCACAAGCCAAATACGTAATAGACAAGACCTACTCCCTGCTCAGTGAACTGGACTCAACAGCCCCTATTCACCGCCCAAGAATATATCTGACTAGTAAGAGTCTTAAAACCTATGTATTGATCTCTCTCTGGAAGTGAATCAAGAGGGTGTAAAGCGGCATAAACACAGCAGTGAAAAGCAGCTAAACCCCATTATAAAAATAGATTACTTAAAAAAAACCCCATAAAACAAAGACAGCGAAAGAGAGAGAAATTCTTACAAAATCCGTTCAGGGGCTCTGATGCAACCTGGATTGACCATATCTAGACCCACAGCTGGATGAGACATGAGGCTGGACACTCTTGGGGCTGAGAGGATTGGTGAGCTTGGGTGAGCAAACGCAGACCCTTTAAAGTCATACTGCGTGGTACCCATGCCGTGGGTCCCAAATCTCCAGGTTCAAGGGCATCTTCCTACATCGAAAACATGCGTGGGAAACCCAGAAGATGGTACACCGTGTGATCGGGAAAGGTTTCTCAAACGCACCTCATTTCTCCTCTCCTTGTGCTCGGGTTCGCCATTCCAGCCGCTCTACTAACAATCTCCCTACTTGGAGAATCAGCACCTTTAACCTCCTGTTTCATACAGGTCGCAATTTGGCCTGAGGATGAACGGGAAGAGGGGGAACCAATGAGAGACTAGCTCTAGGTGTTGGGACAGGCACAGGTCACTCTATTTTCCCATCGGGAAGAAGAATGAACCACAGGCTCAGCCTGCCCCCCGGAACCAGAATACGGCCTGAAGCAATCCTGCGCTTTGGCGGCCAGCTCCCAAAAAAGCGAGTTGACAAATGGAGCTCAGGGGCACTGCAACTCACAAACCTGCAGAGTTATAAATGATAACTCTCGTCCACAAATATATTGAGGGAAGGCAACGAGGAGGATTTGAAAGCAAGGCAGAATTGCAGGAAACAGGTTTCAGGAGGCAGACTCGACTCGCCTTGAAGGCACATGAAAAGCGGCAAAGCGTTGACAATGATGCCCTTGGCCAAAAAGGGCGTATGCGTTTTTTCCTGAATATATTCAGGAAAAAACGCATACGCCCTTTTTGGCCAACCAGGCAAGCCGGAAAGGCAAATCAGCGCTACAAAGAAGTCTCGCTTGCCATCGGTCAAAAGGGCCATGCTGAAAAAAGTGTAAAAACCAGAAATGCAGGACAGGCCATGGAGACATGGGAGCCTTGCTACGCTGATGGGCGGGCTGTAAATTGCCAACAGCCACTCTGGAGAAGTGTACGGTGTGTCCTGAAACATGTAATAAGCACAGCTTAGAGAGCATAGGGCACTTCCACTCATGGGCGTATAAATCGGGAAACCTAAAAATCAACAAGACACAGGCACCCCAAAGTTTAGGGCTGCTCTGTTTCCAAGAACCTCCACTTCGGTACACCTTCAATATCCCAGGAAAGCGAAAAATGGATAAAGAAGTTGTGGTACTTAGGCACAATGGAATATCACTCAGCCATGAAATCAATGTCATAAGGCTAGTAGCAGCAGGATGAGTGGATTTAGGTACGATGACTCTCAGTGAAATAAGTCACAGAGAAAAAGACACTTATCCTAAGATATCACTTATAGAGGGAATGTCAAAATCGCTACACTTGAACTGAATTACAAAACAGAACAGAGTCACACATTTAGAAAACACACTATGGCTGCTTAACGGGAAAGGTGAGGTGGGGTGATGCATAAAACAAGGGTTTGAAATTAGCTCAGATACCGTTCCACAAGCCAAATATGTAATAGACAAGACCTACTCCCTGCTCAGTGAACTGGACTCAACAGCCCCTATTCACCGCCCAAGAATATATCTGACTAGTAAGAGTCTTAAAACCTATGTATTGATCTCTCTCTGGAAGTGAATCAAGAGGGTGTAAAGCGGCATAAACACAGCAGTGAAAAGCAGCTAAACCCCATTATAAAAATAGATTACTTAAAAAAAAAACCCATAAAACAAAGACAGTGAAAGAGAGAGAAATTCTTACAAAATCCGTTCAGGGGCTCTGATGCAACCTGGATTGACCATATCTAGACCCACAGCTGGAGGAGACATGAGGCTGGACACTCTTGGGGCTGAGAGGATTGGTGAGCTTGGGTGAGCAAACGCAGACCCTTTAAAGTCATACTGCGTGGTACCCATGCCGTGGGTCCCAAATCTCCAGGTTCAAGGGCATCTTCCTACATCGAAAACATGCGTGGGAAACCCAGAAGATGGTACACCGTGTGATCGGGAAAGGTTTCTCAAACGCACCTCATTTCTCCTCTCCTTGTGCTCGGGTTCGCCATTCCAGCCGCTCTACTAACAATCTCCCTACTTGGAGAATCAGCACCTTTAACCTCCTGTTTCATACAGGTCGCAATTTGGCCTGAGGATGAACGGGAAGAGGGGGAACCAATGAGAGACTAGCTCTAGGTGTTGGGACAGGCACAGGTCACTCTATTTTCCCATCGGGAAGAAGAATGAACCACAGGCTCAGCCTGCCCCCCGGAACCAGAATACGGCCTGAAGCAATCCTGCGCTTTGGCGGCCAGCTCCCAAAAAAGCGAGTTGACAAATGGAGCTCAGGGGCACTGCAACTCACAAACCTGCAGAGTTATAAATGATAACTCTCGTCCACAAATATATTGAGGGAAGGCAACGAGGAGGATTTGAAAGCAAGGCAGAATTGCAGGAAACAGGTTTCAGGAGGCAGACTCGACTCGCCCTGAAGGCACATGAAAAGCGGCAAAGCGTTGACAATGATGCCCTTGGCCAAAAAGGGCGTATGCGTTTTTTCCTGAATATATTCAGGAAAAAACGCATACGCCCTTTTTGGCCAACCAGGCAAGCCGGAAAGGCAAATCAGCGCTACAAAGAAGTCTCGCTTGCCATCGGTCAAAAGGGCCATGCTGAAAAAAGTGTAAAAACCAGAAATGCAGGACAGGCCATGGAGACATGGGAGCCTTGCTACGCTGATGGGCGGGCTGTAAATTGCCAACAGCCACTCTGGAGAAGTGTACGGTGTGTCCTGAAACATGTAATAAGCACAGCTTAGAGAGCATAGGGCACTTCCACTCATGGGCGTATAAATCGGGAAACCTAAAAATCAACAAGACACAGGCACCCCAAAGTTTAGGGCTGCTCTGTTTCCAAGAACCTCCACTTCGGTACACCTTCAATATCCCAGGAAAGCGAAAAATGGATAAAGAAGTTGTGGTACTTAGGCACAATGGAATATCACTCAGCCATGAAATCAATGTCATAAGGCTAGTAGCAGCAGGATGAGTGGATTTAGGTACGATGACTCTCAGTGAAATAAGTCACAGAGAAAAAGACACTTATCCTAAGATATCACTTATAGAGGGAATGTCAAAATCGCTACACTTGAACTGAATTACAAAACAGAACAGAGTCACACATTTAGAAAACACACTATGGCTGCTTAACGGGAAAGGTGAGGTGGGGTGATGCATAAAACAAGGGTTTGAAATTAGCTCAGATACCGTTCCACAAGCCAAATATGTAATAGACAAGACCTACTCCCTGCTCAGTGAACTGGACTCAACAGCCCCTATTCACCGCCCAAGAATATATCTGACTAGTAAGAGTCTTAAAACCTATGTATTGATCTCTCTCTGGAAGTGAATCAAGAGGGTGTAAAGCGGCATAAACACAGCAGTGAAAAGCAGCTAAACCCCATTATAAAAATAGATTACTTTTAAAAAACCCCATAAAACAAAGACAGTGAAAGAGAGAGAAATTCTTACAAAATCCGTTCAGGGGCTCTGATGCAACCTGGATTGACCATATCTAGACCCACAGCTGGATGAGACATGAGGCTGGACACTCTTGGGGCTGAGAGGATTGGTGAGCTTGGGTGAGCAAACGCAGACCCTTTAAAGTCATACTGCGTGGTACCCATGCCGTGGGTCCCAAATCTCCAGGTTCAAGGGCATCTTCCTACATCGAAAACATGCGTGGGAAACCCAGAAGATGGTACACCGTGTGATCGGGAAAGGTTTCTCAAACGCACCTCATTTCTCCTCTCCTTGTGCTCGGGTTCGCCATTCCAGCCGCTCTACTAACAATCTCCCTACTTGGAGAATCAGCACCTTTAACCTCCTGTTTCATACAGGTCGCAATTTGGCCTGAGGATGAACGGGAAGAGGGGGAACCAATGAGAGACTAGCTCTAGGTGTTGGGACAGGCACAGGTCACTCTATTTTCCCATCAGGAAGAAGAATGAACCACAGGCTCAGCCTGCCCCCCGGAACCAGAATACGGCCTGAAGCAATCCTGCGCTTTGGCGGCCAGCTCCCAAAAAAGCGAGTTGACAAATGGAGCTCAGGGGCACTGCAACTCACAAACCTGCAGAGTTATAAATGATAACTCTCGTCCACAAATATATTGAGGGAAGGCAACGAGGAGGATTTGAAAGCAAGGCAGAATTGCAGGAAACAGGTTTCAGGAGGCAGACTCGACTCGCCCTGAACGCACATGAAAAGCGGCAAAGCGTTGACAATGATGCCCTTGGCCAAAAAGGGCGTATGCGTTTTTTCCTGAATATATTCAGGAAAAAACGCATACGCCCTTTTTGGCCAACCAGGCAAGCCGGAAAGGCAAATCAGCGCTACAAAGAAGTCTCGCTTGCCATCGGTCAAAAGGGCCATGCTGAAAAAAGTGTAAAAACCAGAAATGCAGGACAGGCCATGGAGACATGGGAGCCTTGCTACGCTGATGGGCGGGCTGTAAATTGCCAACAGCCACTCTGGAGAAGTGTACGGTGTGTCCTGAAACATGTAATAAGCACAGCTTAGAGAGCATAGGGCACTTCCACTCATGGGCGTATAAATCGGGAAACCTAAAAATCAACAAGACACAGGCACCCCAAAGTTTAGAGCTGCTCTGTTTCCAAGAACCTCCACTTCGGTACACCTTCAATATCCCAGGAAAGCGAAAAATGGATAAAGAAGTTGTGGTACTTAGGCACAATGGAATATCACTCAGCCATGAAATCAATGTCATAAGGTTAGTAGCAGCAGGATGAGTGGATTTAGGTACGATGACTCTCAGTGAAATAAGTCACAGAGAAAAAGACACTTATCCTAAGATATCACTTATAGAGGGAATGTCAAAATCGCTACACTTGAACTGAATTACAAAACAGAACAGAGTCACACATTTAGAAAACACACTATGGCTGCTTAACGGGAAAGGTGAGGTGGGGTGATGCATAAAACAAGGGTTTGAAATTAGCTCAGATACCGTTCCACAAGCCAAATATGTAATAGACAAGACCTACTCCCTGCTCAGTGAACTGGACTCAACAGCCCCTATTCACCGCCCAAGAATATATCTGACTAGTAAGAGTCTTAAAACCTATGTATTGATCTCTCTCTGGAAGTGAATCAAGAGGGTGTAAAGCGGCATAAACACAGCAGTGAAAAGCAGCTAAACCCCATTATAAAAATAGATTACTTTTAAAAAACCCCATAAAACAAAGACAGTGAAAGAGAGAGAAATTCTTACAAAATCCGTTCAGGGGCTCTGATGCAACCTGGATTGACCATATCTAGACCCACAGCTGGATGAGACATGAGGCTGGACACTCTTGGGGCTGAGAGGATTGGTGAGCTTGGGTGAGCAAACGCAGACCCTTTAAAGTCATACTGCGTGGTACCCATGCCGTGGGTCCCAAATCTCCAGGTTCAAGGGCATCTTCCTACATCGAAAACATGCGTGGGAAACCCAGAAGATGGTACACCGTGTGATCGGGAAAGGTTTCTCAAACGCACCTCATTTCTCCTCTCCTTGTGCTCGGGTTCGCCATTCCAGCCGCTCTACTAACAATCTCCCTACTTGGAGAATCAGCACCTTTAACCTCCTGTTTCATACAGGTCGCAATTTGGCCTGAGGATGAACGGGAAGAGGGGGAACCAATGAGAGACTAGCTCTAGGTGTTGGGACAGGCACAGGTCACTCTATTTTCCCATCGGGAAGAAGAATGAACCACAGGCTCAGCCTGCCCCCCGGAACCAGAATACGGCCTGAAGCAATCCTGCGCTTTGGCGGCCAGCTCCCAAAAAAGCGAGTTGACAAATGGAGCTCAGGGGCACTGCAACTCACAAACCTGCAGAGTTATAAATGATAACTCTCGTCCACAAATATATTGAGGGAAGGCAACGAGGAGGATTTGAAAGCAAGGCAGAATTGCAGGAAACAGGTTTCAGGAGGCAGACTCGACTCGCCCTGAAGGCACATGAAAAGCGGCAAAGCGTTGACAATGATGCCCTTGGCCAAAAAGGGCGTATGCGTTTTTTCCTGAATATATTCAGGAAAAAACGCATACGCCCTTTTTGGCCAACCAGGCAAGCCGGAAAGGCAAATCAGCGCTACAAAGAAGTCTCGCTTGCCATCGGTCAAAAGGGCCATGCTGAAAAAAGTGTAAAAACCAGAAATGCAGGACAGGCCATGGAGACATGGGAGCCTTGCTACGCTGATGGGCGGGATGTAAATTGCCAACAGCCACTCTGGAGAAGTGTACGGTGTGTCCTGAAACATGTAATAAGCACAGCTTAGAGAGCATAGGGCACTTCCACTCATGGGCGTATAAATCGGGAAACCTAAAAATCAACAAGACACAGGCACCCCAAAGTTTAGAGCTGCTCTGTTTCCAAGAACCTCCACTTCGGTACACCTTCAATATCCCAGGAAAGCGAAAAATGGATAAAGAAGTTGTGGTACTTAGGCACAATGGAATATCACTCAGCCATGAAATCAATGTCATAAGGCTAGTAGCAGCAGGATGAGTGGATTTAGGTACGATGACTCTCAGTGAAATAAGTCACAGAGAAAAAGACACTTATCCTAAGATATCACTTATAGAGGGAATGTCAAAATCGCTACACTTGAACTGAATTACAAAACAGAACAGAGTCACACATTTAGAAAACACACTATGGCTGCTTAACGGGAAAGGTGAGGTGGGGTGATGCATAAAACAAGGGTTTGAAATTAGCTCAGATACCGTTCCACAAGCCAAATATGTAATAGACAAGACCTACTCCCTGCTCAGTGAACTGGACTCAACAGCCCCTATTCACCGCCCAAGAATATATCTGACTAGTAAGAGTCTTAAAACCTATGTATTGATCTCTCTCTGGAAGTGAATCAAGAGGGTGTAAAGCGGCATAAACACAGCAGTGAAAAGCAGCTAAACCCCATTATAAAAATAGATTACTTAAAAAAAACCCCATAAAACAAAGACAGTGAAAGAGAGAGAAATTCTTACAAAATCCGTTCAGGGGCTCTGATGCAACCTGGATTGACCATATCTAGACCCACAGCTGGATGAGACATGAGGCTGGACACTCTTGGGGCTGAGAGGATTGGTGAGCTTGGGTGAGCAAACGCAGACCCTTTAAAGTCATACTGCGTGGTACCCATGCCGTGGGTCCCAAATCTCCAGGTTCAAGGGCATCTTCCTACATCGAAAACATGCGTGGGAAACCCAGAAGATGGTACACCGTGTGATCGGGAAAGGTTTCTCAAACGCACCTCATTTCTCCTCTCCTTGTGCTCGGGTTCGCCATTCCAGCCGCTCTACTAACAATCTCCCTACTTGGAGAATCAGCACCTTTAACCTCCTGTTTCATACAGGTCGCAATTTGGCCTGAGGATGAACGGGAAGAGGGGGAACCAATGAGAGACTAGCTCTAGGTGTTGGGACAGGCACAGGTCACTCTATTTTCCCATCGGGAAGAAGAATGAACCACAGGCTCAGCCTGCCCCCCGGAACCAGAATACGGCCTGAAGCAATCCTGCGCTTTGGCGGCCAGCTCCCAAAAAAGCGAGTTGACAAATGGAGCTCAGGGGCACTGCAACTCACAAACCTGCAGAGTTATAAATGATAACTCTCGTCCACAAATATATTGAGGGAAGGCAACGAGGAGGATTTGAAAGCAAGGCAGAATTGCAGGAAACAGGTTTCAGGAGGCAGACTCGACTCGCCCTGAAGGCACATGAAAAGCGGCAAAGCGTTGACAATGATGCCCTTGGCCAAAAAGGGCGTATGCGTTTTTTCCTGAATATATTCAGGAAGAAACGCATACGCCCTTTTTGGCCAACCAGGCAAGCCGGAAAGGCAAATCAGCGCTACAAAGAAGTCTCGCTTGCCATCGGTCAAAAGGGCCATGCTGAAAAAAGTGTAAAAACCAGAAATGCAGGACAGGCCATGGAGACATGGGAGCCTTGCTACGCTGATGGGCGGGCTGTAAATTGCCAACAGCCACTCTGGAGAAGTGTACGGTGTGTCCTGAAACATGTAATAAGCACAGCTTAGAGAGCATAGGGCACTTCCACTCATGGGCGTATAAATCGGGAAACCTAAAAATCAACAAGACACAGGCACCCCAAAGTTTAGGGCTGCTCTGTTTCCAAGAACCTCCACTTCGGTACACCTTCAATATCCCAGGAAAGCGAAAAATGGATAAAGAAGTTGTGGTACTTAGGCACAATGGAATATCACTCAGCCATGAAATCAATGTCATAAGGCTAGTAGCAGCAGGATGAGTGGATTTAGGTACGATGACTCTCAGTGAAATAAGTCACAGAGAAAAAGACACTTATCCTAAGATATCACTTATAGAGGGAATGTCAAAATCGCTACACTTGAACTGAATTACAAAACAGAACAGAGTCACACATTTAGAAAACACACTATGGCTGCTTAACGGGAAAGGTGAGGTGGGGTGATGCATAAAACAAGGGTTTGAAATTAGCTCAGATACCGTTCCACAAGCCAAATATGTAATAGACAAGACCTACTCCCTGCTCAGTGAACTGGACTCAACAGCCCCTATTCACCGCCCAAGAATATATCTGACTAGTAAGAGTCTTAAAACCTATGTATTGATCTCTCTCTGGAAGTGAATCAAGAGGGTGTAAAGCGGCATAAACACAGCAGTGAAAAGCAGCTAAACCCCATTATAAAAATAGATTACTTTTAAAAAACCCCATAAAACAAAGACAGTGAAAGAGAGAGAAATTCTTACAAAATCCGTTCAGGGGCTCTGATGCAACCTGGATTGACCATATCTAGACCCACAGCTGGATGAGACATGAGGCTGGACACTCTTGGGGCTGAGAGGATTGGTGAGCTTGGGTGAGCAAACGCAGACCCTTTAAAGTCATACTGCGTGGTACCCATGCCGTGGGTCCCAAATCTCCAGGTTCAAGGGCATCTTCCTACATCGAAAACATGCGTGGGAAACCCAGAAGATGGTACACCGTGTGATCGGGAAAGGTTTCTCAAACGCACCTCATTTCTCCTCTCCTTGTGCTCGGGTTCGCCATTCCAGCCGCTCTACTAACAATCTCCCTACTTGGAGAATCAGCACCTTTAACCTCCTGTTTCATACAGGTCGCAATTTGGCCTGAGGATGAACGGGAAGAGGGGGAACCAATGAGAGACTAGCTCTAGGTGTTGGGACAGGCACAGGTCACTCTATTTTCCCATCGGGAAGAAGAATGAACCACAGGCTCAGCCTGCCCCCCGGAACCAGAATACGGCCTGAAGCAATCCTGCGCTTTGGCGGCCAGCTCCCAAAAAAGCGAGTTGACAAATGGAGCTCAGGGGCACTGCAACTCACAAACCTGCAGAGTTATAAATGATAACTCTCGTCCACAAATATATTGAGGGAAGGCAACGAGGAGGATTTGAAAGCAAGGCAGAATTGCAGGAAACAGGTTTCAGGAGGCAGACTCGACTCGCCCTGAAGGCACATGAAAAGCGGCAAAGCGTTGACAATGATGCCCTTGGCCAAAAAGGGCGTATGCGTTTTTTCCTGAATATATTCAGGAAAAAACGCATACGCCCTTTTTGGCCAACCAGGCAAGCCGGAAAGGCAAATCAGCGCTACAAAGAAGTCTCGCTTGCCATCGGTCAAAAGGGCCATGCTGAAAAAAGTGTAAAAACCAGAAATGCAGGACAGGCCATGGAGACATGGGAGCCTTGCTACGCTGATGGGCGGGCTGTAAATTGCCAACAGCCACTCTGGAGAAGTGTACCGTGTGTCCTGAAACATGTAATAAGCACAGCTTAGAGAGCATAGGGCACTTCCACTCATGGGCGTATAAATCGGGAAACCTAAAAATCAACAAGACACAGGCACCCCAAAGTTTAGGGCTGCTCTGTTTCCAAGAACCTCCACTTCGGTACACCTTCAATATCCCAGGAAAGCGAAAAATGGATAAAGAAGTTGTGGTACTTAGGCACAATGGAATATCACTCAGCCATGAAATCAATGTCATAAGGCTAGTAGCAGCAGGATGAGTGGATTTAGGTACGATGACTCTCAGTGAAATAAGTCACAGAGAAAAAGACACTTATCCTAAGATATCACTTACAGAGGGAATGTCAAAATCGCTACACTTGAACTGAATTACAAAACAGAACAGAGTCACACATTTAGAAAACACACTATGGCTGCTTAACGGGAAAGGTGAGGTGGGGTGATGCATAAAACAAGGGTTTGAAATTAGCTCAGATACCGTTCCACAAGCCAAATATGTAATAGACAAGACCTACTCCCTGCTCAGTGAACTGGACTCAACAGCCCCTATTCACCGCCCAAGAATATATCTGACTAGTAAGAGTCTTAAAACCTATGTATTGATCTCTCTCTGGAAGTGAATCAAGAGGGTGTAAAGCGGCATAAACACAGCAGTGAAAAGCAGCTAAACCCCATTATAAAAATAGATTACTTTTAAAAAACCCCATAAAACAAAGACAGTGAAAGAGAGAGAAATTCTTACAAAATCCGTTCAGGGGCTCTGATGCAACCTGGATTGACCATATCTAGACCCACAGCTGGATGAGACATGAGGCTGGACACTCTTGGGGCTGAGAGGATTGGTGAGCTTGGGTGAGCAAACGCAGACCCTTTAAAGTCATACTGCGTGGTACCCATGCCGTGGGTCCCAAATCTCCAGGTTCAAGGGCATCTTCCTACATCGAAAACATGCGTGGGAAACCCAGAAGATGGTACACCGTGTGATCGGGAAAGGTTTCTCAAACGCACCTCATTTCTCCTCTCCTTGTGCTCGGGTTCGCCATTCCAGCCGCTCTACTAACAATCTCCCTACTTGGAGAATCAGCACCTTTAACCTCCTGTTTCATACAGGTCGCAATTTGGCCTGAGGATGAACGGGAAGAGGGGGAACCAATGAGAGACTAGCTCTAGGTGTTGGGACAGGCACAGGTCACTCTATTTTCCCATCAGGAAGAAGAATGAACCACAGGCTCAGCCTGCCCCCCGGAACCAGAATACGGCCTGAAGCAATCCTGCGCTTTGGCGGCCAGCTCCCAAAAAAGCGAGTTGACAAATGGAGCTCAGGGGCACTGCAACTCACAAACCTGCAGAGTTATAAATGATAACTCTCGTCCACAAATATATTGAGGGAAGGCAACGAGGAGGATTTGAAAGCAAGGCAGAATTGCAGGAAACAGGTTTCAGGAGGCAGACTCGACTCGCCCTGAAGGCACATGAAAAGCGGCAAAGCGTTGACAATGATGCCCTTGGCCAAAAAGGGCGTATGCGTTTTTTCCTGAATATATTCAGGAAAAAACGCATACGCCCTTTTTGGCCAACCAGGCAAGCCGGAAAGGCAAATCAGCGCTACAAAGAAGTCTCGCTTGCCATCGGTCAAAAGGGCCATGCTGAAAAAAGTGTAAAAACCAGAAATGCAGGACAGGCCATGGAGACATGGGAGCCTTGCTACGCTGATGGGCGGGCTGTAAATTGCCAACAGCCACTCTGGAGAAGTGTACGGTGTGTCCTGAAACATGTAATAAGCACAGCTTAGAGAGCATAGGGCACTTCCACTCATGGGCGTATAAATCGGGAAACCTAAAAATCAACAAGACACAGGCACCCCAAAGTTTAGAGCTGCTCTGTTTCCAAGAACCTCCACTTCGGTACACCTTCAATATCCCAGGAAAGCGAAAAATGGATAAAGAAGTTGTGGTACTTAGGCACAATGGAATATCACTCAGCCATGAAATCAATGTCATAAGGTTAGTAGCAGCAGGATGAGTGGATTTAGGTACGATGACTCTCAGTGAAATAAGTCACAGAGAAAAAGACACTTATCCTAAGATATCACTTATAGAGGGAATGTCAAAATCGCTACACTTGAACTGAATTACAAAACAGAACAGAGTCACACATTTAGAAAACACACTATGGCTGCTTAACGGGAAAGGTGAGGTGGGGTGATGCATAAAACAAGGGTTTGAAATTAGCTCAGATACCGTTCCACAAGCCAAATATGTAATAGACAAGACCTACTCCCTGCTCAGTGAACTGGACTCAACAGCCCCTATTCACCGCCCAAGAATATATCTGACTAGTAAGAGTCTTAAAACCTATGTATTGATCTCTCTCTGGAAGTGAATCAAGAGGGTGTAAAGCGGCATAAACACAGCAGTGAAAAGCAGCTAAACCCCATTATAAAAATAGATTACTTTTAAAAAACCCCATAAAACAAAGACAGTGAAAGAGAGAGAAATTCTTACAAAATCCGTTCAGGGGCTCTGATGCAACCTGGATTGACCATATCTAGACCCACAGCTGGATGAGACATGAGGCTGGACACTCTTGGGGCTGAGAGGATTGGTGAGCTTGGGTGAGCAAACGCAGACCCTTTAAAGTCATACTGCGTGGTACCCATGCCGTGGGTCCCAAATCTCCAGGTTCAAGGGCATCTTCCTACATCGAAAACATGCGTGGGAAACCCAGAAGATGGTACACCGTGTGATCGGGAAAGGTTTCTCAAACGCACCTCATTTCTCCTCTCCTTGTGCTCGGGTTCGCCATTCCAGCCGCTCTACTAACAATCTCCCTACTTGGAGAATCAGCACCTTTAACCTCCTGTTTCATACAGGTCGCAATTTGGCCTGAGGATGAACGGGAAGAGGGGGAACCAATGAGAGACTAGCTCTAGGTGTTGGGACAGGCACAGGTCACTCTATTTTCCCATCGGGAAGAAGAATGAACCACAGGCTCAGCCTGCCCCCCGGAACCAGAATACGGCCTGAAGCAATCCTGCGCTTTGGCGGCCAGCTCCCAAAAAAGCGAGTTGACAAATGGAGCTCAGGGGCACTGCAACTCACAAACCTGCAGAGTTATAAATGATAACTCTCGTCCACAAATATATTGAGGGAAGGCAACGAGGAGGATTTGAAAGCAAGGCAGAATTGCAGGAAACAGGTTTCAGGAGGCAGACTCGACTCGCCCTGAAGGCACATGAAAAGCGGCAAAGCGTTGACAATGATGCCCTTGGCCAAAAAGGGCGTATGCGTTTTTTCCTGAATATATTCAGGAAAAAACGCATACGCCCTTTTTGGCCAACCAGGCAAGCCGGAAAGGCAAATCAGCGCTACAAAGAAGTCTCGCTTGCCATCGGTCAAAAGGGCCATGCTGAAAAAAGTGTAAAAACCAGAAATGCAGGACAGGCCATGGAGACATGGGAGCCTTGCTACGCTGATGGGCGGGATGTAAATTGCCAACAGCCACTCTGGAGAAGTGTACGGTGTGTCCTGAAACATGTAATAAGCACAGCTTAGAGAGCATAGGGCACTTCCACTCATGGGCGTATAAATCGGGAAACCTAAAAATCAACAAGACACAGGCACCCCAAAGTTTAGAGCTGCTCTGTTTCCAAGAACCTCCACTTCGGTACACCTTCAATATCCCAGGAAAGCGAAAAATGGATAAAGAAGTTGTGGTACTTAGGCACAATGGAATATCACTCAGCCATGAAATCAATGTCATAAGGCTAGTAGCAGCAGGATGAGTGGATTTAGGTACGATGACTCTCAGTGAAATAAGTCACAGAGAAAAAGACACTTATCCTAAGATATCACTTATAGAGGGAATGTCAAAATCGCTACACTTGAACTGAATTACAAAACAGAACAGAGTCACACATTTAGAAAACACACTATGGCTGCTTAACGGGAAAGGTGAGGTGGGGTGATGCATAAAACAAGGGTTTGAAATTAGCTCAGATACCGTTCCACAAGCCAAATATGTAATAGACAAGACCTACTCCCTGCTCAGTGAACTGGACTCAACAGCCCCTATTCACCGCCCAAGAATATATCTGACTAGTAAGAGTCTTAAAACCTATGTATTGATCTCTCTCTGGAAGTGAATCAAGAGGGTGTAAAGCGGCATAAACACAGCAGTGAAAAGCAGCTAAACCCCATTATAAAAATAGATTACTTAAAAAAAACCCCATAAAACAAAGACAGTGAAAGAGAGAGAAATTCTTACAAAATCCGTTCAGGGGCTCTGATGCAACCTGGATTGACCATATCTAGACCCACAGCTGGATGAGACATGAGGCTGGACACTCTTGGGGCTGAGAGGATTGGTGAGCTTGGGTGAGCAAACGCAGACCCTTTAAAGTCATACTGCGTGGTACCCATGCCGTGGGTCCCAAATCTCCAGGTTCAAGGGCATCTTCCTACATCGAAAACATGCGTGGGAAACCCAGAAGATGGTACACCGTGTGATCGGGAAAGGTTTCTCAAACGCACCTCATTTCTCCTCTCCTTGTGCTCGGGTTCGCCATTCCAGCCGCTCTACTAACAATCTCCCTACTTGGAGAATCAGCACCTTTAACCTCCTGTTTCATACAGGTCGCAATTTGGCCTGAGGATGAACGGGAAGAGGGGGAACCAATGAGAGACTAGCTCTAGGTGTTGGGACAGGCACAGGTCACTCTATTTTCCCATCGGGAAGAAGAATGAACCACAGGCTCAGCCTGCCCCCCGGAACCAGAATACGGCCTGAAGCAATCCTGCGCTTTGGCGGCCAGCTCCCAAAAAAGCGAGTTGACAAATGGAGCTCAGGGGCACTGCAACTCACAAACCTGCAGAGTTATAAATGATAACTCTCGTCCACAAATATATTGAGGGAAGGCAACGAGGAGGATTTGAAAGCAAGGCAGAATTGCAGGAAACAGGTTTCAGGAGGCAGACTCGACTCGCCCTGAAGGCACATGAAAAGCGGCAAAGCGTTGACAATGATGCCCTTGGCCAAAAAGGGCGTATGCGTTTTTTCCTGAATATATTCAGGAAGAAACGCATACGCCCTTTTTGGCCAACCAGGCAAGCCGGAAAGGCAAATCAGCGCTACAAAGAAGTCTCGCTTGCCATCGGTCAAAAGGGCCATGCTGAAAAAAGTGTAAAAACCAGAAATGCAGGACAGGCCATGGAGACATGGGAGCCTTGCTACGCTGATGGGCGGGCTGTAAATTGCCAACAGCCACTCTGGAGAAGTGTACGGTGTGTCCTGAAACATGTAATAAGCACAGCTTAGAGAGCATAGGGCACTTCCACTCATGGGCGTATAAATCGGGAAACCTAAAAATCAACAAGACACAGGCACCCCAAAGTTTAGGGCTGCTCTGTTTCCAAGAACCTCCACTTCGGTACACCTTCAATATCCCAGGAAAGCGAAAAATGGATAAAGAAGTTGTGGTACTTAGGCACAATGGAATATCACTCAGCCATGAAATCAATGTCATAAGGCTAGTAGCAGCAGGATGAGTGGATTTAGGTACGATGACTCTCAGTGAAATAAGTCACAGAGAAAAAGACACTTATCCTAAGATATCACTTATAGAGGGAATGTCAAAATCGCTACACTTGAACTGAATTACAAAACAGAACAGAGTCACACATTTAGAAAACACACTATGGCTGCTTAACGGGAAAGGTGAGGTGGGGTGATGCATAAAACAAGGGTTTGAAATTAGCTCAGATACCGTTCCACAAGCCAAATATGTAATAGACAAGACCTACTCCCTGCTCAGTGAACTGGACTCAACAGCCCCTATTCACCGCCCAAGAATATATCTGACTAGTAAGAGTCTTAAAACCTATGTATTGATCTCTCTCTGGAAGTGAATCAAGAGGGTGTAAAGCGGCATAAACACAGCAGTGAAAAGCAGCTAAACCCCATTATAAAAATAGATTACTTAAAAAAAACCCCATAAAACAAAGACAGTGAAAGAGAGAGAAATTCTTACAAAATCCGTTCAGGGGCTCTGATGCAACCTGGATTGACCATATCTAGACCCACAGCTGGATGAGACATGAGGCTGGACACTCTTGGGGCTGAGAGGATTGGTGAGCTTGGGTGAGCAAACGCAGACCCTTTAAAGTCATACTGCGTGGTACCCATGCCGTGGGTCCCAAATCTCCAGGTTCAAGGGCATCTTCCTACATCGAAAACATGCGTGGGAAACCCAGAAGATGGTACACCGTGTGATCGGGAAAGGTTTCTCAAACGCACCTCATTTCTCCTCTCCTTGTGCTCGGGTTCGCCATTCCAGCCGCTCTACTAACAATCTCCCTACTTGGAGAATCAGCACCTTTAACCTCCTGTTTCATACAGGTCGCAATTTGGCCTGAGGATGAACGGGAAGAGGGGGAACCAATGAGAGACTAGCTCTAGGTGTTGGGACAGGCACAGGTCACTCTATTTTCCCATCGGGAAGAAGAATGAACCACAGGCTCAGCCTGCCCCCCGGAACCAGAATACGGCCTGAAGCAATCCTGCGCTTTGGCGGCCAGCTCCCAAAAAAGCGAGTTGACAAATGGAGCTCAGGGGCACTGCAACTCACAAACCTGCAGAGTTATAAATGATAACTCTCGTCCACAAATATATTGAGGGAAGGCAACGAGGAGGATTTGAAAGCAAGGCAGAATTGCAGGAAACAGGTTTCAGGAGGCAGACTCGACTCGCCCTGAAGGCACATGAAAAGCGGCAAAGCGTTGACAATGATGCCCTTGGCCAAAAAGGGCGTATGCGTTTTTTCCTGAATATATTCAGGAAGAAACGCATACGCCCTTTTTGGCCAACCAGGCAAGCCGGAAAGGCAAATCAGCGCTACAAAGAAGTCTCGCTTGCCATCGGTCAAAAGGGCCATGCTGAAAAAAGTGTAAAAACCAGAAATGCAGGACAGGCCATGGAGACATGGGAGCCTTGCTACGCTGATGGGCGGGCTGTAAATTGCCAACAGCCACTCTGGAGAAGTGTACGGTGTGTCCTGAAACATGTAATAAGCACAGCTTAGAGAGCATAGGGCACTTCCACTCATGGGCGTATAAATCGGGAAACCTAAAAATCAACAAGACACAGGCACCCCAAAGTTTAGGGCTGCTCTGTTTCCAAGAACCTCCACTTCGGTACACCTTCAATATCCCAGGAAAGCGAAAAATGGATAAAGAAGTTGTGGTACTTAGGCACAATGGAATATCACTCAGCCATGAAATCAATGTCATAAGGCTAGTAGCAGCAGGATGAGTGGATTTAGGTACGATGACTCTCAGTGAAATAAGTCACAGAGAAAAAGACACTTATCCTAAGATATCACTTATAGAGGGAATGTCAAAATCGCTACACTTGAACTGAATTACAAAACAGAACAGAGTCACACATTTAGAAAACACACTATGGCTGCTTAACGGGAAAGGTGAGGTGGGGTGATGCATAAAACAAGGGTTTGAAATTAGCTCAGATACCGTTCCACAAGCCAAATATGTAATAGACAAGACCTACTCCCTGCTCAGTGAACTGGACTCAACAGCCCCTATTCACCGCCCAAGAATATATCTGACTAGTAAGAGTCTTAAAACCTATGTATTGATCTCTCTCTGGAAGTGAATCAAGAGGGTGTAAAGCGGCATAAACACAGCAGTGAAAAGCAGCTAAACCCCATTATAAAAATAGATTACTTTTAAAAAACCCCATAAAACAAAGACAGTGAAAGAGAGAGAAATTCTTACAAAATCCGTTCAGGGGCTCTGATGCAACCTGGATTGACCATATCTAGACCCACAGCTGGATGAGACATGAGGCTGGACACTCTTGGGGCTGAGAGGATTGGTGAGCTTGGGTGAGCAAACGCAGACCCTTTAAAGTCATACTGCGTGGTACCCATGCCGTGGGTCCCAAATCTCCAGGTTCAAGGGCATCTTCCTACATCGAAAACATGCGTGGGAAACCCAGAAGATGGTACACCGTGTGATCGGGAAAGGTTTCTCAAACGCACCTCATTTCTCCTCTCCTTGTGCTCGGGTTCGCCATTCCAGCCGCTCTACTAACAATCTCCCTACTTGGAGAATCAGCACCTTTAACCTCCTGTTTCATACAGGTCGCAATTTGGCCTGAGGATGAACGGGAAGAGGGGGAACCAATGAGAGACTAGCTCTAGGTGTTGGGACAGGCACAGGTCACTCTATTTTCCCATCGGGAAGAAGAATGAACCACAGGCTCAGCCTGCCCCCCGGAACCAGAATACGGCCTGAAGCAATCCTGCGCTTTGGCGGCCAGCTCCCAAAAAAGCGAGTTGACAAATGGAGCTCAGGGGCACTGCAACTCACAAACCTGCAGAGTTATAAATGATAACTCTCGTCCACAAATATATTGAGGGAAGGCAACGAGGAGGATTTGAAAGCAAGGCAGAATTGCAGGAAACAGGTTTCAGGAGGCAGACTCGACTCGCCCTGAAGGCACATGAAAAGCGGCAAAGCGTTGACAATGATGCCCTTGGCCAAAAAGGGCGTATGCGTTTTTTCCTGAATATATTCAGGAAAAAACGCATACGCCCTTTTTGGCCAACCAGGCAAGCCGGAAAGGCAAATCAGCGCTACAAAGAAGTCTCGCTTGCCATCGGTCAAAAGGGCCATGCTGAAAAAAGTGTAAAAACCAGAAATGCAGGACAGGCCATGGAGACATGGGAGCCTTGCTACGCTGATGGGCGGGCTGTAAATTGCCAACAGCCACTCTGGAGAAGTGTACCGTGTGTCCTGAAACATGTAATAAGCACAGCTTAGAGAGCATAGGGCACTTCCACTCATGGGCGTATAAATCGGGAAACCTAAAAATCAACAAGACACAGGCACCCCAAAGTTTAGGGCTGCTCTGTTTCCAAGAACCTCCACTTCGGTACACCTTCAATATCCCAGGAAAGCGAAAAATGGATAAAGAAGTTGTGGTACTTAGGCACAATGGAATATCACTCAGCCATGAAATCAATGTCATAAGGCTAGTAGCAGCAGGATGAGTGGATTTAGGTACGATGACTCTCAGTGAAATAAGTCACAGAGAAAAAGACACTTATCCTAAGATATCACTTACAGAGGGAATGTCAAAATCGCTACACTTGAACTGAATTACAAAACAGAACAGAGTCACACATTTAGAAAACACACTATGGCTGCTTAACGGGAAAGGTG
Source organism: Eubalaena glacialis (assembly GCF_028564815.1). Lineage (NCBI taxonomy): Eukaryota > Metazoa > Chordata > Mammalia > Artiodactyla > Balaenidae > Eubalaena > Eubalaena glacialis. The sequence continues at coordinate 119,116,803 of NC_083722.1, forward strand.
AGGTGGGGTGATGCATAAAACAAGGGTTTGAAATTAGCTCAGATACCGTTCCACAAGCCAAATATGTAATAGACAAGACCTACTCCCTGCTCAGTGAACTGGACTCAACAGCCCCTATTCACCGCCCAAGAATATATCTGACTAGTAAGAGTCTTAAAACCTATGTATTGATCTCTCTCTGGAAGTGAATCAAGAGGGTGTAAAGCGGCATAAACACAGCAGTGAAAAGCAGCTAAACCCCATTATAAAAATAGATTACTTAAAAAAAACCCCATAAAACAAAGACAGTGAAAGAGAGAGAAATTCTTACAAAATCCGTTCAGGGGCTCTGATGCAACCTGGATTGACCATATCTAGACCCACAGCTGGATGAGACATGAGGCTGGACACTCTTGGGGCTGAGAGGATTGGTGAGCTTGGGTGAGCAAACGCAGACCCTTTAAAGTCATACTGCGTGGTACCCATGCCGTGGGTCCCAAATCTCCAGGTTCAAGGGCATCTTCCTACATCGAAAACATGCGTGGGAAACCCAGAAGATGGTACACCGTGTGATCGGGAAAGGTTTCTCAAACGCACCTCATTTCTCCTCTCCTTGTGCTCGGGTTCGCCATTCCAGCCGCTCTACTAACAATCTCCCTACTTGGAGAATCAGCACCTTTAACCTCCTGTTTCATACAGGTCGCAATTTGGCCTGAGGATGAACGGGAAGAGGGGGAACCAATGAGAGACTAGCTCTAGGTGTTGGGACAGGCACAGGTCACTCTATTTTCCCATCGGGAAGAAGAATGAACCACAGGCTCAGCCTGCCCCCCGGAACCAGAATACGGCCTGAAGCAATCCTGCGCTTTGGCGGCCAGCTCCCAAAAAAGCGAGTTGACAAATGGAGCTCAGGGGCACTGCAACTCACAAACCTGCAGAGTTATAAATGATAACTCTCGTCCACAAATATATTGAGGGAAGGCAACGAGGAGGATTTGAAAGCAAGGCAGAATTGCAGGAAACAGGTTTCAGGAGGCAGACTCGACTCGCCCTGAAAGCACATGAAAAGCGGCAAAGCGTTGACAATGATGCCCTTGGCCAAAAAGGGCGTATGCGTTTTTTCCTGAATATATTCAGGAAAAAACGCATACGCCCTTTTTGGCCAACCAGGCAAGCCGGAAAGGCAAATCAGCGCTACAAAGAAGTCTCGCTTGCCATCGGTCAAAAGGGCCATGCTGAAAAAAGTGTAAAAGCCAGAAATGCAGGACAGGCCATGGAGACATGGGAGCCTTGCTACGCTGATGGGCGGGCTGTAAATTGCCAACAGCCACTCTGGAGAAGTGTACGGTGTGTCCTGAAACATGTAATAAGCACAGCTTAGAGAGCATAGGGCACTTCCACTCATGGGCGTATAAATCGGGAAACCTAAAAATCAACAAGACACAGGCACCCCAAAGTTTAGGGCTGCTCTGTTTCCAAGAACCTCCACTTCGGTACACCTTCAATATCCCAGGAAAGCGAAAAATGGATAAAGAAGTTGTGGTACTTAGGCACAATGGAATATCACTCAGCCATGAAATCAATGTCATAAGGCTAGTAGCAGCAGGATGAGTGGATTTAGGTACGATGACTCTCAGTGAAATAAGTCACAGAGAAAAAGACACTTATCCTAAGATATCACTTATAGAGGGAATGTCAAAATCGCTACACTTGAACTGAATTACAAAACAGAACAGAGTCACACATTTAGAAAACACACTATGGCTGCTTAACGGGAAAGGTGAGGTGGGGTGATGCATAAAACAAGGGTTTGAAATTAGCTCAGATACCGTTCCACAAGCCAAATATGTAATAGACAAGACCTACTCCCTGCTCAGTGAACTGGACTCAACAGCCCCTATTCACCGCCCAAGAATATATCTGACTAGTAAGAGTCTTAAAACCTATGTATTGATCTCTCTCTGGAAGTGAATCAAGAGGGTGTAAAGCGGCATAAACACAGCAGTGAAAAGCAGCTAAACCCCATTATAAAAATAGATTACTTTTAAAAAACCCCATAAAACAAAGACAGTGAAAGAGAGAGAAATTCTTACAAAATCCGTTCAGGGGCTCTGATGCAACCTGGATTGACCATATCGAGACCCACAGCTGGATGAGACATGAGGCTGGACACTCTTGGGGCTGAGAGGATTGGTGAGCTTGGGTGAGCAAACGCAGACCCTTTAAAGTCATACTGCGTGGTACCCATGCCGTGGGTCCCAAATCTCCAGGTTCAAGGGCATCTTCCTACATCGAAAACATGCGTGGGAAACCCAGAAGATGGTACACCGTGTGATCGGGAAAGGTTTCTCAAACGCACCTCATTTCTCCTCTCCTTGTGCTCGGGTTCGCCATTCCAGCCGCTCTACTAACAATCTCCCTACTTGGAGAATCAGCACCTTTAACCTCCTGTTTCATACAGGTCGCAATTTGGCCTGAGGATGAACGGGAAGAGGGGGAACCAATGAGAGACTAGCTCTAGGTGTTGGGACAGGCACAGGTCACTCTATTTTCCCATCGGGAAGAAGAATGAACCACAGGCTCAGCCTGCCCCCCGGAACCAGAATACGGCCTGAAGCAATCCTGCGCTTTGGCGGCCAGCTCCCAAAAAAGCGAGTTGACAAATGGAGCTCAGGGGCACTGCAACTCACAAACCTGCAGAGTTATAAATGATAACTCTCGTCCACAAATATATTGAGGGAAGGCAACGAGGAGGATTTGAAAGCAAGGCAGAATTGCAGGAAACAGGTTTCAGGAGGCAGACTCGACTCGCCCTGAAGGCACATGAAAAGCGGCAAAGCGTTGACAATGATGCCCTTGGCCAAAAAGGGCGTATGCGTTTTTTCCTGAATATATTCAGGAAAAAACGCATACGCCCTTTTTGGCCAACCAGGCAAGCCGGAAAGGCAAATCAGCGCTACAAAGAAGTCTCGCTTGCCATCGGTCAAAAGGGCCATGCTGAAAAAAGTGTAAAAACCAGAAATGCAGGACAGGCCATGGAGACATGGGAGCCTTGCTACGCTGATGGGCGGGCTGTAAATTGCCAACAGCCACTCTGGAGAAGTGTACCGTGTGTCCTGAAACATGTAATAAGCACAGCTTAGAGAGCATAGGGCACTTCCACTCATGGGCGTATAAATCGGGAAACCTAAAAATCAACAAGACACAGGCACCCCAAAGTTTAGGGCTGCTCTGTTTCCAAGAACCTCCACTTCGGTACACCTTCAATATCCCAGGAAAGCGAAAAATGGATAAAGAAGTTGTGGTACTTAGGCACAATGGAATATCACTCAGCCATGAAATCAATGTCATAAGGCTAGTAGCAGCAGGATGAGTGGATTTAGGTACGATGACTCTCAGTGAAATAAGTCACAGAGAAAAAGACACTTATCCTAAGATATCACTTACAGAGGGAATGTCAAAATCGCTACACTTGAACTGAATTACAAAACAGAACAGAGTCACACATTTAGAAAACACACTATGGCTGCTTAACGGGAAAGGTGAGGTGGGGTGATGCATAAAACAAGGGTTTGAAATTAGCTCAGATACCGTTCCACAAGCCAAATATGTAATAGACAAGACCTACTCCCTGCTCAGTGAACTGGACTCAACAGCCCCTATTCACCGCCCAAGAATATATCTGACTAGTAAGAGTCTTAAAACCTATGTATTGATCTCTCTCTGGAAGTGAATCAAGAGGGTGTAAAGCGGCATAAACACAGCAGTGAAAAGCAGCTAAACCCCATTATAAAAATAGATTACTTAAAAAAAACCCCATAAAACAAAGACAGTGAAAGAGAGAGAAATTCTTACAAAATCCGTTCAGGGGCTCTGATGCAACCTGGATTGACCATATCTAGACCCACAGCTGGATGAGACATGAGGCTGGACACTCTTGGGGCTGAGAGGATTGGTGAGCTTGGGTGAGCAAACGCAGACCCTTTAAAGTCATACTGCGTGGTACCCATGCCGTGGGTCCCAAATCTCCAGGTTCAAGGGCATCTTCCTACATCGAAAACATGCGTGGGAAACCCAGAAGATGGTACACCGTGTGATCGGGAAAGGTTTCTCAAACGCACCTCATTTCTCCTCTCCTTGTGCTCGGGTTCGCCATTCCAGCCGCTCTACTAACAATCTCCCTACTTGGAGAATCAGCACCTTTAACCTCCTGTTTCATACAGGTCGCAATTTGGCCTGAGGATGAACGGGAAGAGGGGGAACCAATGAGAGACTAGCTCTAGGTGTTGGGACAGGCACAGGTCACTCTATTTTCCCATCGGGAAGAAGAATGAACCACAGGCTCAGCCTGCCCCCCGGAACCAGAATACGGCCTGAAGCAATCCTGCGCTTTGGCGGCCAGCTCCCAAAAAAGCGAGTTGACAAATGGAGCTCAGGGGCACTGCAACTCACAAACCTGCAGAGTTATAAATGATAACTCTCGTCCACAAATATATTGAGGGAAGGCAACGAGGAGGATTTGAAAGCAAGGCAGAATTGCAGGAAACAGGTTTCAGGAGGCAGACTCGACTCGCCTTGAAAGCACATGAAAAGCGGCAAAGCGTTGACAATGATGCCCTTGGCCAAAAAGGGCGTATGCGTTTTTTCCTGAATATATTCAGGAAAAAACGCATACGCCCTTTTTGGCCAACCAGGCAAGCCGGAAAGGCAAATCAGCGCTACAAAGAAGTCTCGCTTGCCATCGGTCAAAAGGGCCATGCTGAAAAAAGTGTAAAAGCCAGAAATGCAGGACAGGCCATGGAGACATGGGAGCCTTGCTACGCTGATGGGCGGGCTGTAAATTGCCAACAGACACTCTGGAGAAGTGTACGGTGTGTCCTGAAACATGTAATAAGCACAGCTTAGAGAGCATAGGGCACTTCCACTCATGGGCGTATAAATCGGGAAACCTAAAAATCAACAAGACACAGGCACCCCAAAGTTTAGGGCTGCTCTGTTTCCAAGAACCTCCACTTCGGTACACCTTCAATATCCCAGGAAAGCGAAAAATGGATAAAGAAGTTGTGGTACTTAGGCACAATGGAATATCACTCAGCCATGAAATCAATGTCATAAGGCTAGTAGCAGCAGGATGAGTGGATTTAGGTACGATGACTCTCAGTGAAATAAGTCACAGAGAAAAAGACACTTATCCTAAGATATCACTTATAGAGGGAATGTCAAAATCGCTACACTTGAACTGAATTACAAAACAGAACAGAGTCACACAGTTAGAAAACACACTATGGCTGCTTAACGGGAAAGGTGAGGTGGGGTGATGCATAAAACAAGGGTTTGAAATTAGCTCAGATACCGTTCCACAAGCCAAATACGTAATAGACAAGACCTACTCCCTGCTCAGTGAACTGGACTCAACAGCCCCTATTCACCGCCCAAGAATATATCTGACTAGTAAGAGTCTTAAAACCTATGTATTGATCTCTCTCTGGAAGTGAATCAAGAGGGTGTAAAGCGGCATAAACACAGCAGTGAAAAGCAGCTAAACCCCATTATAAAAATAGATTACTTAAAAAAAAACCCCATAAAACAAAGACAGCGAAAGAGAGAGAAATTCTTACAAAATCCGTTCAGGGGCTCTGATGCAACCTGGATTGACCATATCTAGACCCACAGCTGGATGAGACATGAGGCTGGACACTCTTGGGGCTGAGAGGATTGGTGAGCTTGGGTGAGCAAACGCAGACCCTTTAAAGTCATACTGCGTGGTACCCATGCCGTGGGTCCCAAATCTCCAGGTTCAAGGGCATCTTCCTACATCGAAAACATGCGTGGGAAACCCAGAAGATGGTACACCGTGTGATCGGGAAAGGTTTCTCAAACGCACCTCATTTCTCCTCTCCTTGTGCTCGGGTTCGCCATTCCAGCCGCTCTACTAACAATCTCCCTACTTGGAGAATCAGCACCTTTAACCTCCTGTTTCATACAGGTCGCAATTTGGCCTGAGGATGAACGGGAAGAGGGGGAACAAATGAGAGACTAGCTCTAGGTGTTGGGACAGGCACAGGTCACTCTATTTTCCCATCGGGAAGAAGAATGAACCACAGGCTCAGCCTGCCCCCCGGAACCAGAATACGGCCTGAAGCAATCCTGCGCTTTGGCGGCCAGCTCCCAAAAAAGCGAGTTGACAAATGGAGCTCAGGGGCACTGCAACTCACAAACCTGCAGAGTTATAAATGATAACTCTCGTCCACAAATATATTGAGGGAAGGCAACGAGGAGGATTTGAAAGCAAGGCAGAATTGCAGGAAACAGGTTTCAGGAGGCAGACTCGACTCGCCTTGAAGGCACATGAAAAGCGGCAAAGCGTTGACAATGATGCCCTTGGCCAAAAAGGGCGTATGCGTTTTTTCCTGAATATATTCAGGAAAAAACGCATACGCCCTTTTTGGCCAACCAGGCAAGCCGGAAAGGCAAATCAGCGCTACAAAGAAGTCTCGCTTGCCATCGGTCAAAAGGGCCATGCTGAAAAAAGTGTAAAAACCAGAAATGCAGGACAGGCCATGGAGACATGGGAGCCTTGCTACGCTGATGGGCGGGATGTAAATTGCCAACAGCCACTCTGGAGAAGTGTACGGTGTGTCCTGAAACATGTAATAAGCACAGCTTAGAGAGCATAGGGCACTTCCACTCATGGGCGTATAAATCGGGAAACCTAAAAATCAACAAGACACAGGCACCCCAAAGTTTAGGGGTGCTCTGTTTCCAAGAACCTCCACTTCGGTACACCTTCAATATCCCAGGAAAGCGAAAAATGGATAAAGAAGTTGTGGTACTTAGGCACAATGGAATATCACTCAGCCATGAAATCAATGTCATAAGGCTAGTAGCAGCAGGATGAGTGGATTTAGGTACGATGACTCTCAGTGAAATAAGTCACAGAGAAAAAGACACTTATCCTAAGATATCACTTATAGAGGGAATGTCAAAATCGCTACACTTGAACTGAATTACAAAACAGAACAGAGTCACACAGTTAGAAAACACACTATGGCTGCTTAACGGGAAAGGTGAGGTGGGGTGATGCATAAAACAAGGGTTTGAAATTAGCTCAGATACCGTTCCACAAGCCAAATACGTAATAGACAAGACCTACTCCCTGCTCAGTGAACTGGACTCAACAGCCCCTATTCACCGCCCAAGAATATATCTGACTAGTAAGAGTCTTAAAACCTATGTATTGATCTCTCTCTGGAAGTGAATCAAGAGGGTGTAAAGCGGCATAAACACAGCAGTGAAAAGCAGCTAAACCCCATTATAAAAATAGATTACTTAAAAAAAACCCCATAAAACAAAGACAGCGAAAGAGAGAGAAATTCTTACAAAATCCGTTCAGGGGCTCTGATGCAACCTGGATTGACCATATCTAGACCCACAGCTGGATGAGACATGAGGCTGGACACTCTTGGGGCTGAGAGGATTGGTGAGCTTGGGTGAGCAAACGCAGACCCTTTAAAGTCATACTGCGTGGTACCCATGCCGTGGGTCCCAAATCTCCAGGTTCAAGGGCATCTTCCTACATCGAAAACATGCGTGGGAAACCCAGAAGATGGTACACCGTGTGATCGGGAAAGGTTTCTCAAACGCACCTCATTTCTCCTCTCCTTGTGCTCGGGTTCGCCATTCCAGCCGCTCTACTAACAATCTCCCTACTTGGAGAATCAGCACCTTTAACCTCCTGTTTCATACAGGTCGCAATTTGGCCTGAGGATGAACGGGAAGAGGGGGAACCAATGAGAGACTAGCTCTAGGTGTTGGGACAGGCACAGGTCACTCTATTTTCCCATCGGGAAGAAGAATGAACCACAGGCTCAGCCTGCCCCCCGGAACCAGAATACGGCCTGAAGTAATCCTGCGCTTTGGCGGCCAGCTCCCAAAAAAGCGAGTTGACAAATGGAGCTCAGGGGCACTGCAACTCACAAACCTGCAGAGTTATAAATGATAACTCTCGTCCACAAATATATTGAGGGAAGGCAACGAGGAGGATTTGAAAGCAAGGCAGAATTGCAGGAAACAGGTTTCAGGAGGCAGACTCGACTCGCCCTGAAGGCACATGAAAAGCGGCAAAGCGTTGACAATGATGCCCTTGGCCAAAAAGGGCGTATGCGTTTTTTCCTGAATATATTCAGGAAAAAACGCATACGCCCTTTTTGGCCAACCAGGCAAGCCGGAAAGGCAAATCAGCGCTACAAAGAAGTCTCGCTTGCCATCGGTCAAAAGGGCCATGCTGAAAAAAGTGTAAAAGCCAGAAATGCAGCACAGGCCATGGAGACATGGGAGCCTTGCTACGCTGATGGGCGGGATGTAAATTGCCAACAGCCACTCTGGAGAAGTGTACGGTGTGTCCTGAAACATGTAATAAGCACAGCTTAGAGAGCATAGGGCACTTCCACTCATGGGCGTATAAATCGGGAAACCTAAAAATCAACAAGACACAGGCACCCCAAAGTTTAGGGCTGCTCTGTTTCCAAGAACCTCCACTTCGGTACACCTTCAATATCCCAGGAAAGCGAAAAATGGATAAAGAAGTTGTGGTACTTAGGCACAATGGAATATCACTCAGCCATGAAATCAATGTCATAAGGCTAGTAGCAGCAGGATGAGTGGATTTAGGTACGATGACTCTCAGTGAAATAAGTCACAGAGAAAAAGACACTTATCCTAAGATATCACTTATAGAGGGAATGTCAAAATCGCTACACTTGAACTGAATTACAAAACAGAACAGAGTCACACATTTAGAAAACACACTATGGCTGCTTAACGGGAAAGGTGAGGTGGGGTGATGCATAAAACAAGGGTTTGAAATTAGCTCAGATACCGTTCCACAAGCCAAATACGTAATAGACAAGACCTACTCCCTGCTCAGTGAACTGGACTCAACAGCCCCTATTCACCGCCCAAGAATATATCTGACTAGTAAGAGTCTTAAAACCTATGTATTGATCTCTCTCTGGAAGTGAATCAAGAGGGTGTAAAGCGGCATAAACACAGCAGTGAAAAGCAGCTAAACCCCATTATAAAAATAGATTACTTAAAAAAAACCCCATAAAACAAAGACAGCGAAAGAGAGAGAAATTCTTACAAAATCCGTTCAGGGGCTCTGATGCAACCTGGATTGACCATATCTAGACGCACAGCTGGAGGAGACATGAGGCTGGACACTCTTGGGGCTGAGAGGATTGGTGAGCTTGGGTGAGCAAACGCAGACCCTTTAAAGTCATACTGCGTGGTACCCATGCCGTGGGTCCCAAATCTCCAGGTTCAAGGGCATCTTCCTACATCGAAAACATGCGTGGGAAACCCAGAAGATGGTACACCGTGTGATCGGGAAAGGTTTCTCAAACGCACCTCATTTCTCCTCTCCTTGTGCTCGGGTTCGCCATTCCAGCCGCTCTACTAACAATCTCCCTACTTGGAGAATCAGCACCTTTAACCTCCTGTTTCATACAGGTCGCAATTTGGCCTGAGGATGAACGGGAAGAGGGGGAACCAATGAGAGACTAGCTCTAGGTGTTGGGACAGGCACAGGTCACTCTATTTTCCCATCGGGAAGAAGAATGAACCACAGGCTCAGCCTGCCCCCCGGAACCAGAATACGGCCTGAAGCAATCCTGCGCTTTGGCGGCCAGCTCCCAAAAAAGCGAGTTGACAAATGGAGCTCAGGGGCACTGCAACTCACAAACCTGCAGAGTTATAAATGCTAACTCTCGTCCACAAATATATTGAGGGAAGGCAACGAGGAGGATTTGAAAGCAAGGCAGAATTGCAGGAAACAGGTTTCAGGAGGCAGACTCGACTCGCCTTGAAGGCACATGAAAAGCGGCAAAGCGTTGACAATGATGCCCTTGGCCAAAAAGGGCGTATGCGTTTTTTCCTGAATATATTCAGGAAAAAACGCATACGCCCTTTTTGGCCAACCAGGCAAGCCGGAAAGGCAAATCAGCGCTACAAAGAAGTCTCGCTTGCCATCGGTCAAAAGGGCCATGCTGAAAAAAGTGTAAAAACCAGAAATGCAGGACAGGCCATGGAGACATGGGAGCCTTGCTACGCTGATGGGCGGGCTGTAAATTGCCAACAGCCACTCTGGAGAAGTGTACGGTGTGTCCTGAAACATGTAATAAGCACAGCTTAGAGAGCATAGGGCACTTCCACTCATGGGCGTATAAATCGGGAAACCTAAAAATCAACAAGACACAGGCACCCCAAAGTTTAGGGCTGCTCTGTTTCCAAGAACCTCCACTTCGGTACACCTTCAATATCCCAGGAAAGCGAAAAATGGATAAAGAAGTTGTGGTACTTAGGCACAATGGAATATCACTCAGCCATGAAATCAATGTCATAAGGCTAGTAGCAGCAGGATGAGTGGATTTAGGTACGATGACTCTCAGTGAAATAAGTCACAGAGAAAAAGACACTTATCCTAAGATATCACTTATAGAGGGAATGTCAAAATCGCTACACTTGAACTGAATTACAAAACAGAACAGAGTCACACAGTTAGAAAACACACTATGGCTGCTTAACGGGAAAGGTGAGGTGGGGTGATGCATAAAACAAGGGTTTGAAATTAGCTCAGATACCGTTCCACAAGCCAAATATGTAATAGACAAGACCTACTCCCTGCTCAGTGAACTGGACTCAACAGCCCCTATTCACCGCCCAAGAATATATCTGACTAGTAAGAGTCTTAAAACCTATGTATTGATCTCTCTCTGGAAGTGAATCAAGAGGGTGTAAAGCGGCATAAACACAGCAGTGAAAAGCAGCTAAACCCCATTATAAAAATAGATTACTTTTAAAAAACCCCATAAAACAAAGACAGTGAAAGAGAGAGAAATTCTTACAAAATCCGTTCAGGGGCTCTGATGCAACCTGGATTGACCATATCTAGACCCACAGCTGGATGAGACATGAGGCTGGACACTCTTGGGGCTGAGAGGATTGGTGAGCTTGGGTGAGCAAACGCAGACCCTTTAAAGTCATACTGCGTGGTACCCATGCCGTGGGTCCCAAATCTCCAGGTTCAAGGGCATCTTCCTACATCGAAAACATGCGTGGGAAACCCAGAAGATGGTACACCGTGTGATCGGGAAAGGTTTCTCAAACGCACCTCATTTCTCCTCTCCTTGTGCTCGGGTTCGCCATTCCAGCCGCTCTACTAACAATCTCCCTACTTGGAGAATCAGCACCTTTAACCTCCTGTTTCATACAGGTCGCAATTTGGCCTGAGGATGAACGGGAAGAGGGGGAACCAATGAGAGACTAGCTCTAGGTGTTGGGACAGGCACAGGTCACTCTATTTTCCCATCGGGAAGAAGAATGAACCACAGGCTCAGCCTGCCCCCCGGAACCAGAATACGGCCTGAAGCAATCCTGCGCTTTGGCGGCCAGCTCCCAAAAAAGCGAGTTGACAAATGGAGCTCAGGGGCACTGCAACTCACAAACCTGCAGAGTTATAAATGATAACTCTCGTCCACAAATATATTGAGGGAAGGCAACGAGGAGGATTTGAAAGCAAGGCAGAATTGCAGGAAACAGGTTTCAGGAGGCAGACTCGACTCGCCCTGAAGGCACATGAAAAGCGGCAAAGCGTTGACAATGATGCCCTTGGCCAAAAAGGGCGTATGCGTTTTTTCCTGAATATATTCAGGAAAAAACGCATACGCCCTTTTTGGCCAACCAGGCAAGCCGGAAAGGCAAATCAGCGCTACAAAGAAGTCTCGCTTGCCATCGGTCAAAAGGGCCATGCTGAAAAAAGTGTAAAAGCCAGAAATGCAGGACAGGCCATGGAGACATGGGAGCCTTGCTACGCTGATGGGCGGGCTGTAAATTGCCAACAGCCACTCTGGAGAAGTGTACGGTGTGTCCTGAAACATGTAATAAGCACAGCTTAGAGAGCATAGGGCACTTCCACTCATGGGCGTATAAATCGGGAAACCTAAAAATCAACAAGACACAGGCACCCCAAAGTTTAGGGCTGCTCTGTTTCCAAGAACCTCCACTTCGGTACACCTTCAATATCCCAGGAAAGCGAAAAATGGATAAAGAAGTTGTGGTACTTAGGCACAATGGAATATCACTCAGCCATGAAATCAATGTCATAAGGCTAGTAGCAGCAGGATGAGTGGATTTAGGTACGATGACTCTCAGTGAAATAAGTCACAGAGAAAAAGACACTTATCCTAAGATATCACTTATAGAGGGAATGTCAAAATCGCTACACTTGAACTGAATTACAAAACAGAACAGAGTCACACATTTAGAAAACACACTATGGCTGCTTAACGGGAAAGGTGAGGTGGGGTGATGCATAAAACAAGGGTTTGAAATTAGCTCAGATACCGTTCCACAAGCCAAATACGTAATAGACAAGACCTACTCCCTGCTCAGTGAACTGGACTCAACAGCCCCTATTCACCGCCCAAGAATATATCTGACTAGTAAGAGTCTTAAAACCTATGTATTGATCTCTCTCTGGAAGTGAATCAAGAGGGTGTAAAGCGGCATAAACACAGCAGTGAAAAGCAGCTAAACCCCATTATAAAAATAGATTACTTAAAAAAAACCCCATAAAACAAAGACAGTGAAAGAGAGAGAAATTCTTACAAAATCCGTTCAGGGGCTCTGATGCAACCTGGATTGACCATATCTAGACCCACAGCTGGATGAGACATGAGGCTGGACACTCTTGGGGCTGAGAGGATTGGTGAGCTTGGGTGAGCAAACGCAGACCCTTTAAAGTCATACTGCGTGGTACCCATGCCGTGGGTCCCAAATCTCCAGGTTCAAGGGCATCTTCCTACATCGAAAACATGCGTGGGAAACCCAGAAGATGGTACACCGTGTGATCGGGAAAGGTTTCTCAAACGCACCTCATTTCTCCTCTCCTTGTGCTCGGGTTCGCCATTCCAGCCGCTCTACTAACAATCTCCCTACTTGGAGAATCAGCACCTTTAACCTCCTGTTTCATACAGGTCGCAATTTGGCCTGAGGATGAACGGGAAGAGGGGGAACCAATGAGAGACTAGCTCTAGGTGTTGGGACAGGCACAGGTCACTCTATTTTCCCATCGGGAAGAAGAATGAACCACAGGCTCAGCCTGCCCCCCGGAACCAGAATACGGCCTGAAGCAATCCTGCGCTTTGGCGGCCAGCTCCCAAAAAAGCGAGTTGACAAATGGAGCTCAGGGGCACTGCAACTCACAAACCTGCAGAGTTATAAATGATAACTCTCGTCCACAAATATATTGAGGGAAGGCAACGAGGAGGATTTGAAAGCAAGGCAGAATTGCAGGAAACAGGTTTCAGGAGGCAGACTCGACTCGCCTTGAAGGCACATGAAAAGCGGCAAAGCGTTGACAATGATGCCCTTGGCCAAAAAGGGCGTATGCGTTTTTTCCTGAATATATTCAGGAAAAAACGCATACGCCCTTTTTGGCCAACCAGGCAAGCCGGAAAGGCAAATCAGCGCTACAAAGAAGTCTCGCTTGCCATCGGTCAAAAGGGCCATGCTGAAAAAAGTGTAAAAGCCAGAAATGCAGGACAGGCCATGGAGACATGGGAGCCTTGCTACGCTGATGGGCGGGCTGTAAATTGCCAACAGCCACTCTGGAGAAGTGTACGGTGTGTCCTGAAACATGTAATAAGCACAGCTTAGAGAGCATAGGGCACTTCCACTCATGGGCGTATAAATCGGGAAACCTAAAAATCAACAAGACACAGGCACCCCAAAGTTTAGGGCTGCTCTGTTTCCAAGAACCTCCACTTCGGTACACCTTCAATATCCCAGGAAAGCGAAAAATGGATAAAGAAGTTGTGGTACTTAGGCACAATGGAATATCACTCAGCCATGAAATCAATGTCATAAGGCTAGTAGCAGCAGGATGAGTGGATTTAGGTACGATGACTCTCAGTGAAATAAGTCACAGAGAAAAAGACACTTATCCTAAGATATCACTTATAGAGGGAATGTCAAAATCGCTACACTTGAACTGAATTACAAAACAGAACAGAGTCACACAGTTAGAAAACACACTATGGCTGCTTAACGGGAAAGGTGAGGTGGGGTGATGCATAAAACAAGGGTTTGAAATTAGCTCAGATACCGTTCCACAAGCCAAATACGTAATAGACAAGACCTACTCCCTGCTCAGTGAACTGGACTCAACAGCCCCTATTCACCGCCCAAGAATATATCTGACTAGTAAGAGTCTTAAAACCTATGTATTGATCTCTCTCTGGAAGTGAATCAAGAGGGTGTAAAGCGGCATAAACACAGCAGTGAAAAGCAGCTAAACCCCATTATAAAAATAGATTACTTAAAAAAAAACCCATAAAACAAAGACAGTGAAAGAGAGAGAAATTCTTACAAAATCGGTTCAGGGGCTCTGATGCAACCTGGATTGACCATATCTAGACCCACAGCTGGATGAGACATGAGGCTGGACACTCTTGGGGCTGAGAGGATTGGTGAGCTTGGGTGAGCAAACGCAGACCCTTTAAAGTCATACTGCGTGGTACCCATGCCGTGGGTCCCAAATCTCCAGGTTCAAGGGCATCTTCCTACATCGAAAACATGCGTGGGAAACCCAGAAGATGGTACACCGTGTGATCGGGAAAGGTTTCTCAAACGCACCTCATTTCTCCTCTCCTTGTGCTCGGGTTCGCCATTCCAGCCGCTCTACTAACAATCTCCCTACTTGGAGAATCAGCACCTTTAACCTCCTGTTTCATACAGGTCGCAATTTGGCCTGAGGATGAACGGGAAGAGGGGGAACCAATGAGAGACTAGCTCTAGGTGTTGGGACAGGCACAGGTCACTCTATTTTCCCATCGGGAAGAAGAATGAACCACAGGCTCAGCCTGCCCCCCGGAACCAGAATACGGCCTGAAGCAATCCTGCGCTTTGGCGGCCAGCTCCCAAAAAAGCGAGTTGACAAATGGAGCTCAGGGGCACTGCAACTCACAAACCTGCAGAGTTATAAATGATAACTCTCGTCCACAAATATATTGAGGGAAGGCAACGAGGAGGATTTGAAAGCAAGGCAGAATTGCAGGAAACAGGTTTCAGGAGGCAGACTCGACTCGCCTTGAAGGCACATGAAAAGCGGCAAAGCGTTGACAATGATGCCCTTGGCCAAAAAGGGCGTATGCGTTTTTTCCTGAATATATTCAGGAAAAAACGCATACGCCCTTTTTGGCCAACCAGGCAAGCCGGAAAGGCAAATCAGCGCTACAAAGAAGTCTCGCTTGCCATCGGTCAAAAGGGCCATGCTGAAAAAAGTGTAAAAGCCAGAAATGCAGGACAGGCCATGGAGACATGGGAGCCTTGCTACGCTGATGGGCGGGCTGTAAATTGCCAACAGCCACTCTGGAGAAGTGTACGGTGTGTCCTGAAACATGTAATAAGCACAGCTTAGAGAGCATAGGGCACTTCCACTCATGGGCGTATAAATCGGGAAACCTAAAAATCAACAAGACACAGGCACCCCAAAGTTTAGGGCTGCTCTGTTTCCAAGAACCTCCACTTCGGTACACCTTCAATATCCCAGGAAAGCGAAAAATGGATAAAGAAGTTGTGGTACTTAGGCACAATGGAATATCACTCAGCCATGAAATCAATGTCATAAGGCTAGTAGCAGCAGGATGAGTGGATTTAGGTACGATGACTCTCAGTGAAATAAGTCACAGAGAAAAAGACACTTATCCTAAGATATCACTTATAGAGGGAATGTCAAAATCGCTACACTTGAACTGAATTACAAAACAGAACAGAGTCACACATTTAGAAAACACACTATGGCTGCTTAACGGGAAAGGTGAGGTGGGGTGATGCATAAAACAAGGGTTTGAAATTAGCTCAGATACCGTTCCACAAGCCAAATACGTAATAGACAAGACCTACTCCCTGCTCAGTGAACTGGACTCAACAGCCCCTATTCACCGCCCAAGAATATATCTGACTAGTAAGAGTCTTAAAACCTATGTATTGATCTCTCTCTGGAAGTGAATCAAGAGGGTGTAAAGCGGCATAAACACAGCAGTGAAAAGCAGCTAAACCCCATTATAAAAATAGATTACTTAAAAAAAACCCCATAAAACAAAGACAGTGAAAGAGAGAGAAATTCTTACAAAATCCGTTCAGGGGCTCTGATGCAACCTGGATTGACCATATCTAGACCCACAGCTGGATGAGACATGAGGCTGGACACTCTTGGGGCTGAGAGGATTGGTGAGCTTGGGTGAGCAAACGCAGACCCTTTAAAGTCATACTGCGTGGTACCCATGCCGTGGGTCCCAAATCTCCAGGTTCAAGGGCATCTTCCTACATCGAAAACATGCGTGGGAAACCCAGAAGATGGTACACCGTGTGATCGGGAAAGGTTTCTCAAACGCACCTCATTTCTCCTCTCCTTGTGCTCGGGTTCGCCATTCCAGCCGCTCTACTAACAATCTCCCTACTTGGAGAATCAGCACCTTTAACCTCCTGTTTCATACAGGTCGCAATTTGGCCTGAGGATGAACGGGAAGAGGGGGAACCAATGAGAGACTAGCTCTAGGTGTTGGGACAGGCACAGGTCACTCTATTTTCCCATCGGGAAGAAGAATGAACCACAGGCTCAGCCTGCCCCCCGGAACCAGAATACGGCCTGAAGCAATCCTGCGCTTTGGCGGCCAGCTCCCAAAAAAGCGAGTTGACAAATGGAGCTCAGGGTCACTGCAACTCACAAACCTGCAGAGTTATAAATGATAACTCTCGTCCACAAATATATTGAGGGAAGGCAACGAGGAGGATTTGAAAGCAAGGCAGAATTGCAGGAAACAGGTTTCAGGAGGCAGACTCGACTCGCCTTGAAGGCACATGAAAAGCGGCAAAGCGTTGACAATGATGCCCTTGGCCAAAAAGGGCGTATGCGTTTTTTCCTGAATATATTCAGGAAAAAACGCATACGCCCTTTTTGGCCAACCAGGCAAGCCGGAAAGGCAAATCAGCGCTACAAAGAAGTCTCGCTTGCCATCGGTCAAAAGGGCCATGCTGAAAAAAGTGTAAAAGCCAGAAATGCAGGACAGGCCATGGAGACATGGGAGCCTTGCTACGCTGATGGGCGGGATGTAAATTGCCAACAGCCACTCTGGAGAAGTGTACGGTGTGTCCTGAAACATGTAATAAGCACAGCTTAGAGAGCATAGGGCACTTCCACTCATGGGCGTATAAATCGGGAAACCTAAAAATCAACAAGACACAGGCACCCCAAAGTTTAGGGCTGCTCTGTTTCCAAGAACCTCCACTTCGGTACACCTTCAATATCCCAGGAAAGCGAAAAATGGATAAAGAAGTTGTGGTACTTAGGCACAATGGAATATCACTCAGCCATGAAATCAATGTCATAAGGCTAGTAGCAGCAGGATGAGTGGATTTAGGTACGATGACTCTCAGTGAAATAAGTCACAGAGAAAAAGACACTTATCCTAAGATATCACTTATAGAGGGAATGTCAAAATCGCTACACTTGAACTGAATTACAAAACAGAACAGAGTCACACAGTTAGAAAACACACTATGGCTGCTTAACGGGAAAGGTGAGGTGGGGTGATGCATAAAACAAGGGTTTGAAATTAGCTCAGATACCGTTCCACAAGCCAAATACGTAATAGACAAGACCTACTCCCTGCTCAGTGAACTGGACTCAACAGCCCCTATTCACCGCCCAAGAATATATCTGACTAGTAAGAGTCTTAAAACCTATGTATTGATCTCTCTCTGGAAGTGAATCAAGAGGGTGTAAAGCGGCATAAACACAGCAGTGAAAAGCAGCTAAACCCCATTATAAAAATAGATTACTTAAAAAAAAACCCATAAAACAAAGACAGTGAAAGAGAGAGAAATTCTTACAAAATCGGTTCAGGGGCTCTGATGCAACCTGGATTGACCATATCTAGACCCACAGCTGGATGAGACATGAGGCTGGACACTCTTGGGGCTGAGAGGATTGGTGAGCTTGGGTGAGCAAACGCAGACCCTTTAAAGTCATACTGCGTGGTACCCATGCCGTGGGTCCCAAATCTCCAGGTTCAAGGGCATCTTCCTACATCGAAAACATGCGTGGGAAACCCAGAAGATGGTACACCGTGTGATCGGGAAAGGTTTCTCAAACGCACCTCATTTCTCCTCTCCTTGTGCTCGGGTTCGCCATTCCAGCCGCTCTACTAACAATCTCCCTACTTGGAGAATCAGCACCTTTAACCTCCTGTTTCATACAGGTCGCAATTTGGCCTGAGGATGAACGGGAAGAGGGGGAACCAATGAGAGACTAGCTCTAGGTGTTGGGACAGGCACAGGTCACTCTATTTTCCCATCGGGAAGAAGAATGAACCACAGGCTCAGCCTGCCCCCCGGAACCAGAATACGGCCTGAAGCAATCCTGCGCTTTGGCGGCCAGCTCCCAAAAAAGCGAGTTGACAAATGGAGCTCAGGGGCACTGCAACTCACAAACCTGCAGAGTTATAAATGATAACTCTCGTCCACAAATATATTGAGGGAAGGCAACGAGGAGGATTTGAAAGCAAGGCAGAATTGCAGGAAACAGGTTTCAGGAGGCAGACTCGACTCGCCTTGAAGGCACATGAAAAGCGGCAAAGCGTTGACAATGATGCCCTTGGCCAAAAAGGGCGTATGCGTTTTTTCCTGAATATATTCAGGAAAAAACGCATACGCCCTTTTTGGCCAACCAGGCAAGCCGGAAAGGCAAATCAGCGCTACAAAGAAGTCTCGCTTGCCATCGGTCAAAAGGGCCATGCTGAAAAAAGTGTAAAAGCCAGAAATGCAGGACAGGCCATGGAGACATGGGAGCCTTGCTACGCTGATGGGCGGGCTGTAAATTGCCAACAGCCACTCTGGAGAAGTGTACGGTGTGTCCTGAAACATGTAATAAGCACAGCTTAGAGAGCATAGGGCACTTCCACTCATGGGCGTATAAATCGGGAAACCTAAAAATCAACAAGACACAGGCACCCCAAAGTTTAGGGCTGCTCTGTTTCCAAGAACCTCCACTTCGGTACACCTTCAATATCCCAGGAAAGCGAAAAATGGATAAAGAAGTTGTGGTACTTAGGCACAATGGAATATCACTCAGCCATGAAATCAATGTCATAAGGCTAGTAGCAGCAGGATGAGTGGATTTAGGTACGATGACTCTCAGTGAAATAAGTCACAGAGAAAAAGACACTTATCCTAAGATATCACTTATAGAGGGAATGTCAAAATCGCTACACTTGAACTGAATTACAAAACAGAACAGAGTCACACATTTAGAAAACACACTATGGCTGCTTAACGGGAAAGGTGAGGTGGGGTGATGCATAAAACAAGGGTTTGAAATTAGCTCAGATACCGTTCCACAAGCCAAATACGTAATAGACAAGACCTACTCCCTGCTCAGTGAACTGGACTCAACAGCCCCTATTCACCGCCCAAGAATATATCTGACTAGTAAGAGTCTTAAAACCTATGTATTGATCTCTCTCTGGAAGTGAATCAAGAGGGTGTAAAGCGGCATAAACACAGCAGTGAAAAGCAGCTAAACCCCATTATAAAAATAGATTACTTAAAAAAAACCCCATAAAACAAAGACAGTGAAAGAGAGAGAAATTCTTACAAAATCCGTTCAGGGGCTCTGATGCAACCTGGATTGACCATATCTAGACCCACAGCTGGATGAGACATGAGGCTGGACACTCTTGGGGCTGAGAGGATTGGTGAGCTTGGGTGAGCAAACGCAGACCCTTTAAAGTCATACTGCGTGGTACCCATGCCGTGGGTCCCAAATCTCCAGGTTCAAGGGCATCTTCCTACATCGAAAACATGCGTGGGAAACCCAGAAGATGGTACACCGTGTGATCGGGAAAGGTTTCTCAAACGCACCTCATTTCTCCTCTCCTTGTGCTCGGGTTCGCCATTCCAGCCGCTCTACTAACAATCTCCCTACTTGGAGAATCAGCACCTTTAACCTCCTGTTTCATACAGGTCGCAATTTGGCCTGAGGATGAACGGGAAGAGGGGGAACCAATGAGAGACTAGCTCTAGGTGTTGGGACAGGCACAGGTCACTCTATTTTCCCATCGGGAAGAAGAATGAACCACAGGCTCAGCCTGCCCCCCGGAACCAGAATACGGCCTGAAGCAATCCTGCGCTTTGGTGGCCAGCTCCCAAAAAAGCGAGTTGACAAATGGAGCTCAGGGGCACTGCAACTCACAAACCTGCAGAGTTATAAATGATAACTCTCGTCCACAAATATATTGAGGGAAGGCAACGAGGAGGATTTGAAAGCAAGGCAGAATTGCAGGAAACAGGTTTCAGGAGGCAGACTCGACTCGCCTTGAAGGCACATGAAAAGCGGCAAAGCGTTGACAATGATGCCCTTGGCCAAAAAGGGCGTATGCGTTTTTTCCTGAATATATTCAGGAAAAAACGCATACGCCCTTTTTGGCCAACCAGGCAAGCCGGAAAGGCAAATCAGCGCTACAAAGAAGTCTCGCTTGCCATCGGTCAAAAGGGCCATGCTGAAAAAAGTGTAAAAGCCAGAAATGCAGGACAGGCCATGGAGACATGGGAGCCTTGCTACGCTGATGGGCGGGATGTAAATTGCCAACAGCCACTCTGGAGAAGTGTACGGTGTGTCCTGAAACATGTAATAAGCACAGCTTAGAGAGCATAGGGCACTTCCACTCATGGGCGTATAAATCGGGAAACCTAAAAATCAACAAGACACAGGCACCCCAAAGTTTAGGGCTGCTCTGTTTCCAAGAACCTCCACTTCGGTACACCTTCAATATCCCAGGAAAGCGAAAAATGGATAAAGAAGTTGTGGTACTTAGGCACAATGGAATATCACTCAGCCATGAAATCAATGTCATAAGGCTAGTAGCAGCAGGATGAGTGGATTTAGGTACGATGACTCTCAGTGAAATAAGTCACAGAGAAAAAGACACTTATCCTAAGATATCACTTATAGAGGGAATGTCAAAATCGCTACACTTGAACTGAATTACAAAACAGAACAGAGTCACACAGTTAGAAAACACACTATGGCTGCTTAACGGGAAAGGTGAGGTGGGGTGATGCATAAAACAAGGGTTTGAAATTAGCTCAGATACCGTTCCACAAGCCAAATACGTAATAGACAAGACCTACTCCCTGCTCAGTGAACTGGACTCAACAGCCCCTATTCACCGCCCAAGAATATATCTGACTAGTAAGAGTCTTAAAACCTATGTATTGATCTCTCTCTGGAAGTGAATCAAGAGGGTGTAAAGCGGCATAAACACAGCAGTGAAAAGCAGCTAAACCCCATTATAAAAATAGATTACTTAAAAAAAAACCCATAAAACAAAGACAGTGAAAGAGAGAGAAATTCTTACAAAATCGGTTCAGGGGCTCTGATGCAACCTGGATTGACCATATCTAGACCCACAGCTGGATGAGACATGAGGCTGGACACTCTTGGGGCTGAGAGGATTGGTGAGCTTGGGTGAGCAAACGCAGACCCTTTAAAGTCATACTGCGTGGTACCCATGCCGTGGGTCCCAAATCTCCAGGTTCAAGGGCATCTTCCTACATCGAAAACATGCGTGGGAAACCCAGAAGATGGTACACCGTGTGATCGGGAAAGGTTTCTCAAACGCACCTCATTTCTCCTCTCCTTGTGCTCGGGTTCGCCATTCCAGCCGCTCTACTAACAATCTCCCTACTTGGAGAATCAGCACCTTTAACCTCCTGTTTCATACAGGTCGCAATTTGGCCTGAGGATGAACGGGAAGAGGGGGAACCAATGAGAGACTAGCTCTAGGTGTTGGGACAGGCACAGGTCACTCTATTTTCCCATCGGGAAGAAGAATGAACCACAGGCTCAGCCTGCCCCCCGGAACCAGAATACGGCCTGAAGCAATCCTGCGCTTTGGCGGCCAGCTCCCAAAAAAGCGAGTTGACAAATGGAGCTCAGGGGCACTGCAACTCACAAACCTGCAGAGTTATAAATGATAACTCTCGTCCACAAATATATTGAGGGAAGGCAACGAGGAGGATTTGAAAGCAAGGCAGAATTGCAGGAAACAGGTTTCAGGAGGCAGACTCGACTCGCCTTGAAGGCACATGAAAAGCGGCAAAGCGTTGACAATGATGCCCTTGGCCAAAAAGGGCGTATGCGTTTTTTCCTGAATATATTCAGGAAAAAACGCATACGCCCTTTTTGGCCAACCAGGCAAGCCGGAAAGGCAAATCAGCGCTACAAAGAAGTCTCGCTTGCCATCGGTCAAAAGGGCCATGCTGAAAAAAGTGTAAAAGCCAGAAATGCAGGACAGGCCATGGAGACATGGGAGCCTTGCTACGCTGATGGGCGGGCTGTAAATTGCCAACAGCCACTCTGGAGAAGTGTACGGTGTGTCCTGAAACATGTAATAAGCACAGCTTAGAGAGCATAGGGCACTTCCACTCATGGGCGTATAAATCGGGAAACCTAAAAATCAACAAGACACAGGCACCCCAAAGTTTAGGGCTGCTCTGTTTCCAAGAACCTCCACTTCGGTACACCTTCAATATCCCAGGAAAGCGAAAAATGGATAAAGAAGTTGTGGTACTTAGGCACAATGGAATATCACTCAGCCATGAAATCAATGTCATAAGGCTAGTAGCAGCAGGATGAGTGGATTTAGGTACGATGACTCTCAGTGAAATAAGTCACAGAGAAAAAGACACTTATCCTAAGATATCACTTATAGAGGGAATGTCAAAATCGCTACACTTGAACTGAATTACAAAACAGAACAGAGTCACACAGTTAGAAAACACACTATGGCTGCTTAACGGGAAAGGTGAGGTGGGGTGATGCATAAAACAAGGGTTTGAAATTAGCTCAGATACCGTTCCACAAGCCAAATACGTAATAGACAAGACCTACTCCCTGCTCAGTGAACTGGACTCAACAGCCCCTATTCACCGCCCAAGAATATATCTGACTAGTAAGAGTCTTAAAACCTATGTATTGATCTCTCTCTGGAAGTGAATCAAGAGGGTGTAAAGCGGCATAAACACAGCAGTGAAAAGCAGCTAAACCCCATTATAAAAATAGATTACTTAAAAAAAAACCCATAAAACAAAGACAGTGAAAGAGAGAGAAATTCTTACAAAATCGGTTCAGGGGCTCTGATGCAACCTGGATTGACCATATCTAGACCCACAGCTGGATGAGACATGAGGCTGGACACTCTTGGGGCTGAGAGGATTGGTGAGCTTGGGTGAGCAAACGCAGACCCTTTAAAGTCATACTGCGTGGTACCCATGCCGTGGGTCCCAAATCTCCAGGTTCAAGGGCATCTTCCTACATCGAAAACATGCGTGGGAAACCCAGAAGATGGTACACCGTGTGATCGGGAAAGGTTTCTCAAACGCACCTCATTTCTCCTCTCCTTGTGCTCGGGTTCGCCATTCCAGCCGCTCTACTAACAATCTCCCTACTTGGAGAATCAGCACCTTTAACCTCCTGTTTCATACAGGTCGCAATTTGGCCTGAGGATGAACGGGAAGAGGGGGAACCAATGAGAGACTAGCTCTAGGTGTTGGGACAGGCACAGGTCACTCTATTTTCCCATCGGGAAGAAGAATGAACCACAGGCTCAGCCTGCCCCCCGGAACCAGAATACGGCCTGAAGCAATCCTGCGCTTTGGCGGCCAGCTCCCAAAAAAGCGAGTTGACAAATGGAGCTCAGGGGCACTGCAACTCACAAACCTGCAGAGTTATAAATGATAACTCTCGTCCACAAATATATTGAGGGAAGGCAACGAGGAGGATTTGAAAGCAAGGCAGAATTGCAGGAAACAGGTTTCAGGAGGCAGACTCGACTCGCCTTGAAGGCACATGAAAAGCGGCAAAGCGTTGACAATGATGCCCTTGGCCAAAAAGGGCGTATGCGTTTTTTCCTGAATATATTCAGGAAAAAACGCATACGCCCTTTTTGGCCAACCAGGCAAGCCGGAAAGGCAAATCAGCGCTACAAAGAAGTCTCGCTTGCCATCGGTCAAAAGGGCCATGCTGAAAAAAGTGTAAAAGCCAGAAATGCAGGACAGGCCATGGAGACATGGGAGCCTTGCTACGCTGATGGGCGGGCTGTAAATTGCCAACAGCCACTCTGGAGAAGTGTACGGTGTGTCCTGAAACATGTAATAAGCACAGCTTAGAGAGCATAGGGCACTTCCACTCATGGGCGTATAAATCGGGAAACCTAAAAATCAACAAGACACAGGCACCCCAAAGTTTAGGGCTGCTCTGTTTCCAAGAACCTCCACTTCGGTACACCTTCAATATCCCAGGAAAGCGAAAAATGGATAAAGAAGTTGTGGTACTTAGGCACAATGGAATATCACTCAGCCATGAAATCAATGTCATAAGGCTAGTAGCAGCAGGATGAGTGGATTTAGGTACGATGACTCTCAGTGAAATAAGTCACAGAGAAAAAGACACTTATCCTAAGATATCACTTATAGAGGGAATGTCAAAATCGCTACACTTGAACTGAATTACAAAACAGAACAGAGTCACACATTTAGAAAACACACTATGGCTGCTTAACGGGAAAGGTGAGGTGGGGTGATGCATAAAACAAGGGTTTGAAATTAGCTCAGATACCGTTCCACAAGCCAAATACGTAATAGACAAGACCTACTCCCTGCTCAGTGAACTGGACTCAACAGCCCCTATTCACCGCCCAAGAATATATCTGACTAGTAAGAGTCTTAAAACCTATGTATTGATCTCTCTCTGGAAGTGAATCAAGAGGGTGTAAAGCGGCATAAACACAGCAGTGAAAAGCAGCTAAACCCCATTATAAAAATAGATTACTTAAAAAAAACCCCATAAAACAAAGACAGTGAAAGAGAGAGAAATTCTTACAAAATCCGTTCAGGGGCTCTGATGCAACCTGGATTGACCATATCTAGACCCACAGCTGGATGAGACATGAGGCTGGACACTCTTGGGGCTGAGAGGATTGGTGAGCTTGGGTGAGCAAACGCAGACCCTTTAAAGTCATACTGCGTGGTACCCATGCCGTGGGTCCCAAATCTCCAGGTTCAAGGGCATCTTCCTACATCGAAAACATGCGTGGGAAACCCAGAAGATGGTACACCGTGTGATCGGGAAAGGTTTCTCAAACGCACCTCATTTCTCCTCTCCTTGTGCTCGGGTTCGCCATTCCAGCCGCTCTACTAACAATCTCCCTACTTGGAGAATCAGCACCTTTAACCTCCTGTTTCATACAGGTCGCAATTTGGCCTGAGGATGAACGGGAAGAGGGGGAACCAATGAGAGACTAGCTCTAGGTGTTGGGACAGGCACAGGTCACTCTATTTTCCCATCGGGAAGAAGAATGAACCACAGGCTCAGCCTGCCCCCCGGAACCAGAATACGGCCTGAAGCAATCCTGCGCTTTGGCGGCCAGCTCCCAAAAAAGCGAGTTGACAAATGGAGCTCAGGGGCACTGCAACTCACAAACCTGCAGAGTTATAAATGATAACTCTCGTCCACAAATATATTGAGGGAAGGCAACGAGGAGGATTTGAAAGCAAGGCAGAATTGCAGGAAACAGGTTTCAGGAGGCAGACTCGACTCGCCTTGAAGGCACATGAAAAGCGGCAAAGCGTTGACAATGATGCCCTTGGCCAAAAAGGGCGTATGCGTTTTTTCCTGAATATATTCAGGAAAAAACGCATACGCCCTTTTTGGCCAACCAGGCAAGCCGGAAAGGCAAATCAGCGCTACAAAGAAGTCTCGCTTGCCATCGGTCAAAAGGGCCATGCTGAAAAAAGTGTAAAAGCCAGAAATGCAGGACAGGCCATGGAGACATGGGAGCCTTGCTACGCTGATGGGCGGGATGTAAATTGCCAACAGCCACTCTGGAGAAGTGTACGGTGTGTCCTGAAACATGTAATAAGCACAGCTTAGAGAGCATAGGGCACTTCCACTCATGGGCGTATAAATCGGGAAACCTAAAAATCAACAAGACACAGGCACCCCAAAGTTTAGGGCTGCTCTGTTTCCAAGAACCTCCACTTCGGTACACCTTCAATATCCCAGGAAAGCGAAAAATGGATAAAGAAGTTGTGGTACTTAGGCACAATGGAATATCACTCAGCCATGAAATCAATGTCATAAGGCTAGTAGCAGCAGGATGAGTGGATTTAGGTACGATGACTCTCAGTGAAATAAGTCACAGAGAAAAAGACACTTATCCTAAGATATCACTTATAGAGGGAATGTCAAAATCGCTACACTTGAACTGAATTACAAAACAGAACAGAGTCACACAGTTAGAAAACACACTATGGCTGCTTAACGGGAAAGGTGAGGTGGGGTGATGCATAAAACAAGGGTTTGAAATTAGCTCAGATACCGTTCCACAAGCCAAATACGTAATAGACAAGACCTACTCCCTGCTCAGTGAACTGGACTCAACAGCCCCTATTCACCGCCCAAGAATATATCTGACTAGTAAGAGTCTTAAAACCTATGTATTGATCTCTCTCTGGAAGTGAATCAAGAGGGTGTAAAGCGGCATAAACACAGCAGTGAAAAGCAGCTAAACCCCATTATAAAAATAGATTACTTAAAAAAAACCCCATAAAACAAAGACAGTGAAAGAGAGAGAAATTCTTACAAAATCCGTTCAGGGGCTCTGATGCAACCTGGATTGACCATATCTAGACCCACAGCTGGATGAGACATGAGGCTGGACACTCTTGGGGCTGAGAGGATTGGTGAGCTTGGGTGAGCAAACGCAGACCCTTTAAAGTCATACTGCGTGGTACCCATGCCGTGGGTCCCAAATCTCCAGGTTCAAGGGCATCTTCCTACATCGAAAACATGCGTGGGAAACCCAGAAGATGGTACACCGTGTGATCGGGAAAGGTTTCTCAAACGCACCTCATTTCTCCTCTCCTTGTGCTCGGGTTCGCCATTCCAGCCGCTCTACTAACAATCTCCCTACTTGGAGAATCAGCACCTTTAACCTCCTGTTTCATACAGGTCGCAATTTGGCCTGAGGATGAACGGGAAGAGGGGGAACCAATGAGAGACTAGCTCTAGGTGTTGGGACAGGCACAGGTCACTCTATTTTCCCATCGGGAAGAAGAATGAACCACAGGCTCAGCCTGCCCCCCGGAACCAGAATACGGCCTGAAGCAATCCTGCGCTTTGGCGGCCAGCTCCCAAAAAAGCGAGTTGACAAATGGAGCTCAGGGGCACTGCAACTCACAAACCTGCAGAGTTATAAATGATAACTCTCGTCCACAAATATATTGAGGGAAGGCAACGAGGAGGATTTGAAAGCAAGGCAGAATTGCAGGAAACAGGTTTCAGGAGGCAGACTCGACTCGCCTTGAAGGCACATGAAAAGCGGCAAAGCGTTGACAATGATGCCCTTGGCCAAAAAGGGCGTATGCGTTTTTTCCTGAATATATTCAGGAAAAAACGCATACGCCCTTTTTGGCCAACCAGGCAAGCCGGAAAGGCAAATCAGCGCTACAAAGAAGTCTCGCTTGCCATCGGTCAAAAGGGCCATGCTGAAAAAAGTGTAAAAGCCAGAAATGCAGGACAGGCCATGGAGACATGGGAGCCTTGCTACGCTGATGGGCGGGCTGTAAATTGCCAACAGCCACTCTGGAGAAGTGTACGGTGTGTCCTGAAACATGTAATAAGCACAGCTTAGAGAGCATAGGGCACTTCCACTCATGGGCGTATAAATCGGGAAACCTAAAAATCAACAAGACACAGGCACCCCAAAGTTTAGGGCTGCTCTGTTTCCAAGAACCTCCACTTCGGTACACCTTCAATATCCCAGGAAAGCGAAAAATGGATAAAGAAGTTGTGGTACTTAGGCACAATGGAATATCACTCAGCCATGAAATCAATGTCATAAGGCTAGTAGCAGCAGGATGAGTGGATTTAGGTACGATGACTCTCAGTGAAATAAGTCACAGAGAAAAAGACACTTATCCTAAGATATCACTTATAGAGGGAATGTCAAAATCGCTACACTTGAACTGAATTACAAAACAGAACAGAGTCACACAGTTAGAAAACACACTATGGCTGCTTAACGGGAAAGGTGAGGTGGGGTGATGCATAAAACAAGGGTTTGAAATTAGCTCAGATACCGTTCCACAAGCCAAATACGTAATAGACAAGACCTACTCCCTGCTCAGTGAACTGGACTCAACAGCCCCTATTCACCGCCCAAGAATATATCTGACTAGTAAGAGTCTTAAAACCTATGTATTGATCTCTCTCTGGAAGTGAATCAAGAGGGTGTAAAGCGGCATAAACACAGCAGTGAAAAGCAGCTAAACCCCATTATAAAAATAGATTACTTAAAAAAAAACCCATAAAACAAAGACAGTGAAAGAGAGAGAAATTCTTACAAAATCGGTTCAGGGGCTCTGATGCAACCTGGATTGACCATATCTAGACCCACAGCTGGATGAGACATGAGGCTGGACACTCTTGGGGCTGAGAGGATTGGTGAGCTTGGGTGAGCAAACGCAGACCCTTTAAAGTCATACTGCGTGGTACCCATGCCGTGGGTCCCAAATCTCCAGGTTCAAGGGCATCTTCCTACATCGAAAACATGCGTGGGAAACCCAGAAGATGGTACACCGTGTGATCGGGAAAGGTTTCTCAAACGCACCTCATTTCTCCTCTCCTTGTGCTCGGGTTCGCCATTCCAGCCGCTCTACTAACAATCTCCCTACTTGGAGAATCAGCACCTTTAACCTCCTGTTTCATACAGGTCGCAATTTGGCCTGAGGATGAACGGGAAGAGGGGGAACCAATGAGAGACTAGCTCTAGGTGTTGGGACAGGCACAGGTCACTCTATTTTCCCATCGGGAAGAAGAATGAACCACAGGCTCAGCCTGCCCCCCGGAACCAGAATACGGCCTGAAGCAATCCTGCGCTTTGGCGGCCAGCTCCCAAAAAAGCGAGTTGACAAATGGAGCTCAGGGGCACTGCAACTCACAAACCTGCAGAGTTATAAATGATAACTCTCGTCCACAAATATATTGAGGGAAGGCAACGAGGAGGATTTGAAAGCAAGGCAGAATTGCAGGAAACAGGTTTCAGGAGGCAGACTCGACTCGCCTTGAAGGCACATGAAAAGCGGCAAAGCGTTGACAATGATGCCCTTGGCCAAAAAGGGCGTATGCGTTTTTTCCTGAATATATTCAGGAAAAAACGCATACGCCCTTTTTGGCCAACCAGGCAAGCCGGAAAGGCAAATCAGCGCTACAAAGAAGTCTCGCTTGCCATCGGTCAAAAGGGCCATGCTGAAAAAAGTGTAAAAGCCAGAAATGCAGGACAGGCCATGGAGACATGGGAGCCTTGCTACGCTGATGGGCGGGCTGTAAATTGCCAACAGCCACTCTGGAGAAGTGTACGGTGTGTCCTGAAACATGTAATAAGCACAGCTTAGAGAGCATAGGGCACTTCCACTCATGGGCGTATAAATCGGGAAACCTAAAAATCAACAAGACACAGGCACCCCAAAGTTTAGGGCTGCTCTGTTTCCAAGAACCTCCACTTCGGTACACCTTCAATATCCCAGGAAAGCGAAAAATGGATAAAGAAGTTGTGGTACTTAGGCACAATGGAATATCACTCAGCCATGAAATCAATGTCATAAGGCTAGTAGCAGCAGGATGAGTGGATTTAGGTACGATGACTCTCAGTGAAATAAGTCACAGAGAAAAAGACACTTATCCTAAGATATCACTTATAGAGGGAATGTCAAAATCGCTACACTTGAACTGAATTACAAAACAGAACAGAGTCACACATTTAGAAAACACACTATGGCTGCTTAACGGGAAAGGTGAGGTGGGGTGATGCATAAAACAAGGGTTTGAAATTAGCTCAGATACCGTTCCACAAGCCAAATACGTAATAGACAAGACCTACTCCCTGCTCAGTGAACTGGACTCAACAGCCCCTATTCACCGCCCAAGAATATATCTGACTAGTAAGAGTCTTAAAACCTATGTATTGATCTCTCTCTGGAAGTGAATCAAGAGGGTGTAAAGCGGCATAAACACAGCAGTGAAAAGCAGCTAAACCCCATTATAAAAATAGATTACTTAAAAAAAACCCCATAAAACAAAGACAGTGAAAGAGAGAGAAATTCTTACAAAATCCGTTCAGGGGCTCTGATGCAACCTGGATTGACCATATCTAGACCCACAGCTGGATGAGACATGAGGCTGGACACTCTTGGGGCTGAGAGGATTGGTGAGCTTGGGTGAGCAAACGCAGACCCTTTAAAGTCATACTGCGTGGTACCCATGCCGTGGGTCCCAAATCTCCAGGTTCAAGGGCATCTTCCTACATCGAAAACATGCGTGGGAAACCCAGAAGATGGTACACCGTGTGATCGGGAAAGGTTTCTCAAACGCACCTCATTTCTCCTCTCCTTGTGCTCGGGTTCGCCATTCCAGCCGCTCTACTAACAATCTCCCTACTTGGAGAATCAGCACCTTTAACCTCCTGTTTCATACAGGTCGCAATTTGGCCTGAGGATGAACGGGAAGAGGGGGAACCAATGAGAGACTAGCTCTAGGTGTTGGGACAGGCACAGGTCACTCTATTTTCCCATCGGGAAGAAGAATGAACCACAGGCTCAGCCTGCCCCCCGGAACCAGAATACGGCCTGAAGCAATCCTGCGCTTTGGCGGCCAGCTCCCAAAAAAGCGAGTTGACAAATGGAGCTCAGGGGCACTGCAACTCACAAACCTGCAGAGTTATAAATGATAACTCTCGTCCACAAATATATTGAGGGAAGGCAACGAGGAGGATTTGAAAGCAAGGCAGAATTGCAGGAAACAGGTTTCAGGAGGCAGACTCGACTCGCCTTGAAGGCACATGAAAAGCGGCAAAGCGTTGACAATGATGCCCTTGGCCAAAAAGGGCGTATGCGTTTTTTCCTGAATATATTCAGGAAAAAACGCATACGCCCTTTTTGGCCAACCAGGCAAGCCGGAAAGGCAAATCAGCGCTACAAAGAAGTCTCGCTTGCCATCGGTCAAAAGGGCCATGCTGAAAAAAGTGTAAAAGCCAGAAATGCAGGACAGGCCATGGAGACATGGGAGCCTTGCTACGCTGATGGGCGGGATGTAAATTGCCAACAGCCACTCTGGAGAAGTGTACGGTGTGTCCTGAAACATGTAATAAGCACAGCTTAGAGAGCATAGGGCACTTCCACTCATGGGCGTATAAATCGGGAAACCTAAAAATCAACAAGACACAGGCACCCCAAAGTTTAGGGCTGCTCTGTTTCCAAGAACCTCCACTTCGGTACACCTTCAATATCCCAGGAAAGCGAAAAATGGATAAAGAAGTTGTGGTACTTAGGCACAATGGAATATCACTCAGCCATGAAATCAATGTCATAAGGCTAGTAGCAGCAGGATGAGTGGATTTAGGTACGATGACTCTCAGTGAAATAAGTCACAGAGAAAAAGACACTTATCCTAAGATATCACTTATAGAGGGAATGTCAAAATCGCTACACTTGAACTGAATTACAAAACAGAACAGAGTCACACAGTTAGAAAACACACTATGGCTGCTTAACGGGAAAGGTGAGGTGGGGTGATGCATAAAACAAGGGTTTGAAATTAGCTCAGATACCGTTCCACAAGCCAAATACGTAATAGACAAGACCTACTCCCTGCTCAGTGAACTGGACTCAACAGCCCCTATTCACCGCCCAAGAATATATCTGACTAGTAAGAGTCTTAAAACCTATGTATTGATCTCTCTCTGGAAGTGAATCAAGAGGGTGTAAAGCGGCATAAACACAGCAGTGAAAAGCAGCTAAACCCCATTATAAAAATAGATTACTTAAAAAAAACCCCATAAAACAAAGACAGTGAAAGAGAGAGAAATTCTTACAAAATCCGTTCAGGGGCTCTGATGCAACCTGGATTGACCATATCTAGACCCACAGCTGGATGAGACATGAGGCTGGACACTCTTGGGGCTGAGAGGATTGGTGAGCTTGGGTGAGCAAACGCAGACCCTTTAAAGTCATACTGCGTGGTACCCATGCCGTGGGTCCCAAATCTCCAGGTTCAAGGGCATCTTCCTACATCGAAAACATGCGTGGGAAACCCAGAAGATGGTACACCGTGTGATCGGGAAAGGTTTCTCAAACGCACCTCATTTCTCCTCTCCTTGTGCTCGGGTTCGCCATTCCAGCCGCTCTACTAACAATCTCCCTACTTGGAGAATCAGCACCTTTAACCTCCTGTTTCATACAGGTCGCAATTTGGCCTGAGGATGAACGGGAAGAGGGGGAACCAATGAGAGACTAGCTCTAGGTGTTGGGACAGGCACAGGTCACTCTATTTTCCCATCGGGAAGAAGAATGAACCACAGGCTCAGCCTGCCCCCCGGAACCAGAATACGGCCTGAAGCAATCCTGCGCTTTGGCGGCCAGCTCCCAAAAAAGCGAGTTGACAAATGGAGCTCAGGGGCACTGCAACTCACAAACCTGCAGAGTTATAAATGATAACTCTCGTCCACAAATATATTGAGGGAAGGCAACGAGGAGGATTTGAAAGCAAGGCAGAATTGCAGGAAACAGGTTTCAGGAGGCAGACTCGACTCGCCTTGAAGGCACATGAAAAGCGGCAAAGCGTTGACAATGATGCCCTTGGCCAAAAAGGGCGTATGCGTTTTTTCCTGAATATATTCAGGAAAAAACGCATACGCCCTTTTTGGCCAACCAGGCAAGCCGGAAAGGCAAATCAGCGCTACAAAGAAGTCTCGCTTGCCATCGGTCAAAAGGGCCATGCTGAAAAAAGTGTAAAAGCCAGAAATGCAGGACAGGCCATGGAGACATGGGAGCCTTGCTACGCTGATGGGCGGGCTGTAAATTGCCAACAGCCACTCTGGAGAAGTGTACGGTGTGTCCTGAAACATGTAATAAGCACAGCTTAGAGAGCATAGGGCACTTCCACTCATGGGCGTATAAATCGGGAAACCTAAAAATCAACAAGACACAGGCACCCCAAAGTTTAGGGCTGCTCTGTTTCCAAGAACCTCCACTTCGGTACACCTTCAATATCCCAGGAAAGCGAAAAATGGATAAAGAAGTTGTGGTACTTAGGCACAATGGAATATCACTCAGCCATGAAATCAATGTCATAAGGCTAGTAGCAGCAGGATGAGTGGATTTAGGTACGATGACTCTCAGTGAAATAAGTCACAGAGAAAAAGACACTTATCCTAAGATATCACTTATAGAGGGAATGTCAAAATCGCTACACTTGAACTGAATTACAAAACAGAACAGAGTCACACATTTAGAAAACACACTATGGCTGCTTAACGGGAAAGGTGAGGTGGGGTGATGCATAAAACAAGGGTTTGAAATTAGCTCAGATACCGTTCCACAAGCCAAATACGTAATAGACAAGACCTACTCCTGCTCAGTGAACTGGACTCAACAGCCCCTATTCACCGCCCAAGAATATATCTGACTAGTAAGAGTCTTAAAACCTATGTATTGATCTCTCTCTGGAAGTGAATCAAGAGGGTGTAAAGCGGCATAAACACAGCAGTGAAAAGCAGCTAAACCCCATTATAAAAATAGATTACTTAAAAAAAACCCCATAAAACAAAGACAGTGAAAGAGAGAGAAATTCTTACAAAATCCGTTCAGGGGCTCTGATGCAACCTGGATTGACCATATCTAGACCCACAGCTGGATGAGACATGAGGCTGGACACTCTTGGGGCTGAGAGGATTGGTGAGCTTGGGTGAGCAAACGCAGACCCTTTAAAGTCATACTGCGTGGTACCCATGCCGTGGGTCCCAAATCTCCAGGTTCAAGGGCATCTTCCTACATCGAAAACATGCGTGGGAAACCCAGAAGATGGTACACCGTGTGATCGGGAAAGGTTTCTCAAACGCACCTCATTTCTCCTCTCCTTGTGCTCGGGTTCGCCATTCCAGCCGCTCTACTAACAATCTCCCTACTTGGAGAATCAGCACCTTTAACCTCCTGTTTCATACAGGTCGCAATTTGGCCTGAGGATGAACGGGAAGAGGGGGAACCAATGAGAGACTAGCTCTAGGTGTTGGGACAGGCACAGGTCACTCTATTTTCCCATCGGGAAGAAGAATGAACCACAGGCTCAGCCTGCCCCCGGAACCAGAATACGGCCTGAAGCAATCCTGCGCTTTGGCGGCCAGCTCCCAAAAAAGCGAGTTGACAAATGGAGCTCAGGGGCACTGCAACTCACAAACCTGCAGAGTTATAAATGATAACTCTCGTCCACAAATATATTGAGGGAAGGCAACGAGGAGGATTTGAAAGCAAGGCAGAATTGCAGGAAACAGGTTTCAGGAGGCAGACTCGACTCGCCTTGAAGGCACATGAAAAGCGGCAAAGCGTTGACAATGATGCCCTTGGCCAAAAAGGGCGTATGCGTTTTTTCCTGAATATATTCAGGAAAAAACGCATACGCCCTTTTTGGCCAACCAGGCAAGCCGGAAAGGCAAATCAGCGCTACAAAGAAGTCTCGCTTGCCATCGGTCAAAAGGGCCATGCTGAAAAAAGTGTAAAAGCCAGAAATGCAGGACAGGCCATGGAGACATGGGAGCCTTGCTACGCTGATGGGCGGGCTGTAAATTGCCAACAGCCACTCTGGAGAAGTGTACGGTGTGTCCTGAAACATGTAATAAGCACAGCTTAGAGAGCATAGGGCACTTCCACTCATGGGCGTATAAATCGGGAAACCTAAAAATCAACAAGACACAGGCACCCCAAAGTTTAGGGCTGCTCTGTTTCCAAGAACCTCCACTTCGGTACACCTTCAATATCCCAGGAAAGCGAAAAATGGATAAAGAAGTTGTGGTACTTAGGCACAATGGAATATCACTCAGCCATGAAATCAATGTCATAAGGCTAGTAGCAGCAGGATGAGTGGATTTAGGTACGATGACTCTCAGTGAAATAAGTCACAGAGAAAAAGACACTTATCCTAAGATATCACTTATAGAGGGAATGTCAAAATCGCTACACTTGAACTGAATTACAAAACAGAACAGAGTCACACATTTAGAAAACACACTATGGCTGCTTAACGGGAAAGGTGAGGTGGGGTGATGCATAAAACAAGGGTTTGAAATTAGCTCAGATACCGTTCCACAAGCCAAATACGTAATAGACAAGACCTACTCCCTGCTCAGTGAACTGGACTCAACAGCCCCTATTCACCGCCCAAGAATATATCTGACTAGTAAGAGTCTTAAAACCTATGTATTGATCTCTCTCTGGAAGTGAATCAAGAGGGTGTAAAGCGGCATAAACACAGCAGTGAAAAGCAGCTAAACCCCATTATAAAAATAGATTACTTAAAAAAAACCCATAAAACAAAGACAGTGAAAGAGAGAGAAATTCTTACAAAATCCGTTCAGGGGCTCTGATGCAACCTGGATTGACCATATCTAGACCCACAGCTGGATGAGACATGAGGCTGGACACTCTTGGGGCTGAGAGGATTGGTGAGCTTGGGTGAGCAAACGCAGACCCTTTAAAGTCATACTGCGTGGTACCCATGCCGTGGGTCCCAAATCTCCAGGTTCAAGGGCATCTTCCTACATCGAAAACATGCGTGGGAAACCCAGAAGATGGTACACCGTGTGATCGGGAAAGGTTTCTCAAACGCACCTCATTTCTCCTCTCCTTGTGCTCGGGTTCGCCATTCCAGCCGCTCTACTAACAATCTCCCTACTTGGAGAATCAGCACCTTTAACCTCCTGTTTCATACAGGTCGCAATTTGGCCTGAGGATGAACGGGAAGAGGGGGAACCAATGAGAGACTAGCTCTAGGTGTTGGGACAGGCACAGGTCACTCTATTTTCCCATCGGGAAGAAGAATGAACCACAGGCTCAGCCTGCCCCCCGGAACCAGAATACGGCCTGAAGCAATCCTGCGCTTGGCGGCCAGCTCCCAAAAAAGCGAGTTGACAAATGGAGCTCAGGGGCACTGCAACTCACAAACCTGCAGAGTTATAAATGATAACTCTCGTCCACAAATATATTGAGGGAAGGCAACGAGGAGGATTTGAAAGCAAGGCAGAATTGCAGGAAACAGGTTTCAGGAGGCAGACTCGACTCGCCTTGAAGGCACATGAAAAGCGGCAAAGCGTTGACAATGATGCCCTTGGCCAAAAAGGGCGTATGCGTTTTTTCCTGAATATATTCAGGAAAAAACGCATACGCCCTTTTTGGCCAACCAGGCAAGCCGGAAAGGCAAATCAGCGCTACAAAGAAGTCTCGCTTGCCATCGGTCAAAAGGGCCATGCTGAAAAAAGTGTAAAAGCCAGAAATGCAGGACAGGCCATGGAGACATGGGAGCCTTGCTACGCTGATGGGCGGGATGTAAATTGCCAACAGCCACTCTGGAGAAGTGTACGGTGTGTCCTGAAACATGTAATAAGCACAGCTTAGAGAGCATAGGGCACTTCCACTCATGGGCGTATAAATCGGGAAACCTAAAAATCAACAAGACACAGGCACCCCAAAGTTTAGGGCTGCTCTGTTTCCAAGAACCTCCACTTCGGTACACCTTCAATATCCCAGGAAAGCGAAAAATGGATAAAGAAGTTGTGGTACTTAGGCACAATGGAATATCACTCAGCCATGAAATCAATGTCATAAGGCTAGTAGCAGCAGGATGAGTGGATTTAGGTACGATGACTCTCAGTGAAATAAGTCACAGAGAAAAAGACACTTATCCTAAGATATCACTTATAGAGGGAATGTCAAAATCGCTACACTTGAACTGAATTACAAAACAGAACAGAGTCACACAGTTAGAAAACACACTATGGCTGCTTAACGGGAAAGGTGAGGTGGGTGATGCATAAAACAAGGGTTTGAAATTAGCTCAGATACCGTTCCACAAGCCAAATACGTAATAGACAAGACCTACTCCCTGCTCAGTGAACTGGACTCAACAGCCCCTATTCACCGCCCAAGAATATATCTGACTAGTAAGAGTCTTAAAACCTATGTATTGATCTCTCTCTGGAAGTGAATCAAGAGGGTGTAAAGCGGCATAAACACAGCAGTGAAAAGCAGCTAAACCCCATTATAAAAATAGATTACTTAAAAAAAAACCCATAAAACAAAGACAGTGAAAGAGAGAGAAATTCTTACAAAATCGGTTCAGGGGCTCTGATGCAACCTGGATTGACCATATCTAGACCCACAGCTGGATGAGACATGAGGCTGGACACTCTTGGGGCTGAGAGGATTGGTGAGCTTGGGTGAGCAAACGCAGACCCTTTAAAGTCATACTGCGTGGTACCCATGCCGTGGGTCCCAAATCTCCAGGTTCAAGGGCATCTTCCTACATCGAAAACATGCGTGGGAAACCCAGAAGATGGTACACCGTGTGATCGGGAAAGGTTTCTCAAACGCACCTCATTTCTCCTCTCCTTGTGCTCGGGTTCGCCATTCCAGCCGCTCTACTAACAATCTCCCTACTTGGAGAATCAGCACCTTTAACCTCCTGTTTCATACAGGTCGCAATTTGGCCTGAGGATGAACGGGAAGAGGGGGAACCAATGAGAGACTAGCTCTAGGTGTTGGGACAGGCACAGGTCACTCTATTTTCCCATCGGGAAGAAGAATGAACCACAGGCTCAGCCTGCCCCCCGGAACCAGAATACGGCCTGAAGCAATCCTGCGCTTTGGCGGCCAGCTCCCAAAAAAGCGAGTTGACAAATGGAGCTCAGGGGCACTGCAACTCACAAACCTGCAGAGTTATAAATGATAACTCTCGTCCACAAATATATTGAGGGAAGGCAACGAGGAGGATTTGAAAGCAAGGCAGAATTGCAGGAAACAGGTTTCAGGAGGCAGACTCGACTCGCCTTGAAGGCACATGAAAAGCGGCAAAGCGTTGACAATGATGCCCTTGGCCAAAAAGGGCGTATGCGTTTTTTCCTGAATATATTCAGGAAAAAACGCATACGCCCTTTTTGGCCAACCAGGCAAGCCGGAAAGGCAAATCAGCGCTACAAAGAAGTCTCGCTTGCCATCGGTCAAAAGGGCCATGCTGAAAAAAGTGTAAAAGCCAGAAATGCAGGACAGGCCATGGAGACATGGGAGCCTTGCTACGCTGATGGGCGGGCTGTAAATTGCCAACAGCCACTCTGGAGAAGTGTACGGTGTGTCCTGAAACATGTAATAAGCACAGCTTAGAGAGCATAGGGCACTTCCACTCATGGGCGTATAAATCGGGAAACCTAAAAATCAACAAGACACAGGCACCCCAAAGTTTAGGGCTGCTCTGTTTCCAAGAACCTCCACTTCGGTACACCTTCAATATCCCAGGAAAGCGAAAAATGGATAAAGAAGTTGTGGTACTTAGGCACAATGGAATATCACTCAGCCATGAAATCAATGTCATAAGGCTAGTAGCAGCAGGATGAGTGGATTTAGGTACGATGACTCTCAGTGAAATAAGTCACAGAGAAAAAGACACTTATCCTAAGATATCACTTATAGAGGGAATGTCAAAATCGCTACACTTGAACTGAATTACAAAACAGAACAGAGTCACACATTTAGAAAACACACTATGGCTGCTTAACGGGAAAGGTGAGGTGGGGTGATGCATAAAACAAGGGTTTGAAATTAGCTCAGATACCGTTCCACAAGCCAAATACGTAATAGACAAGACCTACTCCCTGCTCAGTGAACTGGACTCAACAGCCCCTATTCACCGCCCAAGAATATATCTGACTAGTAAGAGTCTTAAAACCTATGTATTGATCTCTCTCTGGAAGTGAATCAAGAGGGTGTAAAGCGGCATAAACACAGCAGTGAAAAGCAGCTAAACCCCATTATAAAAATAGATTACTTAAAAAAAACCCCATAAAACAAAGACAGTGAAAGAGAGAGAAATTCTTACAAAATCCGTTCAGGGGCTCTGATGCAACCTGGATTGACCATATCTAGACCCACAGCTGGATGAGACATGAGGCTGGACACTCTTGGGGCTGAGAGGATTGTGAGCTTGGGTGAGCAAACGCAGACCCTTTAAAGTCATACTGCGTGGTACCCATGCCGTGGGTCCCAAATCTCCAGGTTCAAGGGCATCTTCCTACATCGAAAACATGCGTGGGAAACCCAGAAGATGGTACACCGTGTGATCGGGAAAGGTTTCTCAAACGCACCTCATTTCTCCTCTCCTTGTGCTCGGGTTCGCCATTCCAGCCGCTCTACTAACAATCTCCCTACTTGGAGAATCAGCACCTTTAACCTCCTGTTTCATACAGGTCGCAATTTGGCCTGAGGATGAACGGGAAGAGGGGGAACCAATGAGAGACTAGCTCTAGGTGTTGGGACAGGCACAGGTCACTCTATTTTCCCATCGGGAAGAAGAATGAACCACAGGCTCAGCCTGCCCCCGGAACCAGAATACGGCCTGAAGCAATCCTGCGCTTTGGCGGCCAGCTCCCAAAAAAGCGAGTTGACAAATGGAGCTCAGGGGCACTGCAACTCACAAACCTGCAGAGTTATAAATGATAACTCTCGTCCACAAATATATTGAGGGAAGGCAACGAGGAGGATTTGAAAGCAAGGCAGAATTGCAGGAAACAGGTTTCAGGAGGCAGACTCGACTCGCCTTGAAGGCACATGAAAAGCGGCAAAGCGTTGACAATGATGCCCTTGGCCAAAAAGGGCGTATGCGTTTTTTCCTGAATATATTCAGGAAAAAACGCATACGCCCTTTTTGGCCAACCAGGCAAGCCGGAAAGGCAAATCAGCGCTACAAAGAAGTCTCGCTTGCCATCGGTCAAAAGGGCCATGCTGAAAAAAGTGTAAAAGCCAGAAATGCAGGACAGGCCATGGAGACATGGGAGCCTTGCTACGCTGATGGGCGGGCTGTAAATTGCCAACAGCCACTCTGGAGAAGTGTACGGTGTGTCCTGAAACATGTAATAAGCACAGCTTAGAGAGCATAGGGCACTTCCACTCATGGGCGTATAAATCGGGAAACCTAAAAATCAACAAGACACAGGCACCCCAAAGTTTAGGGCTGCTCTGTTTCCAAGAACCTCCACTTCGGTACACCTTCAATATCCCAGGAAAGCGAAAAATGGATAAAGAAGTTGTGGTACTTAGGCACAATGGAATATCACTCAGCCATGAAATCAATGTCATAAGGCTAGTAGCAGCAGGATGAGTGGATTTAGGTACGATGACTCTCAGTGAAATAAGTCACAGAGAAAAAGACACTTATCCTAAGATATCACTTATAGAGGGAATGTCAAAATCGCTACACTTGAACTGAATTACAAAACAGAACAGAGTCACACAGTTAGAAAACACACTATGGCTGCTTAACGGGAAAGGTGAGGTGGGGTGATGCATAAAACAAGGTTTGAAATTAGCTCAGATACCGTTCCACAAGCCAAATACGTAATAGACAAGACCTACTCCCTGCTCAGTGAACTGGACTCAACAGCCCCTATTCACCGCCCAAGAATATATCTGACTAGTAAGAGTCTTAAAACCTATGTATTGATCTCTCTCTGGAAGTGAATCAAGAGGGTGTAAAGCGGCATAAACACAGCAGTGAAAAGCAGCTAAACCCCATTATAAAAATAGATTACTTAAAAAAAAACCCATAAAACAAAGACAGTGAAAGAGAGAGAAATTCTTACAAAATCGGTTCAGGGGCTCTGATGCAACCTGGATTGACCATATCTAGACCCACAGCTGGATGAGACATGAGGCTGGACACTCTTGGGGCTGAGAGGATTGGTGAGCTTGGGTGAGCAAACGCAGACCCTTTAAAGTCATACTGCGTGGTACCCATGCCGTGGGTCCCAAATCTCCAGGTTCAAGGGCATCTTCCTACATCGAAAACATGCGTGGGAAACCCAGAAGATGGTACACCGTGTGATCGGGAAAGGTTTCTCAAACGCACCTCATTTCTCCTCTCCTTGTGCTCGGGTTCGCCATTCCAGCCGCTCTACTAACAATCTCCCTACTTGGAGAATCAGCACCTTTAACCTCCTGTTTCATACAGGTCGCAATTTGGCCTGAGGATGAACGGGAAGAGGGGGAACCAATGAGAGACTAGCTCTAGGTGTTGGGACAGGCACAGGTCACTCTATTTTCCCATCGGGAAGAAGAATGAACCACAGGCTCAGCCTGCCCCCCGGAACCAGAATACGGCCTGAAGCAATCCTGCGCTTTGGCGGCCAGCTCCCAAAAAAGCGAGTTGACAAATGGAGCTCAGGGGCACTGCAACTCACAAACCTGCAGAGTTATAAATGATAACTCTCGTCCACAAATATATTGAGGGAAGGCAACGAGGAGGATTTGAAAGCAAGGCAGAATTGCAGGAAACAGGTTTCAGGAGGCAGACTCGACTCGCCTTGAAGGCACATGAAAAGCGGCAAAGCGTTGACAATGATGCCCTTGGCCAAAAAGGGCGTATGCGTTTTTTCCTGAATATATTCAGGAAAAAACGCATACGCCCTTTTTGGCCAACCAGGCAAGCCGGAAAGGCAAATCAGCGCTACAAAGAAGTCTCGCTTGCCATCGGTCAAAAGGGCCATGCTGAAAAAAGTGTAAAAGCCAGAAATGCAGGACAGGCCATGGAGACATGGGAGCCTTGCTACGCTGATGGGCGGGCTGTAAATTGCCAACAGCCACTCTGGAGAAGTGTACGGTGTGTCCTGAAACATGTAATAAGCACAGCTTAGAGAGCATAGGGCACTTCCACTCATGGGCGTATAAATCGGGAAACCTAAAAATCAACAAGACACAGGCACCCCAAAGTTTAGGGCTGCTCTGTTTCCAAGAACCTCCACTTCGGTACACCTTCAATATCCCAGGAAAGCGAAAAATGGATAAAGAAGTTGTGGTACTTAGGCACAATGGAATATCACTCAGCCATGAAATCAATGTCATAAGGCTAGTAGCAGCAGGATGAGTGGATTTAGGTACGATGACTCTCAGTGAAATAAGTCACAGAGAAAAAGACACTTATCCTAAGATATCACTTATAGAGGGAATGTCAAAATCGCTACACTTGAACTGAATTACAAAACAGAACAGAGTCACACATTTAGAAAACACACTATGGCTGCTTAACGGGAAAGGTGAGGTGGGGTGATGCATAAAACAAGGGTTTGAAATTAGCTCAGATACCGTTCCACAAGCCAAATACGTAATAGACAAGACCTACTCCCTGCTCAGTGAACTGGACTCAACAGCCCCTATTCACCGCCCAAGAATATATCTGACTAGTAAGAGTCTTAAAACCTATGTATTGATCTCTCTCTGGAAGTGAATCAAGAGGGTGTAAAGCGGCATAAACACAGCAGTGAAAAGCAGCTAAACCCCATTATAAAAATAGATTACTTAAAAAAAACCCCATAAAACAAAGACAGTGAAAGAGAGAGAAATTCTTACAAAATCCGTTCAGGGGCTCTGATGCAACCTGGATTGACCATATCTAGACCCACAGCTGGATGAGACATGAGGCTGGACACTCTTGGGGCTGAGAGGATTGGTGAGCTTGGGTGAGCAAACGCAGACCCTTTAAAGTCATACTGCGTGGTACCCATGCCGTGGGTCCCAAATCTCCAGGTTCAAGGGCATCTTCCTACATCGAAAACATGCGTGGGAAACCCAGAAGATGGTACACCGTGTGATCGGGAAAGGTTTCTCAAACGCACCTCATTTCTCCTCTCCTTGTGCTCGGGTTCGCCATTCCAGCCGCTCTACTAACAATCTCCCTACTTGGAGAATCAGCACCTTTAACCTCCTGTTTCATACAGGTCGCAATTTGGCCTGAGGATGAACGGGAAGAGGGGGAACCAATGAGAGACTAGCTCTAGGTGTTGGGACAGGCACAGGTCACTCTA